>NW_027266343.1:48405821-49005821 GCF_022045235.1 Haliotis cracherodii
AAATCTACATTACAAAAATAAACTAACAATGGGAACCATGAGTGAGCGAGTGAGTGAGTCTGTGAGTGAGTGGATTGGTGGATCTGTGAGTGAGTGAGTGAGTGAGTGAGTCTGTGAGTAAGTGGATGGGTGGATCTGTGAATGAATGAGTGGATGGGTGGGTTTGTGAGTGAGAGAATGGGGGGGGGTCTGTGAATGAGTGATATATCACGTGGACCATTGCTCATGCTATCAACCAGTGGCTGCTTGCCCATGACTCGCCCATTTACAGATCACAGTTACATTGCTGGCAAATATGGCTGACTGCCACAAAAGATCCTTCACTACAGCTTACATCTCAATTTTGCTACTCAAAACTGTACACAACACTGCAGCATTCTCTCAGAGCTTTTCTCCCATAAAAACACTGGGTCACTTGTTAAACAAGATGTCAGGGATGACCCCATTAACTTACCAATTCCCCAAAGCCCCGATCATATCACATTATGGCCTGTCCGGCCGGTGCTCCCGAGCCCCAATCGCCCACTGGTCAGTGACTCATAGTGGTCTCATAATACACAACCAATCCATAATCTCATTACTCTCACAACACCAGTTCTCTATAGAGAGCCTATTGATCAGAAGTGCAGTAAACTGTGTTGACTCTGCAATCCACAGTCACCCAATGCCGACAAGTGTTAAGACCTATCGATACTGCACCAGCCATGTTACGTGGTTGGCCCTAAGATGGTCAGATCTTTCAGCTTACTCCTTTCTAGACTTCCTAGTCTTAGGAAACAAGCCTGTCATGGCACCGTTTCTGGCTAGACAATGTAAGTGATTGACTTTTAACACTATTAATACAAAAAGGTCAATGGAGGGAAACATTCAGCTAGGATCTTGTTGGAAAGGTCATAATAAATTATTAGAAATTCATCTCTGTCCGCCTCACAAAAAAATACTATATTTAACTGTCCCCCAAATACCCATTGATGAAGAAAACAGCTATGTGTGTTCATATTTTCATTACATTACAGTCTATTCCAAAATATTTAGTCTACTAGTCCAAACTTGTCCAGCATCCTTTTCAGTTCATTTTAGTGTTATGGACTATTAATGGCCTAGCTAACAAGACAGAACGTAATTTTACTAGGCCTATCCTTCTGAGACAAGTTCAAAGTAACTGACTGCATAACAGCCCCACTGAGATACCATGCTGCAGTTTACCATGAATACCCCACTCAGACAGAGTCAATATACTGACTCCGAGGCGACCAGTCCTTGTTTTAGCCCCTTAACGCAGAGCACCAGACAGGATAACAACAAGTACCATCTTTTTAAGTCTTTTGGTATGACGTGGTCGAGGATTGAAACCCCGTCCTTCCCCTCTCCAGGCTGACGCTCTATCCACGTGACGACGTAAGCGGTCTCTCAACCATGAACTCCCAAGTTAGGAAAAAACGTTGTGAAAGCAATAAAATCTCGAGTGGCTTACAATTTATCCAACACGATTGAAAAACAAACATCAAGGCAACAGCGCACTGGCACTAAATTTGAAATAAGCAATAACTGAATTGGACATTCAAAAACATCAAATACTTAGGATGAAATAAAATCATGAGTCACGATTCCTTGTATCCTGTTTTAATCAAATGCCTCTAAAATTTCCAGCAATATGTTTTTCAGGGCAAACCTGACTATCAATTTCAGAGAGAACCCTCTTGGGGAAAGGCATCAAAGTTTCAATTTGAAAAAGTAGATAAGCAAGATGGATGCCTGTTATAGCTGGTTTC
Organism: Haliotis cracherodii; assembly: GCF_022045235.1. NCBI lineage: Eukaryota > Metazoa > Mollusca > Gastropoda > Lepetellida > Haliotidae > Haliotis > Haliotis cracherodii. The sequence continues at coordinate 48,407,594 of NW_027266343.1, forward strand.
AAATTTCCAAGGCTGTTTTCAAATTACATTCTCTCAAAATAAACCAAAAATATGAATTACTGTTCCCTGTGTTCTTCCAAAGATGATGAATCCGTTCTTGTTATATAAATTGAACGGAAAGCCATACATCCGCTGTTCCTATCTCTCAACCACACTTGAAAGAACATCTAACAGAAGTTGTGTGGCTCCGGCGGAATCCATCTTTTAGCCACGACAATTTGAATCTGCCGTATTCCTAAGATTGCGACTTTTAAAATGAAATTCAATTACATATGCTGCCAAAATCTTTGTCTACAAATCCTATGATTGGTGCCTGGTACCTGAATGTGTCTTTCTTTGTTATATTGATGTGTGTCTATATTTCATGATAAGTCTTGTTAATTTGACAAGATAGTAAACAGACTCTAAATCTAAAAAAGCATTACCAAACACATAGAATGGTAATTGCGTGTTCTATGAAAAGCCCAGCCAAATTGTAATATTTCCATCTGTGCTAAGTCTTGGCAGGATACACTTTATCATCTAATTTCCTTTCAGATATCAATATTTCAAGTGTTTCTGACAATCAATGTAACGCCTCCTGTCAGATATTGGCACATGTCAGCAAGTGGCCGAATCAATATCGTATTACATTGGAGACAGTTGGCTGCCGCTATGCAGTTACTGGTCAATGGACAGTCTGTGTGGTGTAACAGTCAGGGTATAACGATATTATATCACACATATGTGTGTGAGACTGGCAACAGAGTTGTTAATAGCTATAATACTACATTTTGTATGCTTGTGAATTGGATAATTTGTCATTTGAGAAGCGTCAAGGTTATTTGAGGACTGACATCTTTCTACAGTATTATTCTCCAGCCTTCAAAATTCACACTCGCCTGAAACTACTAAAAAATTGCTGAAGACAAGTAAATATCTGATGATTGTGGACCTCATTGACTGGTTACAAGGGATATAATTTTGAGTTCTCAATGCCCCAATATGGATACAAATTCAAACTGAATGAAACTGACAGAATATGTAAAAGTTATACCACAACATGTGATCACAAGATTCCTGGGTAGAAGAGGACTTCAGCAACCCATGCTTGTATCCCCGTGAAGATCCGGGGTAGAAGAGGTCTTCAGCAACCCATGCTTGTATCCCCGTGAAGATCCGGGGTAGAAGAGGTCTTCAGCAACCCATGCTTGTATCCCCGTGAAGATCCGGGGTAGAAGAGGTCTTCAGCAACCCATGCTTGTATCCCCGTGAAGATTCTGGGGTAGAATAGGTCTTCAGCAACCCATGCTTGTATCCCCGTGAAGATCCGGGGTAGAATAGGTCTTCAGCAACCCATGCTTGTATCCCCGTGAAGATTCTGGGGTAGAATAGGTCTTCAGCAACCCATGTTTGTATCCCCGTGAAGATTCTGGGGTAGAATAGGTCTTCAGCAACCCATGCTTGTATCCCCGTGAAGATTCCGGGGTAGAATAGGTCTTCAGCAACCCATGCTTGTATCCCCGTGAAGATCCGGGGTAGAAGAGGTCTTCAGCAACCCATGCTTGTATCCCCGTGAAGATTCCGGGGTAGAATAGGTCTTCAGCAACCCATGCTTGTATCCCCGTGAAGATTCCGGGGTAGAATAGGTCTTCAGCAACCCATGCTTGTATCCCCGTGAAGATTCTGGGGTAGAAGAAGTCTTCAGCAACCCATGCTTGTATCCCCGTGAAGATTCCGGGGTAGAATAGGTCTTCAGCAACCCATGCTTGTATCCCCGTGAAGATTCCGGGGTAGAATAGGTCTTCAGAAACCCATGCTTGTATCCCCGTGAAGATTCTGGGGTTGAAGAGGTCTTCAGCAACCCATGCTTGTATCCCCGTGAAGATTCTGGGGTAGAAGAGGTCTTCAGCAACCCATGCTTGCCGTGAAAGGTGACTATGATTGTCGTAAGAGGCGACTAACGGGATCGGGTGGTCAGGCTTGCTGACTTGGTTGATACATGTCATCGATCCCAATTGCTATGATCGATGCTCATGATATTAATCACTGGACTGTCTGGTCCAGACTCGATTATTTACAGACCGCCGTCATATAGCTTGAATATTGCTGAGTGCGGCGTAAAACAACAAACCAACCAACCAATCAAGCACAGTTGTGAAAGGTGGAGATTACTGGCTCTACCTGTTTGTTACAGGAGAATGGTTTTGATGAACAAACAATCACTTCCCGAAGTTAGATGCAATGCAGTCCAGGATTAAGAACGACAGAGCTATAAACTGCTTCAGGATGCTTCCAACACCTCACAACCTCAAAAACATACTGTTGCCAGTTATGCTAAATAAACCAGTTACGATCCTGACCGAGTCAACATTCAATTCCCCACAGAAAGGCAATGTCTGATGTATCTACATTCAAGACTCACTGTGAGCCAATCAGCAGCAAGTTCGTTTTGTCTCTTATCACCAAACTCCACCTACTTTAATAGATCATAGACAGCTACATTTACAGCATATAATCACAAGAAATAAAGCATTTCTATTGGCTTAAAGTTGTTGGTGTTGTACATGGAAACATAGTAAACACATTTGTCTCGTTCAAACAGCACATGATACATACTCCTGAGGACTATTGAATTAAGGTTGACACCAGTCTTAAAAAATGAATTTCTGTGGAAAAACATGATCCAAATATGTGCAAGACTGGTGCCAGTGTTGCTGATAACCATTATGCCATATTACCTACGTCTTAGAAAAGGAAAATTTGTCAGTTGGAAGAGTCAAAGTTACTCATAGTGACTTCTTTCTACAATACTTTCCACCACACATTGTTTATTTTTCGTTTCACGTCCCGCCACCCCAGTTGAAAAGCAGTTGGGAAATAAATAAATTAACATAAAAATACTCATTTTCACTTCTCCCGTTAGTAATATAGACCCTCTTATACAATATAAAATGTTATATATCGATTCCATGTCTACATCACAATCAAGAAGTCAGCTGCAGTTTTAACTGCATGGCAGAATAACGATCATATAAATAAATGACAGACATAGCTTTTTATTTTTATTTTTATTGCGATCGACCTTGTGTGGAAAAGCTGGAATAAGTCTGTGAAACATCGAGTATGGCATCTCTGTGCAAAGACATACGAGTACAACCAAAATGAATGAAAGAATAAGGTTATTTCCATGCCTTGTGAGCATTGTGTGACAGTCGGTACATAATCGGTGGAAGATGGCAGGACAGTGGGAGGAGCCAACTACAGTTTGGGACTTGTCAGTTGGAGTGACTATTGGTCTGGAAATCACTATTGCGATAACTATTGATATTCAAAGAAACTATTGCGATAACTATTGATATTGCAAGCAACTATTGCGATAAATAGCGATAGTTTTCAGGGTATCATTTTAGATGGATTTCGGAGTTGAATTAAACCTTGGGACTGAAGTTTCCTTTGAATGTGATAACCATAACAACAAATTAAAAGTAAAGTTTGAGATATGACTGATTTGTTTTTTCTTTACCCTAATGATTTAAGAAAAAGAAACTTCCACATTACCATGTGTAAATTACTACCACTCATGATCAAAAGAAAAACAAATTTCAACAGCACTGCATATATGTTCAGTTGGTGACTTGTCAGTATGATACACAGTTTTAGTCATTTTACTTCACCCCCCCTAGGGTACCGTTGTACAAAATAACCGTAGCGCTACGACTGTCGTAAGTCTATGTTAAGGTATGGGAGTTACGATCACCTTAGCACTAAGATCGCTTTATACAACGTACTTTCACATTCACATTCTGTTTGGGACTCTAGGACAAGTGCCAGTTTCTAAAGGAAGTCAATGTATTCCAATAGAAACAGCATTCCTCGCTAACACGCGGGATCTGGTATGGTTACTTTAGCGAGGGTTTCCATGAATGAACAGCTGTGTTTTTGTTTTTTCATTGTTTAACGCCGCTCTCAGCAATATTCCAGCAATATCTGTAAATAATTGAGTCTGTACCAGACAATCCAGTGACTGACATGATGAGCATCGATCTATGCAATTGGTATACAAGTCAACGAGTCTGACCACTCAATCCCATTAGTTACCTCATACGACAAGCATAGTCGCCTCTTGCGACAAGCATAAGTTGCTATAGACCTATTCTACCCCGCATCTTCACGGGTTAGCTATGTTTTGACACACATATATCAACATAATTCTAGTAGGTCAAAATTAAAAAAAGAAGTACCGTCTTCGACGTAATAAGCGCCCAGGGTGCTCTCAAAATTAGAAATTAAGCGCTTATGAGAATATTATTTTGAGTTGAAAGATTGTAAATTTCGTGGTTTATGCTAACAGCCTGAAATGTTTACATACAACAGATATATTTTTCAAGAATTTAATTGCCCATACTTAAGGATATGACACACGAGTGCATATTTTGGCAAGAATAAATAAGTCTTGTGTACATCGATCAATCGGAAGAGGTGCTGATTGGGATTGTTCACTAGCCAATATATTAGCAAATATCGCCGTGGGCGCTTATTAGAGTGGGGCGCTTATTACGTTGAATATGGTAATAGAAAGTTTGAAACCCATTCAAAATATGAATGTTTGTCAAATTCTAGTGTTCCCACTATTTATTCTCTCTTTTCATCACGACAGGGCAACACAATCGTGACTGAGGAAGGAGTGTTCTGACAGGTGTGCAGCACCTCACGTGAAACCCTGGTTCACGGTTGACAGGCCTCATCTGTGCACTGTGAAACCAGCTCCTTTGATGACGTCATACTTCTCGTTATAAGTCATACTTCTCGCGATAACACGACAAATCACTATAAACATGGCTGTTCGAAAACAGGTGTCGTTCGAAACAGGGTCCTCGACGATATCATTCCTGGCTTCAACTATATAATCCTGAACACTTACCGATACAACTTAACACTGCCCACCAACCTCCCCCTATCAACCCTCACATAATGATGAAGGCCGCAGGATGAAGATTTAGAGGATGATGTAACGCAATAAACATCGTGACATACGATTGGACCAAAAATAATCTCATTACAATCCCTCCTCATCCATAATTCGTCCCACACAGCTATTTCTTCTCCGAACATAGACAGGGCAACTCAATACATCACATACCCTGCCTTGTGAATCAATGCTATTGTCACCCACACCATCAGAACTGTGTAATGCAACTCCATAAAACTCCATGTAAAATTAATGTCTGCCATGCAAATAGATGGATTAAATTACCCCTAAGTTTCAGTAGACATATACTTCAGCACATAATACTTATCACACAGGCTTATCTGAATCTCCATGTGTGGGAGTCTTGTATAACGCCAGTCAGCAATATTATTGCTCTAGCAACAAACAATGGACACTCACGTGGGGGGGGGGGGGGGGGGGGGCTAATGTCGCTCTGAAAGAATTGGAGTTATATCAGCGTATAAACTAGCAATGGGAGCAATCCCAATGTGTCTTATTGAGGATTCCATTAGCTGAGTGCCCTTGGCAGGCAAAGTGGTAAAAATTGCTATAAAGTTCAATTTTTTTTAGATTTTTTTTATCGTACTTAGTTTCGTAATCTCAGGTGTATTTAAACACTGAAATCAATGCAAACATGCAAAACTAAGCCTCTTCCTATTCATTGGTCCTGCTATAAGTCAAAAACGAGTCACCTTGACCATGTCATCCCATTACTAATACATTAACATGAATTGTTTAATTATTCGTTTTTGCTGTCCATTGCTGCAGACTTGGAGCTTGACATGGGCCTTATATAAGAGGACCGACCGCCTCCGTGATCTAGTGGTAGAGTATCCGCCCAGTGAGCGGAAGGTCCAGGGTTCGATCCTGCGTCATACCAAAAGACTTTAAAAGATGGTACTTGTTGTTACCCTGTCTGGCACTCAGCATGAAGGGGCTAAAACAAGCACTGGTCGGCTTGGAGTCAGTAAACTGTGTCTCGATCACCTCGACTTACATAAGACTGACAGCAAGTGAAGATAAATCCCTGGTAGGTAGTACATTGTCAGCATTTTGGTGAAACCCAAGAGCATGGGTACGTGCAGATGACGAAGGATCCTAATCAGGGTCTGGGATTGATCATATCTAGCATGGCTGAGAGACATGAATCTCATTATAAACTTGTACCTGGAAGAGTAAGTCGGCCACAAAATATCTGAGTGTAACCATGTGTGCACAACCAAGATAAGTCAACCATTGCATCTGCATGTAGGGAGTATACAGTTAAGAGTCTCACAGTAGGAAGTGTACACCTGTCTCACAGCACAAACCGTAGTGCATTGTCTAATCTCCACCTGTGACACACTTAATTGCACACTTGTATGTTCACATGCCGAGGAAAGCCAAGAGTTATACGTGCCCCTCTTCTTCATGGTTGTTCTAGTCCCCAGGAGAGAGACCTGCACCTGTTTGAGACGACCCAGTGATTACCAGGGGATTGTGTATCACAGTATTAGCTTTCAGAAAATACAAGGTTCTACTCACCTACAAAGTCGAAGATGTTGACTTCTTCAACTGTGTCATGGACAAAGTACAGGTTCCCCAAGGCCTGCAATGAAACACAGCACATTGAACAATGGTGGCAACAATAGTATGAACAATGGGGAAACAATAGTATGAACAATGGGGAAACAATAGAATCAACAATGGGGAAACAGTAGTATCACAATGGGGAAACAATAGTATCACAATGGGGAAACAATAGTATGAACAATGGGAAAACAATAGAATGAACAATGGTGGCAACAATAGTATCACAATGGGGAAACAATAGTATGAACAATGGGGAAACAATAGAATCAACAATGGGGAAACAATAGTATCACAATGGGGAAACAATAGTATGAACAATGGGGAAACAATAGAATGAACAATGGTGGCAACAATAGTATCACAATGGGGAAACAATAGTATGAACAATGGGGAAACAATAGAATCAACAATGGGGAAACAATAGTATCACAATGGGGAAACAATAGTATCACAATGGGGAAACAATAGAATGAACAATGGGGAATCAATAGCATGTACAAACCCGACACCTTTGAGAAAATCTTATCCACTTTCAGACACCTCTTAAACTATTTGACCCACTCTCATATGCCCTTGTGACCACCTGATTGACACTCAGACAATATGTAGGCACAGAACTTTAATGTTCATGTGAGCTAAAACACAGAAAACAAGTGAAAATAACTTCAAGCATGTCATTCCCAACTTCAAGCTTGACATTCCCAACTTGAAGCTTGACATTCACAACTTCAAGCATGTCATTCCCAACTTCAAGCTTGACATTCCCAACTTCAAACTTGACATTCCCAACTACAAGCTTGACATTCCCAACTTCAAGCATGTCATTCCCAACTTCAAGCTTGATATTCCCAACTTCAAGCTTGATATTCCCAACTTCAAGCTTGATATTCCCAACTTCAAGCTTGACATTCCCAACTTCAAACTTGACATTCCCAACTTCAAGCTTGACATTCCCAACTTCAAGCATGTCATTCCCAACTTCAAGCTTGACATACCCAACTTCACGTTTCACTTTTCCAACTTCAAGCTTATTGACATTCCGAACTTCAAGCTTGACTTTCCCAAATTCAAGCTACATTTTCCCAACTTCAAGCATGTCATTACCAACTTCAAGCTTGACATTCCCAACTTCAAGCTAGACATTCTCAACTTCAAGCATGTCATTCCCAACTTCAAGCTTTTGACACTCCCAACTTCAAGCTTTAGTTTCCCAACTTCAAGCATGTCATTACCAACTTCAAGCATGACATTCCCAACTTCAAGCATGTCATTCCCAACTTCAAGCATGACATTCCCAACTTCAAGCTTGACATTCAAAATTGACATTCCCAACTTCAAGCTTGACATTCCAAACTTCAAGCATGACATTCCCAACTTCAAGCATGACATTCCCAACTTCGAGCATGTCATTCCCAACTTCAAGCATGACATTCCAAACTTCAAGCTTGACATTCAAATTTGACATTCCAAACTTCAAGTTTGACATTCCAAACTTCAAGCTTGACATTCCAAACTTCAAGCTTGACTTTCCCAACTTCAAGGTACACTTTCCCAACTTCAAGCATGTCATTACCAACTTCAAGCTTGACATTCCCAACTTCAAGCTAGACATTCTCAACTTCAAGCATGTCATTCCCAACTTCAAGCTTTTGACACTCCCTACTTCAAGCTTTACTTTCCCAACTTCAAGCATGTCATTACCAACTTCAAGCATGACATTCCCAACTTCAAGCATGTCATTCCCAACTACAAGCATGACATTCCCAACTTCAAGCTTGACATTCAAAATTGACATTCCCAACTTCAAGCATGTCATTCCCAACTTCAAGCATAACATTCCCAACTTCAAGCTTGACATTCAAAATTGACATTCCCAACTTCAAGCATGACATTCCCAACTTCAAGCTTGACATTCCCAACTTCAAGCATGACATTCCCAACTTCGAGCATGACATTCCAAACTTCAAGCTTGACATTCAAATTTGACATTCCAAACTTCAAGCTTGACATTCCAAACTTCAAGCTTGACATTCCAAACTTCAAGCTTGACTTTCCCAACTTCAAGCTTGACATTCTCAACTTCAAGCATGTCATTCACAACTTCAAGCTTTTGACATTCCCAACTTCAAGCTTGACTTTCCCAACTTCAAGCATGTCATTACCAACTTCAAGCTTGACATTCCCAACTTTAAGCTTGACATTCAAAATTGACATTCCCAACTCCAAGCATGTCATTCCCAACTTCAAGCATGCCATTCCCAACTTCAAGCTTGACATTCAAAATTGACATTCCCAACTTCAAGCTTGACATTCCCAACTTCAAGCTTGACATTCCCAACTTCAAACTTGACATTCCCAACTTCAAGCATGACATTCCCAACTTCAAGCATGTCATTCCCAACTTCAAGCATGACATTCCAAACTTCAAGCTTGACATTCAAAATTGACATTCCCAACTTCAAGCTTGACATTCCCAACTTTAAGCTTGTCGGTGAGACTGTATATAGCAATGTGTAGGTAAGATGAAATGGGGCTTAATGTCATGTCTGAGATTACTGCACTTATAAAGCAATGTGAGTGTGTGTGAGATACCACTGAGATACCATGCCACAGATTATGATGAATACCCCACTCAGACACAGTATACTGACTCCGAGCCAACAGTCCTTGATTTATCCCCCTAAAGCCAAGCACCAGGCAGGGTAATAACAAGTACCACACTTAAACGTCTTCTGACATGACGCGCAACCTGGAGATCATACCCCGGATCTTCCAGCCACCAGGCAGATGCTCTACCACTTTGACTTCGGAGGCGGTCACCATCGTTATAATTAACAACATGACAATCACTTTGGTTTTATCTAATTTAGAAACAGTTACAAGAACATCCATGTAATTATTTCCCCTTGTGCTTAAGTCCAATGACTCATACATCATGTGCTGGAGTAAATGAAGCACGTCTACTGTCTGGCATGAAAGAAAGGCCTATGGAGGAGAAGACCACTTCTTTTAATGGACCATACTTTTTCCTTACACATAAAACTCTCAGACGCTCTTAAGGTGGATAAGATGAGCCCACTAACCAAACTGAAAACATGTTGTGGCAATCATTACATAAACACACGTTTCCTGGCATGGTTCAGAGATGGGCGCGCTATCACCTGTACGATCATTAACTGTGACACAGGCCGTGGCTGGCCAATGTTGGATAAGCACCTGCTTCCAACATCAAGGGAAATTCAGATATTACCAGTCTATCTGATAATACTGGAGATAAAAGTCAAGGGTATCGGATGCTCCAGTGTTTGTGAATGTGAATTGTAATATGACCGTGTTCTCTAAAACTGTAAAATGATATACCATTTCAACAGCATGTTGTGGACTATAAATATTCATTAGATCTTGTGTGTTAAAAAGATTACATATCGCTTAGGCTGTATTCATCAGTGTATAGTTTATTTTGCATACCTCATTTAATGTAATTAACAGTCAGTGCCTGAGTCTGAAGGGTGCATTTATTTGGTCATTGTGCTTTATAGTTTGTTTTTTGTTGAGCCGCACTCAGCAATATTCCAGCTGAATGATGGCAATCTGTAGATTATCGTGCCTAGACCAGACCATCATGGGATTGACATCATGAGCATCATTCTACATAATTGGGATACGATGACATGCATCAACTAAATCAGCGAGTCTGACCACCGGAACCTGTTTATAAGTCGCCTTGAGCATGGGTTGCTGAAAACCAATTCTAACAAGGATCTTCACAGGGTACTCAAAGATGGCATACCATCCTTAATTATCAATGTATCATTTTGATATTTTAGAGAACCCATTCACCACCACAGTTTTGATTTCCATTTGAAGGACACAGCGTTAAACATAGCTGTCCAATCAAATTACTCTTCTTAGCAAGAGAATCTCTGTGCCCAGTATTTGTGTCTGGTTGTACCTTGACATGAAACATGGCTTGTGCTGTCAAGAATGGGTTCCCAATATTCCATGCTGTCTGTAAATGCCAGCTAAAGTGAGTGAGTATGGTTTTACGCCGCTTTTAGCAATATTCCAGCAATATCATGGCAGGGGACACCAGAAATAGGCTTCACATATTGTACCCATGTTGGGAATCGAGCGTGACGAGCCACCGCTTTAATCACTAGGCTACCCGACAGCCCCCAAATAAAGAGTTAGGATGGTCAAAATATATCACTTTGTTGATTTTGAGTAAAGAAGACATTCTCAAGAGCTGACTTAAGAGGAAAAGTTCTGCCCTGATGACTTGACTGACTGGGTCACATCCTGCCCTGATGACTTGACTGACTGGGTCCCATCCTGCCCTGATGACTTGACTGACTGGGTCACATCCTGCCCTGATGACTTGACTGACTGGGTCCCATCCTGCCCTGTGGCTTGACTGACTGGGTCACATCCTGCCCTGATGACATGACCGACTGGGTCACATCCTGCCCTGATGACTTGACTGACTGGGTCACATCCTGCCCTGATGACTTGACTGACTGGGTCACATCCTGCCCTGATGACTTGACTGACTGGGTCACATCCTGCCCTGATGACTTGACTGACTGGGTCACATCCTGCCCTGATGACATGACTGACTGGGTCACATCCTGCCCTGATGACTTGACTGACTGGTTCACATCCTGCCATGATGACTTGACTGACTGGGTCACATCCTGCCCTGATGACATGACTGACTGGGTCACATCCTGCCATGATGACATGACCGACTGGGTCACATCCTGCCCTGATGACTTGACTGACTGGGTCACATCCTGCCCTGATGACTTGACTGACTGGGTCACATCCTGCCCTGATGACTTGACTGACTGGGTCACATCCTGCCCTGATGACTTGACTGACTGGGTCACATCCTGCCCTGATGACTTGACTGACTGGGTCACATCCTGCCCTGATGACTTGACTGACTGGTTCACATCCTGCCATGATGACTTGACTGACTGGGTCACATCCTGCCCTGATGACATGACTGACTGGGTCACATCCTGCCCTGATGACTTGACTGACTGGGTCACATCCTGCCCTGATGGTGTGGATTGTTGCTCATGCTATCAGTCACTAGTCTGACTGATTCAGACTCTATTACTTACAGGTAGCCATGATATAGCTGGAATATTGCTGTCTGTGGTGTAGAATAACAATCATTGACTTAAATTGTTTGATAGGCATTACTAGGAAATTGATGGAGTGAGTGAGTATGGTTTTAGTAGTCGCTGCTTTTAGCAATATTCCAGCAATATCACGGCGGGGGACACCAGAAATGGGCTTCACACATTGTAGCCATGCAAGTCAGTGAATGACAAAGTAGACACAATTTATGGAGAACAACTTCTTTATATACTGTAAAGGCGATGTTTCGGGATAGCCTTGCTTGACAGTGGCATAAGGATCTAACCGAAATGTCGCCTTTACAGTATACAAAGAAGTTGTTACCCATAAATTGTGTCTACTTTGTCATTCACTGACTTGCATGGCTAAAATTTCTGAAGCCCATTTCTGGTGTCCCCCACCGTACGTGATATTGCTGGAATATTGCTAAAAGCAGTGTGAAACCATACTCACTCACTCACTCACTGACTTGCTGTGATCATGTGGGCACAAAATGTATGGCATTCATATCTAACATCTGTGCCTCCCATGGAGCAGTCCTAAATTGTTTATCATAGAACTGATTTCATAGAACTGATTTCAGTTCTTGAGTTTTAACAGGTCACTAAACAACTTTTGACATTCTGACAGTTTCATTGGCTCCATGATGATTCATGATGAACTCAAAATGAAAGCCAATTCTTGCACTTTCATGAAACCATACGTTCTTGTTTGACATATATTTTAGAATGATTGACTTGGTATGTGTGGCCAAAACAGATGTATACACGTCAACCATGCATCCATGCATAATTTTAAAAAAACAGAGAAATTTGTTTATGTGTGCTGAAAATATCCTACAGCAGAATCTTGCAGCTTTTTTACAACACACAGCTTGTATTATCTGATCAAATCAATCATTCTTTGAGTAACAACCTCTCAAGTAGGTACCAACCTTTTAGGGCATTTGTTTTTATATTTCTTTCTTGAAATTTCAAGATACTTAGTTGAAATTTCAAGATGTTATGTTGACTTTTCATGATACTAAGTTGAAATTTCAAGATAATAAGTTGATATCAAGTTAGTATCTTGAAATTTTAAGATCATTATGTTGAAATTTCAACTTATGATTCTTGAAATTTCAAGAAAAAAAAGAAAAAGCCAAGTGGCCCTGAATGGCTTCCATAAGAAAGTTACAACATATAGGTAACTTCTTAATGCCGGAATAGTTGGCTGATACATTCAACACAACTAGAACACAAGTGTTCCAAATGCAGCATGAACGTAATAGGGTCCTGAATGTGAAAGAATTTCAGGGTTGCTGACTTAACTTTTAAAGATTGAAATACTAGAGAAGTAAACCTGCAAGATCCGCTTAATTTCAAATGCTATAAATGGTCTCAAAATTGTTTATTCCACACCTCGATGCGAGGACAAACAGTCACTCCATCACCGTAGTCTCCAACAGTCTGCAACTCACACGAAGGTGTAACATTATTTGTAACTCACCAATAAAAGAAATGTGATAACATACATGTTGGTTCATAGATGCTGAATTACTGATATTCAAGAGATGGTTTGACGCACAAATGAACATACTGGTATGTTGTGTGAATCAACGATCATGATTTGTTTGTTTGATGTTTAATGCCGCACTCAGCATTCCAGCTATATGACGGTGGTCTGTAAATAATCAAGTCTGGACCAGACAATCCAGTGATTGATATCATGAACATCGATCCACGCAATTGGGACCGATGACATGCATCAACCAAGTCAGCGAGCCTGACCACCCCATCCCGTTAGTCGCCTCTTACGACAAGCATAGTCGCCTTTTACGGCAAGCATGGGTTGCTGAAGACCTATTCTCTGATTTTCGACGATCATGAACTCATCACATGTGATGTCATCGACCAATGACTCCAGATGCACCATTTGTCTCGTGCAAGATTAGCATTTAAAATTTGGAAATCATGTGCAGCTTATCGTGATCAGAATACAGACACAGTGGTAACACTTGAATGATTGTTAGTTTCGTCATTTATTGGTACACATTGGAAACATCTCTTCTTACGAACATACTTCTCTATATGTTTTTATGGTTCGTGTTTTGTTTTGGCGCAAAAAATAGTTCCAAGTAAAAGGGCCTGATGATCTGACTATGGTCTAGTGACGAAGGTACTTGGAGATAATAAACATTGCCGTGTTACTTGTAGACTGAGAGCACAGACCCCATAACTTCCTCCAGATGTGTGTTTGAACCACTGAACTAGATAACTGGTTGTTAACAGCGCACAGCAAAGACTATTCCTGGTTATACTCCAAGATGGTAAACCAGTTAGGACTCATCCGGTCTTATGACCCTTATTTGGGACCAGTATGTGTTGCAACTTTCAGCAATATTCCTGTGATATGTGGAAGATATAATGTCAAAGAAATGATGCCATGTTGCATCAGGAGGGGAAACGAACCTTCAGCTTTGCTTTAATCAGAAGATTATTTAGGAACCATGTCCTTCAAACACAGATATATGCAATGCATGTTATCATTGGCATTTCTTGTGTAAGTCTTTAACAGAATCTATTATTGTTTCATTGTCAGTTTTAATTGTTTTTATTACCCATACAACCCACAAGTGCAATATCGCTTCACGTGCCCCAGTGTATTGTTTATGTCATCCTGATGGTATTGTCGAATCTTATTGTGACATCAGGTCGGAATGACGTCAACAAGAGAAGACGTCAGAGCTGAAGATTTGGTTTTTCCGAGACATGATCATTCACAATAAAGAAATTTTTACACATATTTTTTGTCATGCTGATTCTATGAAACTCATGTAAGAATTAATGTTTTACCCTCGCTCTCCCTCAGGAAATACATGAAGTCTGATACTCTTTTACTCTCGTAAATAATCTCTATGTATGCATTAGTTTCAGAAGCTACCAGTTTCAGAGAGATGTTTCTCCTGGTTGGACGATACCTGCAATCATCTCATGACACAGATTGAAAGGAGAATTCATGGTTTAATGTAGGGCTGGCTAAAAAGATCGATAATAGGACTTATCGTCGATGGGAAGAAATATTAATGCTTATTAATATGAAAATGTTGTCATCGACAATAACATAAACAATCGTGATGAAATAAAGTTCAGATTTACCGAAACAGAGTGGTTATTGTCAGTAAAGTCGATTGTCAAGGATGGAAAGCAACTATTTTTGCTGTATCTCAAATGTTCACAAAGTTATCCATGAATAAATGTGTCACTGCTCACCAGTGGCGTGAAATATGTTGATTTCTTTCGGGACTTTCTTGCATATTTGCTAAAAGTTACTTCTCCGATATTTATCAATAATTGATTGATATTTAGTTAGTGGTTATCAATCTCTATAATCTACAGTAAACTACGGTTATAACAAACTCAAAAGGACCACTAATTTTGGTTTGTTATAACAGTAGTTCTTTATAAGCATATGTACAGTATATATATAAAACATGGTCAGGGCCAAACAATACGTATATCATACCGTCAGTTCTTGATAAGCATTTATTAGCATAGCTTACTGCATATCGATACCCAGCCCTAGTTTTATGCCACTTTTCATATCCTAGAGACAAAAACATTTGGTAATATACATGTACGTCAAAACATTTTGACAGACCGATATGTATGATTGGTTGGTTGGTTGTTTAACGCCGCGCTCAGCAATATTCCAGCTATATGACAGCGGTCTGTAAATAATCGAGTCTGGACCAGACAATCCAGTGATTAATATCATGAGCATCGATCTACGCAATTGGGATCGATGACATGTATCAACCAAGTCAGCGAGCCTGACCCCCCGATCCCGTTAGTCGCCTTTTACAACAAGCATAGTCGCCTTTTACGGCAAGCATGGGTTGCTGAAGACCTATTCTACCCCGGATCTTCATGGGTCCTTCTATGTATGAACCAGGAACTCAACAACCAAGCAGTTGAATGAAAGGGCGCCATTTGAAGATATTGTTGGTACAAACGCCTCCACCTGTAGCCATATCTTGTAATACAAGACTACTGCACATTATGAGCTCGGTCTGTTAAGGAACTGTCAAATTACCTAACAGGAACTGCAAGCAGCCTGTCCCCACCACCAAGTTACATGAGGCTCCAGCCACGAGGAACACAGACTCTTGCACAGACACACAATCTAGCCTGATCAATAGCAGTCCAGCCAGTGGCAAGATGTTGTGTTCATCATTACTGCTGCAGCTCAGGAGGCAACTTACTGCATCAAGGCACATGGTTTTACTGTTGAGGAAACAACAGTGTAAACCTCGTAACATGTAAATAATTGTCTGTTTGGGCGGAAACTTGGTCTCAAGGGGATGCAGGATAAGAGGCAGGATGATCAGCAGGGATAAACATCAGATAGGTCATTTGTATTATATACATGAGAGTGAGTGAGTGAGTGAGTGAGTGAGTGGGTGGGTGGGTGGATAAGTGAGTGAGTGAGTGAGTGAGTGAATGGGTGGGTTGGTGAGTGAGTGAGTGAGTGAGTGAGTGAGTGAGTGAGTGAGTGAGTGTGTGGGTGGGTGGCTGGGTGAGTGAGTGAGTGAGTGAGTGAGTGCAAATAGACCTAATTTAGTTGGTAGATATCATCCTCTTTTCTACTTCCTCCTGTTTCCTCTTAAGGCATAAAATTTATCTTGGAATAAAGATCAAAATTTAAAAGTAGGCAACATTTCTTAATGTCTGTATCATTTTAAATGTAGGTTTTTTTATTAGAGTAGACTCCTTTGATAGACAAAATTAATATTTCACAAAAACATTATTGAGACTCAATCAACTTGAACATCCTTCCTGGTGTTTAAGATAGGACATTAGTGCTGAAAAGTGGGTCATTTAGGATCCCATGCAGAGTGGCAAAGGAATAAAGTGCACTAAAAGATTTTCTTCTAAAACCAGGAACTTTGCCATCTGAACTATCTGCAGCACAACTGGAATTCCACTCAAAAAGTGCACCTCATTATACAGTGTAAGACCAGCGTGTAGCACATATACAACAGTCCAATCTGACAGCTTGATTTCCTAACCCCGGAGAGCAATTTAAACCATCTCTTATTTTCCATTTTTATCAGTCAGCACAATATCTATATATTTTGTATGTCAGTCTCCTGCCTGAAGATGGGCAGAAAGTAAAGAAACACAGAAATAACTAAAGTGTTTAGATAATGGGGTGGTGTTTAGTTTATGGGGTGGGAAGGTGGTAGTGTTTAGTTAATGGGGTGGGAAGATGATAGTGTTTAGTTTAAGGGGTGGGAAGATGGTAGTGTTTAGTTTATGGGGTGGGAAGGTGTTGTGTTTAGTTTATGGGGTTGGAAGGTGGTGGTGTTTAGTTTATGGGGTGGGAAGATGATAGTGTTTAGTTTAAGGGGTGGGAAGATGGTAGTGTTTAGTTTATGGGGTGGGAAGGTGGTAGTGTTTAGTTTATGGGGTGGGAAGGTGGTAGTGTTTAGTTTATGGGGTGGGAAGGTGGTGGTGTTTAGTTTATGGGGTTGGAAGATGGTAGTGTTTAGTTTATGGGGTGGGAAGGTGGTAGTGTTTAGTTTATGGAAAGGGGGATGGGTCGTGTTTAGTTTATGGGGGGTTGAAAATGTCTGTGGTGACAAAGGGGTGTATGACTTTTTGAGGAGATATTGCCTATAATTGCTTGATATCATATCAGATAAGTGCCAGTGGTTTAATCGATCCTGTAATTAAAACCTTTTTAAACAAAACTGTTATTCTATATTTAACTGGATTTCTGTTAAGAAAGATTTTGCTGTCTTACTAATTAAGTAATCGTTTACTCATTCCTTACAAAGAAGGAAAAGTGTCAAAATCATAAACCTAATTGACTATATATTTACTCAAAAGAAGTTAAGGACCAACTGATATTTCTGTATTTTATGATATTACAATAGATTCTGATTCTGTCATGTTACTATAGTTCAGCGATAGAAATTAACATTTTAAGTCCACTAGTCCTTATAATGATAACATAGAGCAAAGCTCTTAAAAATGGAAATTTCCACTAGTCCTTCTGCTACCTTAACTATTGGGGTGTTCAGCAATCTCTCATATGTCATGACAACTTAACCATAGAGAGCTTGAAAGAATCAGGTGGCCCTTAACTTTCTTTGAGTAGTACAGCATGATGTGAGGAATGGTAGTTCCAGTTCCAGACATCCACTAATATCGCTGGGACTGACATAACAATTACTGTACCAGGCACACATAGACAAATTCAGTCAGACAGGATTGAAAACTGTCATTGGACAAATAGCAAACCATTTTAGCCAGTCAGATTCAGTTACTTACTTCAATAACACCTGCATTTTCCAGTAACCAGAATCTCCTCATCCATACCGACCAAATCAGGTTGTTAGCTGAGTTTGTCATTTATGAAGGGGATATGTAACACTGAGGCAAGCCGAATATTGACAGTTGTAACCCCAGAAGCTTGCGTTCCCAGTCGGATGGAGACTCCATTACAATGTCCCTAAATAAAGCAGGTTTCAAGTGGGAAGATGGCTGAGAAACAATTACTCTGGGTTTAATATATTTCCAGGGCGTGCGAGGCAACCTGGCAGTTTTCAATTCAGTGGGAATCAACTACTTCCAATTTACCTTATAGATTTTTTAGCTTAGAATCTCATGGCAAATCTACCAAACTGAGAAATAATTTTTATCCTTTGGTGGCCTGACAGCAAGGAGTGACTGGGATGGCATGCAGTGATATTTATCAGTGTCTGTTTAGTGCAGGCTCATCTGTTCAATTCAACAGTGTTGATGCTACACAGGACATACAGAAAGTAGTTGTATGAAGCCACACACGGAAAATAGTTCCAATACCGGGGCTACAGAAAGTAGTTCCATCACAATAACATGCAGAAAGTTAACTTCTATAAAGCCAACATACATGCGTAGTTCAAATACTCTACAGAAAGTTACTATAAGTTCCATTCAGCCAACATACAGAAAGTAGTTCCAATACCATACAGAAAGTAGTTCCCTTAAGGCAACATACAGAAAGTGGTTCCAATACCATACAGAAAGTGGTTACATCACATTAACATACAGAAGGATAAGTTCCATTGAGCCGACATACAGGGATAAGTTCCATTAAGCTGACATACAGAAAGTAGTTCCAATACCATACAGAAAGTAGTTCCCTTAAGCCAACATACAGAAAGTGGTTCCAATACCATACAGAAAGTAGTTCCCTTAAGCCAACATACAGAAAGTGGTTCCAATACCATACAGAAGGTAGTTCCCTTAAGCCAACATACAGAAAGTGGTTCCAATACCATACAGAAAGTAGTTACATCACATTAACATACAGAAGGATAAGTTCCCTTATGCCAACATACAGAAAGTTTTTATAATACCATACAGAAAGTAGTTACATCACACTAACATACAGAAAGATAAGTTCCATTAAGCCAAAATACAGAATGTAGTTCTATTAAAGTAGTTCCATTAAACCACAAACAGAAAGTTGTCTTTTCAAGCCAACATACAAAATATAGTTTAATCAACATACAGAATGTGGTTCCATCTCACCAACATACAGAACGTGGTTCCATCATTACATCATATAGAAGCAGTATTAAATCATGCCAACATATGGACATTATTACCAGAAATGAACATGGGCTTCTCTAACCGCACCACCCAAAACCTGATATATTTATATATATGTGATTGTTGATTAGATCACTAATTGTTCTGAGGTAGACCCTGTGTAAATAATCAATTTATGTCCATATCGCAATCCACATGTCCAAAACATTCTGAGCAGTGTGTTTGTTGTTAAACTCCGCACTCAGCAATATTCCAGCTACATGACAGCAGTCTGTAAATATTTGAGTCTGGATCAGACAATCCAGTGATTGATATTGTGAACAATGATCCAAGTCACTCAGCCCGACTAACGGATCAATTTAGTCACCTGTTATGACACAACAACATAACTACAGGTTCATGCATTAAACACAGGCTCTTCCTTGTCTAGTAATGTTTAATCAATGCAAACTGCCACATTACATTATCACTTCAGTCTGCAATAGCTGACACTTGCATCAGACACCTCATCTGTGAGGCCTTGCATCTGACACCTCATCTGTGAGGCCTTGCATCAGACACCTCATCTGTGAGGCCTTGCATCAGACATCTCATCTGTGAAGCCTAGCATCAGACACCTCATCTGTGAGGCCTTGCATCAGACATCTCATCTGTGAGGCCTGGCATCTGACACCTCATCTGTGAGGCCTTGCATCTGACACCTCATCTGTGAGGCCTTGCATCAGACACCCCTTCTGTGAGGGCTTGCATCAGACACTTCATCTGTGAGGCCTTGCATCTGACACCCCTTCTGTGAGGCCTTGCATCAGATATTTCATCTATGAGGGCTTGCATCAGACACCTCATCTGTGAAGCCTTGCATCTGATACCCCTTCTGTGAGGGCTTGCATCTGACACATCTGTGAGGGCTTGCATCAGACACCTCATCTGTGAAGCCTTGCATCAGACACCCCTTCTGTGAGGGCTTGCATCTGACACTTCATCTGTGAAGCCTTGCATCAGACATCTCATCTGTAAGGCCTTGCATCAGGCACCTCACCTGTGAGGCCTTGCATCTGACACCTCATCTGTGAGGGCTATTGAGATAGTACCATATCTGTGAGTAGCTACGTGAAACCATCTGATGGAGCTGTGGCTTGAAGCACTCAATATCAAATTACCCTCAATGAATCTCAAGTTGACTTGATAAAAGACACAAAAGATGAATCAATAATGGAACCGACAAATTGCCGCTAACCAAATAATCGTGCACTTAACCTTAAGTAGGGAGAGCATGGAATCAGATCTTGAGTCGATGACAAGGTGTCTTCATCAACAGCAGTGTTCCGTGATATCTTTTGCCACTTGATGCTGCATACATATTATTGAATCCACTTGAGGTGCCATTACCACAAGTACCACAACTCACACTTGTAGAAGGATGTCAGCTGTAAAGCAACCGCCAATTCTGTATCAAGGGGTGGAGCCTCCAATATCATGTCTTAGAGGCAGAGTTATCACAAAACATGTGGGGGCGGTCAGGTAGCCTAGTGGTTAAAGTGTTTGCTCATCATGCAGAAGACCTGGGTTTGATTCTCCACATAGGTGCAATGTTTCTGGTGTTCCCCGCCGTGATATTGCTGGAATATTGCTAAGAAAGTGTAAAAACGTATTCACTCACAAAACATGTGCATGTGTACACTACAGTTTCTCGATACACATCAGCGTGTAAAGCCAAGAACAAAATATTTTAGGTTTCTGGCTGTGGTTGTGCCTGCTCATAATCATAGGTTACACTATTCAATAGCATTGCTGTAATACACAGCAGTTAAAGTTACAATAGAAAAAAACAAGCATGAAATACTCATATCCTCCACCAATATGACATGTCCGGTTGTCTGCAAGGCAAGAAATATTGTACGGTTTTCAAGATCTGCTCCGCAGACGAGTACTACAGCCATTTTCAGTCTAGTCAAAGTCATTGCTAAGGAAACACGAAAAATACATTCTTAAAAAATCCCAGCTATCAAAAGGCACCAGTTTACCACAAGACCTATCAATGTGCCTAGTTTAGAGAAAGAAATATTATATTTATAAGATCAGCTCCAGAAAGGAGCATGACAGACATTTTCAGTCTAAGTCAAAGTCACTGCCATGGAAACTCGAAAAATACTTTTTGAAAAAACCCAAACGATCAAAAGGCACAAGTTCACCACTTGACCTATCTATGTGCCAAGTTTGGTTAAGATATCTCTCATGTTTTTTTAAATTCTGCTCTGGAAACGAAACGTGACGGCCGGCCGGACAGCACCCATTCTTTTGTATCCTCCTTCCACTTTGGGACGGGAGTTAATAATATGTACCTTCTAAAGAGAAATGCCATACAATTCCTTCATTTGTTTCCCTTCAGACACATGGGACACCCTCATGCTGGGATCCCTGATTGGTGGATCTCAACAGGTGACTATTCAAACTGTTCTACACGTAAAACAACAGTAATAAAGCAAGGTATTTTGAACACATAGCAATATCAACAACTAAAAAAACAAGATTTCAGAAAATATATCTGCAAGTGCAATAACAGGTTGAAACATGATTTCTTCTGATCATTGCCTTAAAAGTCTTTTGACCTATTTTATTGGGTACTTTTGGTACTTAGGGATAAAATGTGTGTTCTGCTAATTGCTATTTCTGGCTTAGTTTTTAGTGAAAAAATGGCAGGCAATATAAATGAAATGGTAAATCATTATGAATTTTATCCCAAAATTCACAATTTCACTGACCAAGATTCATCTTTTGCCTTCAGGGATACATGGGACCAATGTTAAAATTAACATCAGCTGTATACCAGCTTTGAATTCCTGTGATACAAAATAGTAAATATATGGATAAATCGTGTCCTTCATGAACTCAAACTGAGGTTTCACAATGATGTATCTGCATTTGATTGACAGGTTCTTACAACAAGTTTCGTTGTTACATGTAATTTACTTGCGTAAATCCATTTTTATAGTGGCCTAAATCCTCGCTACCCAAACTTGCAATCGCCTCTTGATATGTCTAATAACACACTCATAATTCCATCTGTGACTCATCATTTCAGAAATGGGCAAAAGTTTGGAAGAGGGGTCTGACAAACGGTGAGTGAGTGAGTTGGGTTTAACGCCGCTTTTAACAGTATTCCAGTTATATCACGACGTGTCAGCTTAATGTGGGAGGAAAGCCCGAAGTGATGCAGGTCTCAGACCTTTACCACTTCAGTGAAACCCACGAGCACGGGCATGGTGCTGATAAACCTAGAAACATAATTGGGGCGAACCAGGATTCGAACCCACAACATAGGTTTCTGGCATGCCCAAGGGATGCAACTCTGCACAGCGAATCGCGGCGCCTTAGATGACTGGGCCAACTGTGCCCCCGACAAATGGGGAAAAAACTGCAAAAATTGCCATGATAGATTAACTACAGTAAGATATTATAGTAGCATAGTTACTTAAGTTAACAGTTACTTAAGGCAATCATGTCGACCGTCCGAACTGATGTGTTTTCTGTAAAATTTACACAGCGTTACATACAGAAAAATTTCCTGTTTAGTACAGGGTGCTAAAAAGATTACATAGAGTTGGGCATGGTGCTAATTGATAAGGGGTGCTTATAAAGATACACAGAGACTAGTCTAGCAGTTGGGCACGGTGCTTATTGATAAGGGGTGCTTAGAAAGATTACTTAGAGACTGGTCTACTTAACCTCACGAATTCAGTAATAATGAATTTCTAATAAAAAACAACTATCCTGATAAGAATGTTGTCCCGTACCTGCCACTACTACAAAGCACACCTGACATTCCCCTTGACGCCAACATAAGACCTACATTGGCGCCTTTCCAAATGGATTTGATTTAATTAGAACACTACAACAACAAAGAAGTACCTGGCAGGTACCAACGCACAGGATTTGGTTGAGTTGTCTCTCAAGCCTTTCCTGGTCCAAGTCCTGGCAGCAGGAGGCAATGGAGCAATGAGATTCTGACGGCATACTTGAGCTACTCGTTAACAATAATGAACGTACAGGTAGGCTGCTGATTGGCAACTGTAGGTAGCCAGGAGCTCAAATTATAACATACCTGCCTCACTAAAAATTACCTTAATGATGAAGAAATCTAGAAATGAGAAGACACAGGTTTATGTGTGTAAATTAGCAGTTCTTGATCAGTTGCTGTGCCTGTTATAGGTCCCTCACACTGTGTACATTGATGAATGGCCCCACTCATACATGCACTAGACAAATCAGATTCTACCAGCCCAAACATGCATCATTATTTAATTTTAAACAGTTTTCCGGGATATATATAGGTGCACTAAGAGGCCGTTGTGCATTGTGCAAATGCTAATGAGTGGTTGGTTGGTTGGTTGGTTGGTTGGGTGGTTGAGTGGTTGAGTGAGTGGTTGAGTGAGTGAGTGAGTGAGTGAGTGAGTGAGTGAGTGAGTGAGTGAGTGAGTGAGTGAGTGAGTGAGTGAGTGAGTGAGTGAGTGAGTGAGAGTGAAAAATAGTTGGATGGGTGAGAGAGTGGGTGAGTGAGTGGGAGGGTGAATGGGTGAGTGAGTGATCTACTGAGTTTGTGGGTGAGTGATCATGTGATTGACCAAGTTATGCGCTGAGCTTGTGATTGAATGAGTTATCGAGTGAGTGATCAATTATCCACTAATTTTGGGAGTGAGGGATCATGTGAGTGATCGAGTTATTATCTGAGCTTGTGAGAGCGTAAGTGAAGGTGAATGACTGTGAGTTGGGGTGAGTGAGGGTGAGTGAGGGCGAGTGAGTTAATTTTATGACAACAAATTTATTCCCAAACAGAACAGAACCCAACTCTTCTGATTAAGATAAAAAAAGCAGTTTGCACTGCTCTGACTTCTTTTAACCCATTCACTTGGTTATGTCACTTGGTTAATGGGTTGAAGCAACACGATTTGTGCATTAGCTTTATTCAAATATAGAAAACTGCACTTGAGCTGCAGCGCACCTGAGACAACTACGTTACCTAGGGCAAGCTCCAGGCCTGCAGATACCAACAAGGAATCCTCACACCTCTAGCTGCTATTGTTAGCCTCCACCTAATTCCTACTATTTGGGTCGCAACTGGTAATTACTGAAGACATGAGCTGGGTAAGGCAATAGTTATATTTATAGCATATGCAGACAGTGTTTATGGGAGAACTACTGTTGGACAGCTGTGTGGTATCGCAAACTGAACTGGTTAGATTGCTAGTTGTTAGGAAGATAGTATCTGACCAATACATGGACAAAGAGGCCATCTTGTTATCAACACCTTCTTAATTGACATCTTCACTGAAACTGCTAGACCAAATTAGAGATCTCTTGGGACATGTTTGGAATATATTCAAAGAGTGGCTACATAATACGCCAATTACTTGGCGCCAGTTAACACGATACCAATGCACGGAGCACCCTGCCAATTTACTTAACATGTGACTGTCTCCCTGGTCCAGTGGATACAGCGCCTGCCCAGAGAGCAGAAAGTCAGTGCTTTCATCTCCGAGATGTATCACATCAAAAGATGCTAGAGATGGTACTTATTGTTACCCTGCTTGGCTATCAGCATTAAGGGGCTAAAACAAGGACTGGCTGGCTCAGAGTCAGCATACTGTGTCTGAGTGGAGTATTCATGTAATAATGTTCATGCAATTACTTTTATATCTGAAATATGAAAATAGTACAGACGAATGTATCGGTAGTTTATTCCGTTTGCTGACACTTGATTTCCGGTATACATGCTGGATGTATTGTTTACTTGGGGGAAAAATACCTGAAATCTTATGGTGGCGTGTATAATGCGCACCCCAATTGGCGCTGCTTCATTTTCTGAAATAAAAGTGTGCACTGTACCGTAAAGTGCAGCATGTATGTCAGTGGGCTACTGTAAACAGCTTTATTTCTGCGCCGTTAAAATATTGCGAATACCACACCAAAGACAATACTGCGACGAGATATTTTTGCGAGTTGCCGTGTTGAGATGACACCTCGATTACCAAACAATAGACAGCTTCTCTCCGAAGCTAGTTAATCTGAGTTGGCCGGAAAGTTGACCAGTGTCATGAAACCGATTCACGCAAGATGGCTTGTTTCCTGTGTGGACGCAATCAAGCAAGGTTGGGAGAAGGCAGGATTACTGTGAGGCAACAGTGACACTAATTGGTCTGTTTACACTGTCATTTGTGATGTATTGTGTGACCATTCTGCATTCATTTGTGTTTTTAACTTATTGACTAAACTTGTGGTTCTGGTTGATGATTTCAACATTTGATGACGTGTTGCAATGAACAAAGTATGTATGTATTATTGTATGTACTTATTTTTGCGTTTTTAATTTTTGCGATTGAGTCTCGTTCGCAAAACTCGCAATAATAAAACGGTCGCAAAAAATTCCCTGTTTACAGTATATACCCGGACTAGTACAAGCATCCACACACACATGCATGTACATTGCTGTATAACAACGCAACCCCATCTCACCTCACCAACTTAGCATGTAACAGAAATCACGGACATGACGAACCTGGACCTGCAACCATGACAGCAATCAGCAGTGGCATACACCAGGAGTTGAATCACATCGTCCACAATTCTATTGGTATATCATGTGACCATCATTCATTTATTTGAGAAACCAACTAGTCCCCACAACCATGAGCGACTCCCTACTTAGTAGTGGCAGTCAGGAGTATGTGTGGCCCAGACGTCTAAGGCGCTGCAAATCGGTGTGCAGAGTTGCATCCTTGGGCACACCAGAAATCTATGAATAGTTTGAATCCTGGTTCCCCTTGATTATGTTACTTATTAAGGTTCAAGCGCCATACCCATGCTCATGAGTTTCACCAAAGTGGTAAACGTCGGATACCTGCATCACTTTGGGCTTTCCATTAAGTTGACACAAGCTGATATATCTGAAACACTGTTTAAAGCAGCGTTAAACCCTACTCACTAACTCACTCACTAGTGGCTATGTTGATCCCTGCATCTGTTAGCCCAAAGCATGACAGCCTGCTATTTTTGTAAACTCACACATATAAAAATATTTAAAAAAATTGTGGTACAACAAACTGAAAAAGCTAAAGTCAGTCACAAAAACAAGGACTAACTGGCTCAAAAACATTTAGTTGTAATTTCAGTGAGTGAAAACTGGCATTATTGGTCATTTAAATAATTGCAAACATAGAACCAAAAAAGAAGTTCTAAAGGTGATTTTCAGTGTATTGCTCAGCATTAGAAATTTGCACTAGTATTATAGTCCTTGAAAACTGCCCAGTTGTTAAGGTATCATGATGACTAGTAGAAATTTTGCTATATGTTATCATTATAAGGACTAGATGACTAAAACTGTTAGTTTCTATCTCTGGTTGCTCTCATAAGCCACAGTTTACCATGCCTTTTAAAATCATGACTGATGTCCATGTTTTTGTACACATTATCCTCTCAGAACCTGTGTCAACAGGACTGGGCATATATACATGTACTGTCAAACCAGTGTTGTCGACACTAGTGCAAACGTAGAAAAAAGACAGCTACCTCTTAACAATCCACTGTACTGAACATTCACCAAGGTAACTTTGATCCCAACCAATCACATAGCTGCTCCAAGAGCAGGGCACCAAAACACAATCTCCTTCATTCTTGTATTGATCCTCAAGGAGCGAGGGAATTCAATTTTCTAAACTTTTTCACAATTTCTAAATTTCTGTCAGTTGGCTTAATGAGCTTCTAACTCAAGTGGTCAGATTCCTCGCTAGTGAAAATGGGGACAATTTAATCATCCTACTGTAAATAACTGTCAAAGAATGGGAAGAAGGTGTACTGAGAAGCACAATGGCGCTTCTCGAGCTGCACCCATGCCCTACAGCTAAAGAATTTTAATCACTTTAGAACTAGTCCTGCTTAATTATTCAGGAAACGTTAAGACAAGAAAGACCGTTCAAATTAAACCTCCAACTCCTACAAATCTAATGATATTTTCTTTAACCTTTCCACAACAAAGATTATTTGCTTAGTAAGATAAAATCTATTTCAAGCACAACTTACAAAAGTTTACAGAGACTTCTGGTTGGTTAAAATGGCTAACATTAACCATGGTGCTAGAGACTTCTGGTTTGTAAAAATGGCTAGCATTAACCATGGCGCTAAAGTCTTCTGGTTGGTGGAAATAGCAAGCATTAACCATCGCGCTAGAGACTTCTGGTTTGTAAAAATGGCTAACATTAGCCATGGCGCTAGAGACTTCTGGTTGGTTAAAATGGCATGCATTAACCATGGCGCTTGAGACTTCTGGTTTGTAGAAAAGGCTGGCATTAACCATGGCGCTAAAGTCTTCTGGTTGGTGGAAATGGCTAACATTAGCCATGGCGCTAGAGACATCTGGTTTGTAAAAAAGGCTAGCATTAACCATGGCGCTAAAGTCTTCTGGTTGGTGGAAATAGTAAGCATTAACCATCGCGCTTGAGACTTCTGGCTGGTTAAAATGGCAAGCATTAAACATCGCGCTAGAGACTACTGGTTGGTGAAAATGGCATGCATTAACCATGGCGCTAGAGACTTATGGTTTGTAAAAAAGGCTAGCATTAACCATGGCGCTAAAGTCTTCTGGTTGGTGGAAATAGTAAGCATTAACCATCGCGCTTGAGACTTCTGGCTGGTTAAAATGGCAAGCATTAACCATGGCGCTAGAGACTTCTGGTTGGTAAAAATGGCTAACATTAGCCATGGCGCTAGAGACATCTGGTTGGTTAAAATGGCAAGCATTAACCATCACGCTTGAGACTTCTGGCTGGTTAAAATGGCAAGCATTAACCATGGCGCTAGAGACTACTGGTTGGTAAAAATGGCAAGCATTAACCATCACGTTAGAGACTTCTGGCTGGTTAAAAATAAAATGGCAAGCATTAACCATGGCGCTAGAGACTACTGGTTGGTTAATATTGCAAGCATTAACCATGGTGCTGGATACTTCTGGTTAGTTAAAATGGCTAACGTAAACCATGGTGCTAGAGACTTCTGGCTGGTTAAAATGGCAAGCATTAACCGTGACGCTAGAGACTTATGGATGGTCAAATGGCTTAACCATGGCTAGCATGGTGGTCATACCCGATATTGTCACTGTTAATTGAGTTGTTACACCATCCTTCTGCTCGCCTTTGAGATTGGGTAGATCATGTTTGGTTAATTTTTCTAGTTTTTATAGACATAAAGTAAACAAAAAAATATCAAAGAAATTGCAAATGGATCTGTCAAAATATTAAAAATTGCTACATCCATAAAATCTGATTTTGATTTGTTTCCATTTTCAAACAAGTATGTTTTTCAGATTTGAGCATTCAATTTCACACATGATATATTTTGCTCGATTTCATCTTGACTGTTTGAGTTAGTGATAAAGACAATCTGTCATTTGATGCTTAAATGTATGCACGATTCAGGGATGAATGTACCACAGATGTGTGTGAAATGTGATGATGTCATGGGGGTCTCATAACACAAAAACATGACTTGGTAAACACTTTCCAGTATGGTGGAATGTTACCTTCTGCTGTTTTGGATTTGCGCAATTTCTAACACATGCTAAACAAATCCAGGGTTATTGACAATGTTTCATTGGTGATTTGATTCGCAACAGGTGAAGTGAAATGGGGTTTAACGTCGTGTCCAAGAATATTGCACTTATACAGCGACTTGCATGTACCTGTATGTGTGTGTGTGTGGCTGCTTGTCCTTGTCCGGACTGATGCCGATTTATAGTGCTAGCACACTGAGATACCATGCCGCAGTAAAACATAAATACCCCACTCAGACACAGTATACTGACTCCGAGCTGACCAGTCCTTCTTTTAGCCCCTTAATGCCGAGCGCCAGACAGGGTAACAACAAGTAGCATCTTGTAAAGTCTTTTGGTATGACGCAGCTGGGGATAGAACCTCAGACCTTCCGCTCTCCGGGCGGACGCTCTACCACTAGACCACGGAGGCGGTCGATACACCACAGACACCCATGATCACTAATGTGCTATTTCTTAAAATTGAATTTTCAGAGTAAATATTTGATATTTACACTTCAAAATTTACAGAAACAAAGATGTGAATGGTGATTCTGTAGAACAAAAAAACGATATTTACAATGTACCTTGTTTTCAGGGGTCATCTACAGTAATTTTGCTTTGTGTAAAACGACTGCAGATACTATAGAACAGAGAATCTTCTTGATGACATTTCAATTTTATTCAATTTGGAAATGAGTGTTAAACGACTTACCGTATTCGACGTAATAAGCGCCCAGGGCGCTCTCAAAATTAGAAATAGGGGGCTCTTATTAGAATATTAATTTGGTGGAAAAAAAACAGAGTTGAAAGATAAATTTCATGGTTTATGCTGACGGTCTGAACTGTTTATATACGACAGGTATATTTTTCCAGAATTTAATTGCCCATAATTAAGGGTGCATATAACACACGAGTGTGTATTATACACGAATAAATAAGTCTTGTGTACATTGATCAATCGGAAGGGGTGCTAATTGGGATTGTTCACTTGCCAATATATTAGCAAATATCACCGTGGGCGCTTATTAGAGCGGGGCGCTTATTACGTCGAATACGGTATATGGCATCCAGGGGGTTAGAGAACACAATTGTTCTTCGTCTCAGCACTTCTGCATCAACTAGATACACCATCCCATCTTCTGCATTCCTATCGACTGCACTGTATGATTAGTGTTTTGCAAAGTGCAAAGAAAAAATGGCTTTGTTTAGTTACACAAACAATTCACAGCGTTTGTCAACTCTGAGTCAGTGTCTATAAATTGCATGACACGAATCATAAAAAGAGAGGCTGTTCAAGTGAACCTCGATACGAGGGCTATTCCGTGTCAGTTCAAGTGGCTTAGCTGGCGGATACAATATATTCCCACAAGTTTTTTTAATCATAGTAAACTCAGAAAGAAAGTCTGTCAAAATTTATAGCTTTGAAATTATTCATATCATTATAAACAAGAGTTTGCCACTAACGTGGCTATATCCCCCGCCCCTGTTGCAGAATTTATGACATTATTAAATCTAAACATACCATAACCTTTTTTAACCGAGTTGGAACTGAAGTGTTTGGAACCTAAGTCCATCTTGCTGCCATGGAAACGTAAAAAAATAAAAATTCCTTAATAGCAAAAGGCACCAGTTCAGCATGTACCTGACAGACCTGCAAAGTTTGATGAAAACATATTGAACGGTTTATGAGTTATGCTTCGGAAACGAACCCTACCCTCACAGAACCTAAGTCCATCTTGTTGCCATGGAAACGTAAAAAAAAAAAAAATTCTAAAATTTCTAAATAGCAAAAGGCACCAGTTCAGCATGTACTTGAGAGACCTGCAAAGTTTCTGAGTTATGCTCTGGAAACGAAACATGACGGACGGACGTACGGACGGAGCCCGTTTCTATATCCTCTGCCAACTTTGTTGGGCGGGGCATAATAAATAAAACTAAATCACTGTATTGTAAAGAGAATTGAATACACAAAAATGTTTGCTTGTTTGTTGTTTAACGCCGCACTCAGAAATATGACTGCAGTCTGTGAATAATCAGGTCTGAACTAGACAATCCAGTGATTGACATCATGAGCATTGATCTATGCAATTGGAATATGATGACATGCATCAACCAAGTCAGTGAGTCTCACCAACCTATGCGACAAGCATGGGTTGATGAAGACCAATTCTAACCCAGATTTTGTACAAAAAATTGTCATGGGATAATGAGATGCATTTAGCCATCTTCATATACATTTTGCCACCCGTGAAGATCAGGGGTAGAATACATCTTCAGCAACCCATGCTTGCCGTAAAAGGCGACTATGCTTGTCGTAAAAGGTGACTAACGGGATCGGGTGGTCATGCTCGCTGACTTGGTAGATGCATGTCATTTTTTCCGAAATGTGTGGATTGATGTTCATGATGTCAATCACTGGATTGTCTGGTCCAGACTCGATTATTTACAGACCGCCGTCATACAGTTGGAATATTGCTGAGTGCGGTGTAAAACAACAAACCAAACCAAACCAAATCATATACATTTTGCAAAATAACCATTTCAGTGTAATTCACCTTCCACCAGCAGTGCACAGATATTTCATACTCAGACGAATGTCCCTATACAGAAACGTGCTGGTGCAACTCACCGTGAATTTGTCTGCAGCAGTATAGTCTTCATCTAGAAATACCCTTGCTCGGTCGTACCTCACCAGCTCCTCCGAGGCTAAGATTGTTCTGAATCAAAGAAATAAGATAGCTACAACAACAACAACAACAACAACAACAAGTTTACTGTGCAAAACTCCACTCAAATGAAAGCTTATGGCTCTACATT
This sequence comes from Haliotis cracherodii, assembly GCF_022045235.1. Taxonomy (NCBI): domain Eukaryota; kingdom Metazoa; phylum Mollusca; class Gastropoda; order Lepetellida; family Haliotidae; genus Haliotis; species Haliotis cracherodii. Next base: position 48,439,266 of record NW_027266343.1, read on the forward strand.
GTTATTACCCTGTTCAATAGATCACGATTTTCATTCTCAGCTCCTTGGGGAATATACAGCTGCCTGTCACATTATCCAATGGTCTCAATGAAAGTGCAAAGACTTAGAGAGGAGTTCAACAGTTAGGTGTGTTTGTGTGGAGAGGTTAGCGTCATGTCTGGAATTTTTTTAGGGAATTACAGTTCAACTCAATAAACAACAAATCTAATTGTCACATTTTTACCCTGAAATTGAATGGGCCATTTCCATCACGGCACTGAAGCTCACCTGTATCTTGAGTGGACAGTTTCAAAATGTCTCCTAACATCATCATTGTTATTCAAATAAATCTTGAGAACTCAAAACTAGCATTATTTTGTTTGTTTGTTGCTTAACCCCGCATTCAACAATATTCCAGCTATATGACAGCGGTCTGTAAATAATCGAGTCTGGACCAAACAATCCAGTGATTGACATCATGAGCATTGATCCACGCAATTGGGATCGATTACATGCATCAACCAAGTCAGCGAGCCTGACCACCTGATCCCGTTCATAAGTCACCTCTTATGACAAGCATAGTCGCCTTTTACAGCAAGCATGGGTTGCTGAAGACCTATTCTACCCCGGGTCTTCACGGGTCCAAAACCAGAATCAAAGTGTAATGATTTGAACCTGATGTCATAATAAGGAGAAACATACTGTCCAAGTTTCAACTCCATAAGTCTGGCTATTTTTAGGAAACCAAATTTACAGAGCCAAATATACTTCTTCTTCTTTTATGTTTTTTTTTGTCATTTAACGCATGGGTGAATGAGTGAGTTGGGTTTAACACTGTTTTTAACAGTATTCCAGTTATATCATGGCGTGTCAGCTTAATGTGGGAGGAAAACCCCAAGTGATGCAGGTCTAAGACGTTTACCACTTCGGTGAAACCCATGAGCACGGGTATGGTGCTGACAAACCTAGAAACATAATCGGGGCGAACCGGAATTCGAACCCACAATCATACGTTTCTGGCAGGCCCAAGGTATGCAACTCTGCACAGTGAATTGCAGCACCTTAGATGACTGGGCCACCCCCATTTAACGCATGAAGCATGACAGTCTCATCTGGCCATGACACAAACACATTTCACTTTCAGTCAGGTGAGCTAAAAGCCTGCTATGCAAAAACTTTACATATCAAAAGCTTTGCCTAACCACCAGCTTTATAAATTATTATGAAGTAGACATCACTTGATACATAAAATAGCTTGGAGAATTTCAACATTTCAACAATCAAGTTTTGGGTGTGGATGGGGGTATGTCTCAAAATTTAAGGAATATATTTTATTATCCAACAATGAACTTTGTAACTGCTCCCTAAGACTCAAGAAAAACAGAACATTGAAGGGTATCACATACCTCTACATGTTTGGCAAGACGAGAGGGTAAGGTATTGGGGTACTGGGGTATTGGGAATCTTTTTTTATTTCAGTAAAAAACAGTTTGTTTGGAAATGTAGCTATAACCAACCCTGACAACATGGGCCTCCTGCATCTTGGCAAATTGTCCGAGAAAATTGTCCTTTGAGTTCCTGAGGGAGGTAATTCTGCAGCTAAATCTGCCCACCTAGTTCGCCTCAATAAATTATCATGGAGGTGGATAAATCTGTTTTAGCATACACATATGCAGCTGTTTCCAACAAACAGCTTATTAATAGTTGGTGACTACCCTGAGAATGATCTCAAATGATTTAAAACTATAAATCAAAATGAAAGTTCGCTTGTGCTAAATCCAGTTATCTCTTTTTTTTGGTCACGATTTCAAACATCAAGGCGTGCCGGTATTTGCTTAAACAACAGACGATATCTACAAACATTCCCACTCTCACGACATAAGGAGTGGATACAGATGGGTTGACTAAACAAACGACAAGATTGTCATTCAGTTGTTCACATATATATATACATGTCCTCATATAAAACTACTGAGCAGTTGAATGGGGCTAATAGAAAATCTGTCCAATCTTTTGATATTATGTATGTTTAATAATCTCAAGGCCTGGTGAGGAATTTAAAAATATATTGACTTGGTTTATATATTTGATATCAAAAGATATAAAGGCAATATTCTATTTATTATCCAACTTCATTCTTCCAACTTTTTCAGTCTGTAAACAGTGAGTGAGTGAGTATTGTTTTACGCCGCTTTTAGCAATATTCCAGCAATATCATGGTGGGGGACAACAGAAATGGGCTTCACTCATCGTACCCATGTCAGGAATCGAACCCGGGTCTTCGACGTGACGAGCAAACGCTTTAACCACTAGGCTACCCGACCGCCCCTCTGTAAACAGAAATAGGAAGCGCCTTAGTGTAAAAAGTACTATTGCCTATTTTATAGTGCTAGCCCACTGAGATACCATGACGCAGTTTAATATGAATACCCCACCCAGACACAGTATACTGACTCCAAACTGACCAGTCCTTGTTTTATCCTCTTAATGCTGAGTGCCAGGCAGCGTAACAACAAGTACCATCTCTTAACATCTTAACGTATGATGCAGCTTGGGATCAAACTCCAGACCTCCCACTCTGTAGGCAGATGCTCTACCACTAAACCAAAAAGGCGGTTCAGCGGGATTAGTGATGTCATTTTATTGTGACGTCATGGCAACTGATCACCTCCCAGTGGTCTGTGATCTCCAAGGGCTGATACTTTCTTGATCTCAGACCAGTGATATCTCCTGTGGAAGCCAGGGTTTTGGATCATAAATGTGTCTCACTGCATGCGAATTTGACTTAACGCTGCTTGCAACAAGATTTCAGCTGTATCACTCACATAAGCTCAGCATAAAGTAAAGCTTAAAATGACGTAGACTGTATATGTTTACTAAGTTTAGAGTAAGAGAATTTTATGTTTTAGCACTTATAGTCCACAAATGTAATCTGCTACAGAGTTGCCATCTATCTAATGGTAAAAGTGGTAGTCCACAAGGAAATGTCACTAGTCCTGCTACAGTTGCCATCTATCTAATGGTAAAGTGGTAGTCCATAAGGAAATGTCACTAGTCCTGCTACAGTTGCCATCTATCTAATGGTAAAAGTGGTAGTCCACACGGAAATGTCACTGGTCCTGCTACAGTTGCCATCTATCTAATGGTAAAAGTGGTAGTCCACAAGGAAATGTCACTAGTCCTGCTACAGTTGCCATCTATCTAATGGTAAAGTGGTAGTCCATAAGGAAATGTCACTAGTCCTGCTACAGTTGCCATCTATCTAATGGTAAAAGTGGTAGTCCACACGGAAATGTCACTGGTCCTGCTACAGTTGCCATCTATCTAATGGTAAAAGTGGTAGTCCACAAGGAAATGTCACTAGTCCTGCTACAGTTGCCATCTATCTAACAGTAAAAGTGGTAGTCCACAAGGAAATGTCACTAGTCCTGCTACAGTTGCCATCTATCTAATGGTAAAAGTGGTAGTCCACAAGGAAATGTCACTGGTCCTGCTACAGTTGCCATCTATCTAATGGTAAAAGTGGTAGTCCACAAGGAAATGTCACTAGTCCTGCTACAGTTGCCATCTATCTAACAGTAAAAGTGGTAGTCCACAAGGAAATGTCACTAGTCCTGCTACAGTTGCCATCTATCTAATGGTAAAAGTGGTAGTCCACAAGGAAATGTCACTGGTCCTGCTACAGAGTGGCCATCTACCTAACAGTAAAAGTGGTAGTCCACAAGGAAATGTCACTGGTCCTGCTACAGAGTGGCCATCTACCTAACAGTAAAAGTGGTAGTCCACAAGGAAATGTCACTGGTCCTGCTACATAGTGGCCATCTACCTAACAGTAAAAGTGGTAGTCCACAAGGAAATGTCACTGGTCCTGCTACAGAGTGGCCATCTACCTAACAGTAAAAGTGGTAGTCCACAAGGAAATGTCACTGGTCCTGCCACGGATTTGCCATCTATCTAACAGTAAAAGTGGTAGTCCACAAGGAAATGTCACTGGTCCCGCCACGGATTTGCCATCTATCTAACAGTCAAAGTGGTAGTCCACAAGGAAATGTCACTGGTCCCGCCACGGATTTGCCATCTATAAAAGGTGGTAAAAGTGGTAGCCAGCGACAGAGTTGCCATCTATATGACAGTCAAAGTGGAAATGTCACCAGTCCCTCCTGCATATTATTAGTCTCAGACTAGCAGACTCAGGTTAACCTCAAACAATGTATCAGGTGAAACCAGGGGTCCGGAAAATTTAAAATCCCAATCGGACATTTACATTTATGCCACGCCCCCTTCAAACAGCGTGTTTTAGTACGACTTTTTACACACAAATTACAAGTTGTTACGTATTCATAATATGATGAATTATGAATTGTTTCAATTTAAATTGTTTAATTCACCGGACAATTAATAACAAATAATATAATTTTAGATATATATGGAAAACATACGTTTGTTTCTGTTATAATAACGATCTGTCAACGTTGTGAACGGTCTAATTAATATTCATGAGTCTGCTCAAGTGTACGCGTTGTAACATTTGGATCGAGACTATTATCCCATATTTGGTTATCACGTGACCTCACGGGGAAAGTGTTTTTTTTAAACTAAAGATTATTTAAAAACAAGACAGATAATATAATCATAAATCCTAAACTATCGTTGATAGCAATAGTTATTTGAATACTTTTTCATCTGTACTTAATTATTGACCATAAAAAAATTTGATATCGATCGTCACAGAAAGCAAAATGGCGGTCAATCAAGATTCAATATACGACTAGCTACTGAAAACAATAAAATCGGCAAATCCTCATTGTATGTCAACCAAGTGAAAGTCGTTTGCCACGACTTACAAAATGATCATTCAGACTTTGTGGGTTTGTGAGATCCGCTCGACTGATCTGCATCGGTCGACTGGCTGTCGTCACGCTTTCGCTTCTAGTCTGAGGTTACGTATCGTAGCATTGTGAGGATAATGAGGTACATCGATGATGCAAGGTATTTATGTACAGTTGTAAACACATTTTACTCAAATTAACAAGATGTTCTCAGTAATAAATCCTCGATTAATCAGTGTCAACTCAGTTTATTGCCTATTACAGTGATTGACCGATTTGACTATCATTCTAGGTACGATGTATTTACAGCAATCAAAACAAACAAAGCTTGTCAGTGTAGATAATCTTCATTGTGTTACAATTGCAGACAGAAATTGCTTAGTCCTAACTGTTGATCATGTCCGGTCAAAATTTAAGAATGTCCGGACAATACTTTTTAAAATGTCTGGACAGAAAAATTTAAATGTCCGGTAAGCAATATTTTAAACCGGACATTTGAGATTCCCAATCGGACATGTCCGGCGCATATGACGGTTTCCGGACCCCTGGGTGAAACCCAAGAGCACTGGCATGGTGCTCTCATCCAAGCATCATGATACTGGAAAATTGAGAAATGAACCTACCACCAGCAGATTCTGACACGACAAAGGGATGCAACTCTGACACACAAATAGTAGCATGTTAGAGTCCCTTGGGTATGGCACTGACAAACCTAGAAACCTAATCGCGGCTAACCGAGATTTGAACCCACAATCATACATTACTGGCCTACCCAAGGGACACAACTCTGCACAGCGAATTGTGGTGCCTCAGACAACTGGGCCATCTGGGGCCCTGCTAAGTAGAGGGGCCACGTCAACTAAGAACTATTCCATTAATTCAAAAGCATTACACAAGATATATGTCCATCATTTAGACGTGGATTATGCTAAACTTGGAAAGTCAACATTCATTGAGCTCAAGCACGATCTGTGTGCCCCTGACTACTGATCATGTAGTCTCATCTTTTGTGTCTTAGATTAATGAAACGTAATAAATGTCAATAATTTTCTCATTGCCCCTGGGATAAATACCTTAATTACTATTTGCTGTAGGATTGTATGATCGATTTCCATATTTACTTTTGAAGTCGTACCTACTTCAAAAAGCAGATATATACGATGTGTCGTTAGGTCACATGAGTTATAGTGCTGACCTGTCAGGGCCATCCAGGAAGATCCAACACAAGAACTGTTTATGACACCAGGGGATAGACAAGTCCAGACTAAGCAAGGCAAGACTCTGCAAATAATTTTAGGCGTAACTGACATAATAATTAAAGGTATTTCTGTCATCTAAGAACTGTTTATGACACCAGGGGATGGACAGGTCCAGGCTAAGCAAGGGTTACTAAAAATAATATTCTGCTGACTCTGCAAATAATTTTAGGTTAAACTGACATAGTAACTAAAAGTATTTCTGTCAATCTGATTTTTTATTTAATTTTAATTTTTTGTCTTAGCATATATGTCACTATATAAGTGCGATAATCTTGGACACAACGTTAAACCCCATTTCACCTCACCTCTTAGCATAATAATCACTTGAATTCAATTAGAACGCAAAAATATATAATTGCAAGATTGTATCTTTTTTTGCTTAAGTTATTGTTATTTAAGCTCCTGAAGCTTTGTACATTAGTGTAGAATATTGTTCAAGCAGCAATGTTGCAACATTTTCTTGTTATTTCAGTATGTAACAAAACCATGAACTAAGGCACTAGTCATTTATTATAGGGCTGGGTGGGTTGATGGGATTAGTTGGGGGTCATGAAAATGACAGCAAAAGAGGGGTGTCTCACGGTGGGGGATGGTATGGAAAAAAAGGGTTAATTTTGTTCCAAATAAAACATTTATAAATGTACACATTATTCAGGGACTGGTTATTTATTATCGGTAGGAGGCAGGTCATGAAAAAAAGTTAAATTAAAAGGAGGTCATCAAAATATGATACAGTCCAAAGGCCAATCTCACCCATACTCCACCATCATATAGATGACCAGTCGCTAGTTCGAATCGCCTGGACAACATGCATAACAACATTGACTGCATCAAGCGTCTGCAAGGCCTTAAGCATCTTTTCAAGAAACATACACTGACTCCACGTCAGATAATAAAATGAAAGTTGTTATACGAAGGAAGCTCAGGTCCATCATGTCTGTGTGGGGTAGTCGGGTAGCCTAGTGGTTAAAGCGTTCGCTCGTCAGACCCGGGTTCGAATCCCGACAGGGGTACAATGTGTGAAGCCCATTACTGGTGTCCCCCGCTGTGATAGTGCTGGATTATTGCTAAAAGCGGTGTAAAACTATTCTCACTCACTCACTCATGTCTGTGTTGAGACAAGAGTCAGAGACAGTCTCTGAAACATGGCAGCTCTTTCAGAAATACAGTAATTGCTCAAACCCCATGTTTAGTGTAACAAGGTATATGTTTGCCATGAACAATTAGAGCTAAATCATGAGATGAAAATTTAAGGTTGTCAGAAAACACATTCACTGCTTGTGCTTTTAAATTCATTTTGATTCAGGTTCAAGTTCACAGTCAAACTGCTTATCAACATCAACGGTATTGACAGCCTGTGGGTTGGATGTGCTACATGTTAGCTGTTTAATGCTGCACACAACAATAGTCCAGACATATATCAAGGTGGCCTGTAAATAATGGAGTGTGGACCAGACAATCCAGGTATGGATATCGTGAGCAATGTCCCACACCATCGGCATACGCATCTTCCCGAAGCAAGAGAGTAAACTGACTACTAAAGTCCAGTTACCACCCTTGCCGAACTAGGCTGGTATTATGGGGTTACATTTTGGCTGGACTAACGAGTCTATGCAGAGTCCAAACAAAATTGCGCATCGAAATCAAAATCCGGTTCGTAAACTGTCGTGCAGATTTCGGTTGATTGCAAGATCTGCAAAGCATGTGCACCGCCAACTCGTTGTTAACAGATATTTTCTGAATCTTTTCATGTTTTTAATCAAGGTGCTCATGTGATTTGATGCATTTCGCAACGTAAGACCCATTTTATCACAATATAGACCTTGATTATCGATCAGATCGTCAGGTCGCTGTTTTCTTTGAAGAAAATGCAAGTGATACGAGAGGTGGAATCTGATTTGTCCATAGGAGAGGCTTAGAAGGGACATAACTCATAATAGCCACTGGTGGTGCTACGATCGAGCCCAGGAATTCCAGCCAAGTTCGGCAAGGGTGGAAACTGGACTTTTAAAGTCAGTTAACTCTCTTGCCTTGGGAAGATGCGGGGTACGAAGACACACAATCAACAAATTACCAAACACAACCAGTCAACCAGAAGCTATTACTGCTATCACACCAAGTTCCAAGAGACTCGGTGGTGATAGACAAAGCCTACATTTATCAGGAAGTTATCAGCTTGTAAAACATCTTTGTGACTACATGTCATACACCATCTGCAAGGTCTAATCATACTGTTAATAAATATAAAAAATTATGGTTATCACTTAACTTCAATAATGCTAAATAAATCATTACTTAAATAAACTGCAGGCCGCTGAAATTTAAAACAGCCCGAGAACAAATCTGCCAGCCTCGGGCCCACAGGTCAATGTCTATTTTAAACACTGATAAGTCAACAATTCAAAAACTTAACAAGTTCACTTATGTTATCAAAAGTAGGACATGCATGTTGCAAGAATGCTGTTTTATTTTGAACGCATACTTTACATAAGTATTATAATAATCTATTGAATACATACTTGCCGAGAATGTCATGCAGAAAGGTACTTAAGAATGCACATATCAAACAATGCTTACATCAAGTGAAGCTTTCTAAGTAGGAGTGTAAATAAATCACTTGAAATTTTGAATTTATTTTATATCCTATATGTGGACTTAGTAATTAACATATTAACACAGTATATGTCCCAGTAAATGGTCTTGTTCAAGTTTCTGCAGAATTACACTTTCTGCTGACTTTCTTGACTGTACACACATGACGCAAGCAACTTGGTGTCCATACATAAAACTTACATTTTACAATAAAGGACAATATTGTCAACAAAGGACATCTGTAAGATCCTTTCAAAAAGATTTTGTTATTTCAATGTAAAATATAAGAAATACCTTTATAATGTTAATGTTTTTAACAGTTTTGCCCTGATTTTTTAGGATACTTTTTCTAATATAGTAATAACAATGTTGCACTTAAAATTATAAGAGGCAGAATACTGAATATTTGTGAGAAATTCTGGCAAATTATCTCAAGAAAGATTACAGTGTTAGACATTGGCACCAATCCTGTAGTCCTTGCCAAACTGCCCAATGGTTAAGGTATCATAAGGACTAGTAGAAATTTGCCCTTTTTAAGAGTTTTGCTATATGTTAGCATTGTAAGGAGTAGTGGACCAAAAGTGTTAGTTTCTATGGCTGGAGTAAGTGAGATGGTTTAACGCCGCTTTGAACAGTATTCCAGTTATATCAGGGCGTGTCAGCTTGATGTGGGAGGAAAGGCCGAAGTGTTGCAGGTCTTAGACATTTACCATGTTAGTGAAACCCATGAGCACAGTTATGGTGCTGACAAACCTAGAAACATAATGGGGGCGAACCGGGATTCATAGGTTTCTGGCATGCCCAAGGGACGCAACTCTGCACAGTGAATTGCAGCTCCTTAGATAACTGGGCCAACCATGGCCCCTCTCAAGAAGGAAAGTACCTGGTACATAGCTGCAGATGGGGTGATTGAGTATGGTTTACGCTGCTTTTAGCAATATTCCAGCAATATCATGGCCAGGAATCAAACCCAGGTCTTCAGGGTGACAAGCAAACACTTTAACCACTAGGCCACCCCACTGCCGAGCTGCAGATGGAGATATATCGTACAGAGAGAGTGAGTGAGTTTTACGTTGCTTTTAGCAATATTCCAGCAATATCATGGGGGGACACCAAAAATTGGCTTCACACATTGTACCCATGTGAGGAATCGAACCCGGGACTTAGGGTTGACGACCAAACACTTTAACCACTAGGCCAGCCCACTGCCCAGCTACAGATGGAGATGTATCGTACAGAGTACACACTGAAGCTGTATGGTTAAAATGAATTGTAACATGGCCGCCAATAATCACAACCAACTCTGGCAGCCTTGTTCATATTGACAAGATGTCACTTACAGCTGACTAATGAGTCAAGGTTGAATGTCAAGGAGGTGGGTGAGGTGTGAACAGGTTCATGCTCGTCATAAGTAATGGACACAGGACTCGTTCCGCAGACGGTGTTTGACTAATAGTCGTCAGACGAGTCAGCGTGTCTTCAAAACAAACAGGTATTGTTCGGTCATCAAGTGTTCGAAGTGTGATCAAGTGTACACAAACAAACAGACACTGCGTGATCGTGAGAATGGAATTTGTAGTCCAGTACAGATCAGACCTAGAATGCTGACGATTTCAGGGAAGAATATGTTTCAAGAAATACCAGTGAGTGGCTTTCGGTGGGTGAGTTGATTGGCTAGTGAGTGGGTGGGTTGAACATAATTCATTCTAGGTTTCTGATATGGGCCTTTTATCTGAAAATTTCAAATATTCCAGAGGTACACCCACACTTGCCCATACAGCACAATGTTAAAATGCCCCATTTTCTTTGAAAATGTGGACCTTTTTTTCAAATATAGGGGCTAAAGGAACAAAATAACTTTATTTCTGGGACTCAATGTCAGTCTGTGTGGGTAGAAGTGAAAGGTCATAGACGCTCATCACCAGACGTGTTACTGACTAAGGATCACATTTAAATAAACATGGGACTAGACTTGGCATCAGGTAAAGCAAGAATCATCAGATGTCTGAGAAATACACCAGTGAGTGAGTGAGTGAGTGAGTGATCATCGCCTGAGAAATATATCAATATTGGGTGAGTGAGTGAGTGAATGTACATCTTTGATACCAAGAGTGTGGTAAGTGAGTGAGTGAGTGGGTGGGTGAAATATTTAGCACATCTTTGACACCACGGGTGTTGTGAGTGAGTGACTGACTGACTGAAAACTTTCTGAGGTTACAGTTAAAAGTCAACTAAAAGCATAAAAAACACAATGCTTCCGTTTCTACAACATAATAAATCTTTCATCAACATTTATCACGTTATTTATAACATCAATCCTCACATTCCAAAATCAATAGATAGCCAATCAGACGACCAATCAGTAACCAGCCAGACAATCTGAAGAAATTGGCCAGCGTCCCTTGTGACCATGAAGCAGGACCTGAGACCAAGAAGCAGGACCTGAGACCAAGAGGCAAGCCCTGAGACAACACACAGAAGCTGCAGACAACACAGGAGAGGTCTCTACTGCACTTGGAAACCATGCAATCCTTCTAATCAGGTTTCACAAACACCCTAATGCAATCCCACACACCAACCTTCTCAGTCTAGACATAGACCTTCATAGATTTGTAGGCCTCATTGTAGTGTTTTTAGAACGCTGATTAAATTCTAGTCTGAGACATTCTTGGGAATTTTAGCACAAGTCAGATAAAGTGAAATGATTCAGGTGTTCATTGCCACGATAAACTCACTCATTGAGACAAATTACTCCTCATGCCATCTAAGTGAACCAACAGTTTGATAAAGCTTCTAAGTTCAAGCCCACTTCAAGTATTAAGGGTTGAGCAACTTCAGAACACATTACATGTCCTATTCAAAAGTTTGATTACAAAACAGTATCAATTTGTGGCAGGTCATGTTGTGCACTTTAAGCAACCTTCCATAAAGTTTGAGGTTTTCCACAGAATTAGAGAATAACCTAAGAGCAATGAGGAATTATGGATTATCTTTCCGTGTGAATTAATTTAGCCTTGGTTAGTTCATGCCAATTGTTCCATTGCTTTCAGTGCTTCTTAGGTTCATGCCTCTGTTCATCCAGAAGTGAATGGGTACCCGGTAGGATGAGGTGATAAGTGACTGTCAACCTTCTTAAGGGTCACACAGGTAGATTGGGTTGTATACATCCCAGGATGCTGAGAACAAAAATCGAGTACACACTGATCCACTGACCATGGTCATAATAATGCAAGGTGCCTGTTGGCAGCCTAGCTGGAACTCTGCAAAATAGATGATGATGATGATGATTATTATTATTACAAATGAATAATGATGATGTCATCCATTGCTTATCCAACTGATTTTGTTGAACGATTTGTAACCATTGCTGAATCTTGGGTTCATCCCTGTCAGCCAGAGACGAAGCAACAGTCAAAGTAGTGGAAACATCTAACGTCTCCTCCTTGGAAGTAGGCAAAGTCTGTTCTATAAGCTGGTAAGGTGGTGGCCTTTGTTTTCTGGGATTCCAAAGGAATCCTACTTGTGGACAGTTTCCCAAAATGATTATGATAATCTGCTCAGAACTGTCTGACAAGCATTATGCAAACGATCATACAATCAGTTCTGCTGTGGAGGACTTTTTACTCAAGCAGGAGTGTGAGTGAGTGAGTGAGTGAGTGAGTGAGTGAGTGAATGAGTGAGTGAGTGGGGTTTAACGCCGCTTTAAACATTATTCCAGTTATATCCCGACTGTCAGCTTAATGTGGGAGGAAAGCCCGAAGTGATGCAGGTCTCAAACGTTTACTACTTCAGTGAAACCCACGAGCACGGGCATGGTGCTGACAAACCTAGAACCATAATTGGGGCGAACCGGGATATGAACCCACAATCATAGGTTTCTGGCATGCCCAAGGGACGCAACTCTGCACAGCGAATCGCGGCGTCAAGCAGGAGTAAGGCTTCTACACCAGCGGGATCCAAGCACTAGGGCTGGGACGATTCACCAACTGTGCCATCCGATACGTATGACGATATATGCATGTGCTCTAATCTGTGGTGCGTAAGATATCTTTTTCAGAGACAGGATGGCCAAATACCAGACACACTAACGATTTACAGATGGCAGTGTCAAGTATGGCGCAAAGGATGAAATTATTTACCGTTTCACTGATCTTTTTCACTAGTACTTAGCACTTTGGTGTAAAAAAATTTAAAGAACAAATTTAAGGTAAGAATCGATACTTTTTGCTTAGTGTGCGATTGTGATCGATACTTGTATCGAGAAGTGAAAAATCGTGATCCACCGATGCATCGGCATATTATCCTACAACTACCAGGCTCTCCATCCTCATGCATTGGCAAAAGTGTGTAAACTTCCGGAAGGGATTCTGTAGAAATAAATCAAGCAACGAACTCCATTAATGCAGTCCATCATAGCTGGGCTCAGAACTTTTCAGCCGCCCCTCTTAGTGAAATGTGGTCCTCATGCATCCTCTGTGCAGTCCCATGCGCTGTTTCTACATCGCTTGGCAACCACTGCCCCAGAATGGTGTCTAACAGTCAAGCAAAAGATAAACAGAACCGAGTCAAGAGTACCAACACAAATGTGCTTGGTGCAGTGACCGCAATGAACAGTCTCAGATGTCAATTCTCCACAATGTCAGAGAAAAGACAAAAGCAGTACAGGATGACATACATACCAGAGTAATAATTCATCCAACATCTCAACAGCAAGAGTTTCCAGAGAGGTTCACAAATTAGCATTATCTCCAAAAGCATTTCTTCCTCTGGAAAACATAATGCATGAAAATCGCTTTTGAGTGAGACACTCTCTTTCATGTCATTTTCCGTATGATTCTCAATGATGTGCCAACGCAAGCCTGAGCTCCATTACCCTATCACTGGACCACCAGCTGGAGGACGGCCTAACTGGGATGATCCCAGAATTGGGGGAAGCAACTGACATATCTGGTCTTCCATGTGCTTCAAAAGTCACGCTCACTTCCGATTAATCCATTATCCAAAATACACGATAAAACAAAAAGGTGTGAGGAAGTGTGGCAATCTGCCAAGCCTGGGATGTTGGAGCGTTTGTCAGAATAGGAGGCCATGATTCGATGTGGGCTTCCTGCCACAACTACACAAAGCAACTAAACAATGAGCAAAATTAGTGTCATAGAAATAACAATACCATTTTTAAAAAATATGATTGATGATTACTGCAACACACAACAACATATCTAAATACTTGCTGTTATGATAAGAAAGAACCATTCATAATTCGTCAAGTGAAAATATATTTCCATAATGCATCAGTTAAACCACTTTCATTCTAGAAAATTGATTAAGATAGTATTTGGAATGACAAGACGAATAATCATGTAAAATAATTATTCAATTTCAGTAATGTTTCATGGAAATGTCATTTGATATGAAAACCATTCTGTGGAGTGGAGCATTCAGTTGTCATGGAAACAGATGCTTTTCCCAAGTTTGTGATCCGTCTTGAAGATCTGAATGTATGTTGTCAGGTCTGGTATCACAAAACTCAGGAACTGAAGCAGGGATTGACAAGTCAAACACTCCACCCATTGGACCATCATTAGATATGATCAGAGCCGTGGGTCTGAAAGTTGAACACTTCAGCCACTGATAGGAATCTGGGGCTTGTTTCTGACAGGTGAATGCTCTACCCACTGGACCATCATCAGATATGATCAGAGACGTGAATCTGAAAGATCCACACTTCAGCCACAGACAAGAACCTGGGACTTGTGTCAGACTGGCGAACACTCCACCCACTGGACCATCATTAGATATGATCAGAGCCGTGGGTCTGAAAGGTCTACACTTCAGCCACTGATAGGAACCTGGGACTTGTGTCTAACAGGTGAACGCTCTACCCACTTAACCATCATCAGATATGATCAGAGCCGTGGGTCTGAAAGGTCTACACTTCAGCCACTGATAGGAACCTGGGACTTGTGTCTTACAGGTGAATGCTCTACCCACTTGACCATCATCAGATATGATCAGAGACGCGAGTCTGAAAGATCTACACTTCAGCCACAGACAAGAACCTGTGACTTGTGTCAGACTGGCGAACACTCCACCCACTGGACCATCATCAAATATGATCAGAGACGTGGGTCTGAAAGGTCTACACTTCAGCCACAGACAAGAACCTGGGACTTTTGTCTGACAGATGAACACTTCACCAACTGGACCATCATCAGATAGGAACCTGGGACTTGTATCTGAAAGGTAAACACTCAACCCACTGGACCATCACAGACTTTTTCAAATCATGTTGTTTATTTTAAAGACCTTTTCAAGTCAAATGCCAATTAAAGAGTCTTCAAGACCAACTCTAAAATTCAAGGTTTTTTCGAGCCCTCGTTGCACCCTAATCCAATCTGTTCTTTGGTTTCAAACATTATAAGTCCACTCAGATACAACATGTTTACAATTATGGGAAACTAAATAAACATGAGTACGATGTCGACAGATCAAGAACATTGGATTTCATCACATGAACAGCAGATTCTGGCTGCAAAGGGATGTAACTCTGTGTGAAGAAATCACAGTGCCTTCTGCCACTGGACCAGAGAAAATGGCCTTCTGAAATATTTTCTGTCCTGAGTGAATGAGTGAGTAAGTACAGGTTTTACGCCGCTTTTAGCAATTTTCCAGCTATAACACGGCGAGTAACACCAGAAATGGGCTTCACACATTGCCTGAGTGAATGAACAGAAGAGTGTATAATCTGTAGTTCCTACAGCTCATTAATTACTCCTTCATCTGCACTTTACGCTCATTAATGAGTGACTGAATTGCATCTGTAACAATATTTCAATTACATCATGGCATTTCAGCTTTATGCAGGAGGAAAGTCTAAACTTACACACAATGTAGGTGTTTACCCAGTGAAATCCACATTCATGGATGTGGTAGTAACCGACAAGCATCAAAATCAGGTGAAATACTGGTACTGAACTCTTCATCTCTCAGTATCTAAGGGAGGCAACTCTGCAAACAGTGGGTTCCAGCAACCACAAGAAACAGTGAAACATATTGAAATTATTGTAACATATTTTCTAGTGTTTAATGACTGTAAATACATATCCTTATCTCAACTAAAACTAAATCACACGAAGGTTGAACATTAGCAAGAAAAATATAAATAAAAAATCATTGTAACATATTTTCTGGTGTTTGTTTAATGGCCAAAAATACATATCCTTATCTCAACGAAAAACCAAATCACATGAAGATTATAGATAGCAAGAGCATTAATACAGAATTAAGCTTGAATAAAGTCCTTTTTCCTTAACATATAATAATAAGATTTGATTATTATCAAAGCACTTGAGACTGCAGGCCTTTGAAACAACCATCCACTATGTAGACAATCAAGACTGAAAGGAAATGTTCTCAATATGCCCCACAGATGAAACCATTCTAATGTCAAATTCAGTCTTTCATGTAACACTTCAAAAGCAGAAAATTGAATAACAGGATATCGAAGTTACTTCCACCGAGTAGGGCTGTAACCAATGGCAACGTATTGATGGTGGTGGACTCAATAGATTTTATTTTTATATCAGTTGTTTTTCAAAACTGACAACATGAACATATTTAAATCAGAATATAATTAACTTTTGAAAATTTGGGGATGGGGGATACTGTTTTACAATTAGGTGTGGTCCCAGACATGCGTAACCAATGTGATTAATAGCTGACTATTACGTATTATACTGAATTTCCTGCTAATTATATAAAGGAAAAAATTGCTACTTTTAAATTCATAGTTGCGGGATCTAGAAATGTGTATGTACTAGGACTGATACGATTCACTTGCGTATTCGGTGAATTCAACCGTATCCATTTATGAATTGAATTCATTATTCGTGGCCACAAGAATCGAATATTTATGAATATGCAATCAAGTGTATTTACATACCCTGTACCTAAATATATCCTTAAGAATATATCATATGCATAGATTTCTTCCAAAACAACACTCTTATGATATTTAATTTAACAGTATTGTGGTCACTGGTCATTGTCGCATTTGAGCAGATAGTTGTACCTGGATAAGAGCAGTATATAAATGTATAATATATTAATAATTAACAAACGATGTAAAATAATTTATGTTGTTATTGTTTCACTGAATATGACAAATAATACATAAACTGCTGACTTGTTATTGTATTTGTGAATTAATATTCGTATTAATTACCCATATTCGTGATACGAATCGTATTTGCCGCATAGTGTATTCGTTGCAGCCCTAGTATGTACCCACAGTACTTTTGATCTAAAGATGTACATGTGTATGTACCCACAGTACCTTGTGATCTAGAAATGGCTATGTACCCACAGTACCTTGTGATCTAGAAATGTGTATGTAGCCACAGTACCTTGTGATCTAGAAATGTACATATGTATGTACCAACAATACCTTGTGATCTAGAAATGTGTATGTATCCCAAGTACCTATGTCATGGTAACATCTAGATCATTATCGGAAGTCGAGATCCCCTGACTCCGTAGTATCCAGGAGAACAGTATTTCTCATGATTAGAAACACGTTGAATCACAGGTGATCTCGCTGACTGGAAAGTGGACGAATATGAACCTAGTTATATGTTCCGCCAACACTCGGAGGTACATGCTTTTGGAAATGACTCCAGCTGCTACCTAAATATTTCTGTGTACTCCCTGCTGTAACTGATCATTAAAACCACAAACTTTTGAAGTATTTTACTTTATATGAAAAAAGTTGCTGATGTGATTTAAATTCACTGCTGGCCTCAAGTAGTCTCAACTGACAACTTGAAACATATGTTTCACTCTTGACATGCTCATTCACAACACAAATGTGTCACCTTTGATATGCTCATTCACAACACAAATGTGTTACCCTTGATATGCTAACAACACAAATGTGTCACCATCAATAAGCTCATTCACAACACAAGTGTGTCACCCTTGATATGCTCATACACAACACAAATGTGTCACCATCAATAAGCTCATTCACAACACAAGTGTGTAACCCTTGATATGCTCATACACAACACAAATGTGTCACCATCAATTAGCTCATACACAACACAAATGTGTCACCATCAATTAGCTCATTCACAACACAAATGTGTCACCATCAATAAGCTCATTCACAACACAAATGTGTCACCATCAATAAGCTCATTCACAACACAAGTGTGTCACCCTTGATATGCTCATTCACAACACAAATGTGTCACCATTGATATGCTCATACACAACACAAATGTGTCACCCTTGATATGCTCACTCACAACACAAATGTGTCACCCTTGATATGCTCATTCACAACACAAATGTGTCACCATTGATATGCTCATACACAACACAAATGTGTCACTCTTGATATGCTCACTCACAACACAAATGTGTCACCATTGATATGCTCATACACAACACAAATGTGTCACCCTTGATATGCTCATACACAACACAAATGTGTCACCCTTGATATGCTCATACACAACACAAATGTGTCACCCTTGATATGCTCATACACAACACAAATGTGTCACCCTTGATATGCTCACTCACAACACAAATGTGTCACCCTTGATATGCTCATTCACAACACAAATGTGTCACCCTTGATAAGGTCATTCACAACACAAATGTGTCACCATCAATAAGCTCATTCACAACACAAATGTGTGACTCTTGATATGCTCACTCACAACACAAATGTGTCACCATCAATAAGCTCATTCACAACACAAATGTGTCACTCTTGATATGCTCATTCACAACACAAATGTGTCACCATTGATATGCTCATTCACAACACAAATGTGTCACCCTTGATAAGGTCATTCACAACACAAATGTGTCACCATCAATAAGCTCATTCACAACACAAATGTGTCACCATTGATAAGGTCATTCACAACACAAATGTGTCACCATTGATAAGGTCATTCACAACACAAATGTGTCACCATCAATAAGCTCATTCACAACACAAATGTGTCACCATTGATAAGGTCATTCACAACACAAATGTGTCACCATTGATAAGGTCATTCACAACACAAATGTGTCACCATTGATAAACTCACTCACAACACAAATGTGTCACCCTTGATATGCTCATTCACAACACAAATGTGTCACCATTGATAAACTCACTCACAACACAAATGTGTCACCCTTAAGTAAGTTATAAAACAGCGGAGGCCTAACATGGCAGGTCCAGCTACCACTAATTGTGTTTAATATCACTGTGAACTATATTATAATTACATCACTGCAAGGCAACCTGTCCGACATTATGCAGGTCCTAAATTGTTGCGATTTGATAAAAACGATGAGCATAGGTGATAGTGCAGACAAACCTGGGCATGACCAGCAGATCCTGACATCAAAGGAAGGTAACTCTGTGCAGTCAAAGTCTCCCCAACAAGTACAGGAATACTGGGACAATAGGACCCTGGGCCTCATTCCACATAGCAATCTTAGCACTAAGATGATTGTAAGTCCCATACTTTAAAATATGCTTTCGCTAGTCATAGCGCTAAGATCGCTTTGTGGAACGGGTCCCTTGCAACAACACAGCCTGACTGAGGGAGTTAGGTAGTTGTGACACCACAGCACGCTCCTTCTCACAACATGACACCTTCATTATCCTCCAACTAAGGTTCAGTTGTTACACCAGCAGTTTTTGTGGAGAAGATTGAATGCAGATCTAGAAATCTGCCAGCTCTGTTTGGATAATTTTGTTTATGATTTTTAGTTCGTTTCAAGGCGTCAGTGGCAGTAATCTGACCATGGTTGCTGTAAATAAAGGTGATCGAGTTGTGCGATCTACCAATCACTTCGCATATGATTTCTGCGAAATTATTGTAAACTTTATTTATATTTATTGAATGGAATTTTGAATATAATTGATAAAATATATTGCAAACATTGGTCCAGATAAACATTGAACAATTGAACAATAACCAGATATTAAAATAATAGGATTAAATTGCGTACTTCAGTTCGGATGTGTTGACTGGTATTTCCTGTGTTACGTGATCGTGGTGATCAGCTGATAATGTTTTCTGAGATGGGGGAAAACATCGTGTGATTGAAAAACTTGAGTTTATGTCAGTAAACTTTGGGAGCAATGGTTTACCGTGCACTATAGCCGAGTTAGCGCTATATTGAAGAGCGCAATAGCGAAGGAACACTGTATCAGCACAAGTCTAAGGCAGGTGAAGAAAATATTTAAAGCCAAGTGTTTATGTTGATGTTTTTCTAGGTAAACTTTATAGCCACCTGTTGCATGATTAATGTTTCACAGGTGATTGTGTTCTTATTGTTCCACTTGGGGAGATGAAAATGGCTGCATGTGCTGCAACATGAGTTAATTACTGTCACGCAGACACGGAGCTGTAGTTAGCCATGGCTTCTTACCGTATATGACCGCGGATAAGCCGACCCCGTAGATAAGCCGAGGTGCTAACTTGACCATTGAAATACGAGAGAAAATGATATGACACGCAGATAAGCCGAACCAGGAATTGAAAGGCAAAAAACACTGCGAATTCGGACTGCATGACATGTGCCGGTATTTGCAGATATTCAAAAATATAAGATGAAAAACGTTGTAATTATATTGAAAAAGTCATTATTATTTCTAATAAAGATTTAACAAACCAGTCATCCACTTTCATAATGTTGGAAGCTGTTTCTCGTGGGGTTTTTTAATTTCATAATGATCGTTATATGTTGCCATCAACAACAAGCGCCATTTTGTGAATCGGTGTATATAGAATTATGAACCCGTGAGAAAATATATCAGCTAGAGCGAAGACTCGCACTTTGAATTCAGCATCGTAAGCATGGCGTATTCGTTTCAAACTCATGATGAGAATGTCAATCAGTTGTTGTTGTTGCATTAGGTGTTTAATCAGTCAATCAGTAAAAATATACCAACTTTTATAACCCCCTTTACACCACTATTGTATGTTAATCCAATTGAATTAAATAAACTATCATACTATGAACACATTGAATGACCATCACTTACTCACAGGCTTCTCCAGTTTATTAAACTAATCTCTCGAAAACAAAGGAATTAAGCCCCTACTCCCAACATGATCGCTAAGCACCCACAACTTGAAAATGTTTGTGTAAACAACATGACAATACCAATCGGCCCGATATTATCAATGCTCATTTCCTTGTGTACCGTGTTGCTTTTTAAACAACAGGAAGCAATCACAGTGGTCACCGTTTGTGACGTCACAGGAAACAGCTGATCACATGTTTTAGCAAATGGCGAACGGAATAACTCGCCGATACAGTTGTTTATTTGCCTCTTTCAATAAAGGTAGACACTGGTTCACTATCAATTTATGAACTTTGCAAAACGTATGAAATAGCTATTGGCGATTTCATCTGGGAATTATATATTATAGCTGTGAATTACATATATTGTTACATGTAAAGATTGTGGAGTTTACGAAGAACGATAAACTTTGAACATTCAATTGAAAACTTATTATCGGAAGTAGTAACATGCATAACATTTTTTTAATAATGACATCATTGGTGTATAATAATAACTTTATTGATAATTTATAACAATAATGGCTCTAGTCCTGGCAACTTCCAAACTTTCGGGAAGTTGTGATCTATCGGACCGTCATTCAGGCGATGTTTCTGACAGATCACGATCTGAAAAATACTATCATGAAAGTGTATCCCGTGGATAAGCCGACCCCTTTCTACAGAATCTTTTTTCTGGTTCTCAAAATTCGGCTTATACGTGGTCATATACGGTAAATGTTGTTAGTTATTTACCTCTTCCTTATACAATTGTGTGAACCTGCATAAAGTTGTGATAAACATATGGCATGATATGATCCACCTTACAATATCATACCTCCATGGCAGAATGTTGAGATCCGATTGGTTCACGTGATCTTGATAAAATACGACATATTCAGAACTAGGAGGGAAATTCATTTCTGAGTGCGAAAATAAATCTCTATATACATAGAGATACCAACCCTAATTGAAGCTTTGGAGTCATCAGTGGGGTAAAAAAGCGTTATTTCATGTGAAAAAGAGAAATGTCAAGAGCATCCCATGATGCTGGATTTTGCTCGACATTTTCGTTAGGCCCATACGAACGTGAAGCATGGGTACACATGCATTGACGCTAGTAATGCAACTGCACACGCAACCTGCACTATTCTAAAAACAGTGCAATAAAGATAAAAATAACCAGAAAAAAATGACTCCACTTGCATTTGTATGGTAAAAATGACTAAACCTCATAACTGAATATCAATCCCAACATCGGAAAAAATGGACATCAACATCAAAGTACTCGAAAATAGAAGCTCCATAACGGCATGCGACAACCTCATCAGTGACATACATCGGGGGCCACATTTCAAACAAACACATATCTGGAATAACTTTGGTAATTATAGATACAAATCACTTACGAAAGCAAGTTAATAAAAGCTGCTGTGGAGGCCAAGCCCCCACACCCCTGATATTTTAGTGAGGCGACAAAAAATGGTGTCGAAAACACTGCATTCATGACGAAACATGTGGTCAAAGCTCCACACATTCATAAATTAATCATGTGACAACATTAACTGTATTGCAGAAAGACAATGTGGTGTTTCAAGTTCCAAAGAAATATCGGTGTACAAGCAATTAGGTCCCTGTAGAATGCTTCACGTGATCGGTGCATTAACAATTTGGTAGGCATCTCTGCTAAAACCCTGCCAGGAGGAAACCGGCTGCACATGGATTTCTGAGCAGGAGATAACATCTCTTGCACTGAGCTTCCGAGCAAAATGCTGAAGTTTGTTTTACAATGTCAGATTGAAACATCATGTTGTCAAGATACATTTGTTGTAGCAGTATCACAAGGGGTATATTTGGTGTTATGCATCGCTCGTATTACCTGACATTACTGTGCAGTGTTTGTGTACTATACACATCACTTATCCATTACCAAAAACAAACAAACTACCTGATAAAGTTTTTAAAATTTACGACTTATCTTGAAATCTATATCAAAATACCGTATTTGCCATAGTAATCTCTCAAAAAATAATAAACTTGTTGTTAAAGGTTTTAAAAAGCACCTGGGTGCTTATTATCGCAAATGAGATAACTTAATCTGAACTTTGATTGCACGAGTGTTTTCTTATCTGGTTACTGACCACAAAGTTAACTTTCACTTCAATACACCTAAACATTTTTCAGAATTCTTGCACCACCATTAACACATATTTCAGAGTGATATCTCAGACACAAATATGACACAAGGATCATTACACAGCTACCCTTTTCACAAGCTCAATGTCCATTCAAAATCTTTAAACTTTAAATGTTTTCCAGCTAAAATTCATGTATGAAAGTCTTCTGATTTGATTCAACATATCGATGGCTTGCTTGGCAAGATCATTATTTTAAATGTGTTTTTATGTGGCATTCACATCCAGAAGAAGTATTTTGATTGGTAGTTGATTTCAACCCCATGAGCATATTAAAACCAATACCTTGACAGTTAGCTACTGCATGAAGACACAATTCCTTAGCAACGAGGTTAAAGGTCAATCTCTAAAGCACATACAAGCACATACACAAGTTGACACTCATACCATAATCAATTTCACCGTTTAAAACATTCAGTGCTGTGTCATACAGTCCCTAGCGTATATTCTCTGTCAGTACAACACAAGTGTCTAAATATAGCACCGTAGATTGAGGTGGCGCATGTGTATACAGATTTACTCCCTGTCCGCTTATGTTCTTGTCTGTCATGCAGCTGTGCATGTTGAGCACTTTCATTTTCCCTCTCTTAGTGACCCTTCCTCCTCACCACCCTCCAAATCCTACCACCAACTTCTCCACTCACACTCCTTTCTCACTCACCCTCATCTCTCCAACTCCCTACCACCACACCCTCCCTTGCAATCTCCCTTCACAATCTCCCTCACCTCTACTCACCCACATACACAACTTTCCACCAACCTCACCCCAATCTGCCTCTCCCTCACCCCACTCTGCCTCACCCTACTCTTCCTCACCCTCACTCGCCTCACCCCACTCTGCCTCACCCTCACTCGCCTCACCCTCACCCCATTCTGCCTCACCCTCACTCGCCTCACCCAACTCTACCTTACCCTCACTCTCTTCACCCCACTCTGCCTCACCCTCACTCGCCTCACCCTCACTCTGCCTCACCCTCACTCGCCTCACCCTCACCCCATTCTGCCTCACCCTCACTCTCTTCACCCCACTCTGCCTCACCCTCACTCTCCTCACCCATCTCTACTTCACCCTCACTCTCTTCACTCTACTCTGCCTCATCCTCACCCTACTCTGCCTCACCCTCACCCCACTCTGCCTCACCCTCCTCTGCCTCACCCTCCTCTGCCTCACCCTACTCTGCCTCATCCTTACCCCACTCTTCCTCACCCCACTGCTTCACCCTACTCTGCATACTCTGCCTCATCCTCACTCTGCCTCACCCTACTCTGCCTCACCCTCACCCCACTCTGCCTCACCCTCCTCTGCCTCACCCTCCTCTGCCTCACCTTCACTCTCCTCACCCTACTCTGCCTCATCCTCATCCCACTCTGCCTCACCCTCACTCTGCCTCACCCTACTCTGCCTCACCCTCACCCCACTCTCCCTCACCCCACTCTGCCTCACCCTCACTCTCCTCTCCCTACTCTGCCTCACCCCACTCTGCCTCACCCTCCTCTGCCTCACCCTCACTCTCCTCACCCTACTCTGCCTCATCCTCATCCCACTCTGCCTCACCCTCACTCTGCCTCACCCTACTCTGCCTCACCCTCACCCCACTCTCCCTCACCCCACTCTGCCTCACCCTCACTCTGCCTCACCCTACTCTGCCTCACCCTCACCCCACTCTCCCTCACCCCACTCTGCCTCACCCTCACTCTCCTCTCCCTACTGTGCCTCACCCCACTCTGCCTCACCCTCCTCTGCCTCACCCTCCTCTGCCTCACCCTCACTCTCCTCACCCTACTCTGCCTCATCCTCATCCCACTCTGCCTCACCCTCACTTTCCTCACCCTAACCCCACTCTCCCTCACCCCACTCTGCCTCACCCTCACCCTCCTCCTCCTCTGCCTCACCCTCACTCTCTTCACCCCACTATCCTCACACCACTCTGCCTGACCCTCACTCCACTCTGCCTCACCCTCACTCTCCTCACCCTCATTCCCTTTCCACTCTACCCCAACTCACCCTTTCCTTTCATCACAGTGTTTGACATGAAATTTGCATCTACCATACAGATCACCAGATGGCAGTGGGGGAACCTATCTGTTCAAATACATAACATTTCAATTGAACACCAGTAAGTATAACTTGAGGTGAGGTGAAATGGGTTTTAACGTCGCGTCCAGGATTATTGCACTTATATAGCGACGTGCATGCTCGTGTGTGTGTGGCTGCTTGTACTAGTCCGGACTGATGCTGATTTATAGTGCTTGCACACTGAGATACAATGCCGCAGTTTAACATGAATACCCCACTCAGACACAGTATAATGACTCCGAGCCGACCAGTCCTTGATTTAGCCCGTTAATGCCGAGCGCGAGACAGGGTAACAACAAGTACCATCTTTTAACTTCTTTAGGTATGATGCGGCCAGGGATCGAACCCCGGGCAGACGTCTCCGGGCAGACGCTCTACCACTAGACCGCGGAGGCGGTCCTCTCAAACAGTATACATACAGACTAAACCACTCAAAACTTGATATAAGTATAGGCTTGGGCAGAATCAGGGGAGGTAACCCAGCATTAGAAATTGACAATAGTCCTGAAGTCCTTTCCAAACTGCCCAATAGTCAAGGTATCATAAGGACTATTTGCCCTATCTAAGGGTTTTGCTGTTTGTTTTGATCATAAGGACTAGTGGACTAAACGTTAGTTTCGACCGCTGTAACCTCTGTTTTGTTACTCAGGGATGCATATCGTGTCCAGGATTCTGTATCAAACTGAACCTGATTGCACTGACATAAACACCATGTAGTCCTACTACAGCCACTCACTTGACAAACTGGTTGACATGCTGCATGGAGGTCTCGTAGTTCTTGCCCCCGACTTCCTGGCAGTGGAGAGCGACAAAACATGGCTCAAGGCGCTCGATACACTGAAATAACACATTGACAAACATTGTTACAAGGTCAAGATCACACTTGCATTTCTTTCCATGGAAACAAATACAGCAACAGGATTTATTCGATACTGTGAAAATATATCAGGGCACTGTTCAACAATCAATCTCAGCTCAATGACCACTGAGTCCTTGATGAAGTATGCTAGCGCAAAGATTGATCGGTGACATGGGGAGTTGCTGTTAAACAAAACAACACTCCCAGCACTAATATCAAGAAACAAAAGGTACATCTGATTATACAATAGATCATACAAGAACTCATCTCTACAAAGAACCTGATGATGCCACCCCTGAAAGAGAAATATGTGCAAGTTCAGGAGTGAGGGTGTTGGAAATAATGTTTCTTGGACAATATTTCTATTTTATCACAGCATGCCTGCTTACTTTGGGAAGAAAGATAGTGAGTGAGTGAGTGAGTATGGTTTTACGCCGCTTTTAGCAATATTCCAGCCATATCACAGCGGGGGGACACCAGAAATGGGCTTCACACATTGTACCCATGTCGGGAATCGAACCCTGGTCTTCGGCGTGACGAGCGAACGCTTTAACCACTAGGCTACCCAACGGCCCTGGAAGAAAGATAAGTGACACTAGCCAATCCAGGTCTATCAAAGGGATGCAACTCATACAGAAAGTGATAACCCCTAGATGTGTAATGGCCCCTCTACACTCAGAATAGACATTGTAGAGAAGACGATATTGCTGTAGGGTTTATATCCTTTGATTGTTTGTTTGTTTGTTTGTTGTTTAACACAGCAGTCAGCAATATTCCAGCTATATGACAGTAGACAGTATATAATCCAGTCTCGACCAGACAGTCCAGTGATTAACATCATGAGCATCGATCTACGCAATTGGGATACAAAGAAATGCATCAACCAAGTCAGTGAGCCTAACCACCAGATCCCATTAGTTGCCTCTTACGACAAGCATGGTTTGCTGAAGAACTATTCTAAAGCGGATCTTCATGGGTCATTGCCATAAGGGGCTTGGAGAGATGTGAAAATGGAAAGTAACATTGTTATTTGGTGGTTGATTAATAAAATATGTCCCAGGACTCTATTGCTGTCTTGGTTGTGTATCTTCATATCCTGACTGCGTGAGACAATGCTCATAATATCAACCACTGGTTTGTCTGGTCCAGAATGGAATAAATGAATGCATATTGCTTCACGACGCATCTGCAATCTTACAGCTAATAGTCCCTGGTCAGACTTGATTATTTATGAAGCTATGATATAACTTGAATAATGCTGACTGCAACATTACAAGCAACAGTTTATAAAATAATTTGCTGTCAAAACAATATTGTATTTTGAAGACAACATCTTCCAAAAACAAGGGAGTTAACTGACTGTAAAAAAGTCCAGTTTCAACCCTTGCCGAACTAGGCTTGAATTTATGAGTTATATTTTGGCTGGACTAACGAGTCAATGTATAGTCCCATCAAAAGCATGTAATGAAATCGACAACCAGTTTCGTAAACTGCCATGCAAATTTGCAGGATTTGATAAGTAGAGTACCGACAACTCATATTTTCCGATTCTTTTCATGTTTTTAATCAATGTGCCCACATGATTTGATATATCACAATATAGATCTTGATTATTGATCGGAGCGTCTTTGCTGGACGCCGCCACTGTATTTGAAGAAAATGCAAGTAATGTGAGAGGTTGAATCTGATTAGTCAATAAAAGGGACATAACTCCTAAAAGCCGCTACAATCAAGCCCAGAATTTCTAGCCTAGTTCAGCAAGGATGGAAATTGGACATTTAACTCCTCGGGAAGATGCAAGACAAAGACAAAAGTATAATATCCGATACTGCACCTTAAATTGTGAGACTGTACAAGATATATGACAGGTTCACAACCACCCCATTAAGTTAATACCAACACTTAGTGGCTTTTCTGCACCATCCATCATTCCCATCAAAATCATCATCACATCATTCAGGGCTCAGTGCATCGTAAGCCCTGCTCCTCCAATACCAAGACTCATATGCTGTGTGTTAATGTGTATTGATCCAAATGTTTATTTCATCCCTAGCACATGCAAATGTCAGCTTTACTTGATCCCCTGGCTACAAATAATAATCCATACCTCAGTCGCCTGTCTCAACAACCACGCTAGTCGAAGTTGAATATTACCTAACTAAAACTAGTTTTCTGATGGGAACATGAACGAAGTGCCTGGATTTTACAAAACCAGACATCTGCATTTTTTGCAGAAACTTTCTTTGCTTCTGGATAAGTCAGTGGACATGGATCAGTAGGATATTCCTTTCACAGTGTCACAAGCACATGAATGAAACATCATGGTTATCAAGTCTTTGATAAGCAATGAGTGAGTGAGTTTGCTTTCAGGCTGCTAATTTAATAGTATTTCAGTTACATCACGGTGTGTCAGCTTAAGGTGGGGGGAAAAGCCTGAAGTGATGCAGGTCTCAGACGGTTACCACGAGTATGGAGCTGACAAACCTAGAAACAGACTTGGGGGGAAATAGCAATCAAACCTACAATCACAGGGCAGCAAGTTCTGGGCCACCCAAGACTGGGCCACCCATGCCCCTTGGGTATACATGAAGACATGAAACACGGGTATGGTGCTGACAAACCTAGAAACATAATCAGGGCGAACCAGGATTCGAACCCACAATCATTGGTTTCTGGCGTACCCAAGGGATGCAACTCTGCACAGCGAATCGCGGCACCTTAGATGACTGGGCCACCTGTACCCCCTTCAGTGTTTAGCATCCTTAAGATTAAACACATTCCTCACCAAAAAAGGTATGGACCTGATAGACTGAATTTGTAAAGAAACTATACAAACTCAATACCCTGAAGCTCTGAGGACCAGTGATCGCATGACTTGTTTACTAAAGATTGGCTCAAAAAAGACATCATGCGTCACAAAGGCAAATGCCATTATTGAGAAGTGACACAGTAGTACAGAGCTTCAAATCCTCTTGTCAACACAGATGTCGAATATATTAACCTGATTATTTCTTACACAAATGTAATCCTGCTGAGTTAGTTCTCAGATGGGTCCATGTCGGTTAGGCCTGATCTGATGTAACGCACCTCTGCCTGCCCGACCTAGCTGTATTCTACCCTGATTAGGACTGGTCCTAAATGAGGGTTGTGATCGCGTAGTGACTGTCACAATCTCACTGTCACTGACATAAAACAACTAAACCGTTGGGATTTGAGGTAAGAATACAGGTCCCGAGGAAACTGTGCTTGTCTTAAGAGGTGACTGAATGGTTCAGATGGTCAGGCTCAGTGACTTGGTTGATGCATGTCATCGTATCCCAATTATGTGGATTGAAGATCATGTAGTCAATCACTGGACTGTCTGATACAGACTTGATTATTAACAGACGTCAAATTGCTGAAACTTACTTGCTGAGTGTCAGGTGCTGAACAACAAACAAACATAAAAACACTAACACAAGCTGAGGGTAGTTCAGCCTATTTAAAAACTTAACTGAAAAACACCAATAAAAGATTGCTAATATCGCAACATAAAATACATCTGTGTTCCAACCTTTACTGCCAAAATACGATTTCAAAACCGATGTGCATTGATGATGACGGTTCACAAGGTAAACACAACTCCGCAAACAGACCGATGACACCTCCATTGCTACATGGTACAGGACAACCAGTGTATTATTGTTTTTTGTTTTTAAATGCAAAACTCAGCAATAGTCCAGATGTATGACGGCGGTCTGTAAATAATCGAGAAGGTGTAAGTATATACTCCGAATCATTGTGTTCCTCATAGAAAAGAAGTTCACATCCATAAATCCTCTTTATGTGTATCAATTCTAAATGTCATTCAAAAACATAATTCAATGCTTGACATCAGGAGCACTGATCTGCACAACTGGGATATGATGATGCATCAACCAAGTCAGCACACCATCACCACACGATCCCCTTAGTTGCCTCTTACAAAGCATAGTCGCCTCCTCGGACAAGCATGGGTTGCTGAAGATCAGTTCTAACCCTGATCTTCACACCATGATGTTCCAGTGGATTTTTTATACCATTGAAGAAATTTGATTACGATGTACAAAAGTATTCCATATAAGGACATACTTGCCATGCCAGAAACTTCAAATACTGAGTGATAGTCCATGACTGGTTTTAAAATGATGGACATATTTTCATACATATGAACAGAAACACTGAATTTTACAGTTATCAAATACATGATAACATACCTCATATTCTAACCAACAATGGCTTACAGTCATATCTTAGTGAAAAATGACCTTCCCAAAATAGCACCATTCTAACCAAAAGGTTATTACTGCATTCATCAAAGTTCCAACAGAAAGATCAAATCTAAAGTAATTTACTTTAACTCACAAAAAGATCAGGCAATAATTTACCAGTAACTAACTCGGCTATCAGTTTCAACAAGAACAGGCTGAAAGCTCTGACCAGTGTTAATATTGCTGGTATTCCCCGGAGTTATTTGCCGGTATTATCCGGATAATAAAACAACTCTATCAGGTGTTAATATATCCCACGGGTTCCCAATGAGGACCTAGTGGTACAAGACCCGGAATTCTAAATTAGCTGCGTTGATTGCATTACAGATAATTTGTTCCAGTGGGAAATTTGAGGCTTTTGACATTAAAGAGATCCAAAGTAACAGCGTTGTACATTATTAAAACCAAATGCTTGTGTGCAATGACATTTGAACAAAATAAATAAATAAATAAATAAATAAATAAATAAATAAATAAATAAATAAATAAATAAATAAATAAATAAATAAATAAATAAATAAATAAATAAATAAATAAATAAATAAATAAATAAGTGAACAATGTAATTTTTGATTGCACATTAAACACATGATAGCTCCTTTTCCATAACCTGTACCAAAGAAAGACTGTATCAAGATAAAGTGTATATGTAAATTAAATGTAACAATAAAATATGGTATTTTCATGCGTTACTTAATCTTCAACACTGTTCTTGATGTTTCCTTGCAATAAGATAATTAATATGTATCGATAGATGTGGATGTCAATATCATTACTACACATACACAATGGCAGGGACAGAGTGACCACTGCATGGACAACCTAGACAAGTCCAAACAAGTTGCCCACACAGGATATGTAATTTGGTACATGAAATTGATGGATGAACCATTATTGCAAGGTTAGATGGCAAGTGAATGGACAAATTCTGGGTTTCAAACACGATTTGAATCTGGAACCTTGGGGAAGTGCTGATGCAAATATCCCTCACTTGTATCAGATGAAATATTTTGTGGTGAATATTTTGCATTTCAAAATATTGCCCATTGTGAGTAGCAACCCCAAGCTTGTACAAGTCCTAAATGGATCAGCTGTGGTCAGTCTGTGAGGATTATTGCTCATTATATCAATCACTGGTCCAGACTCAATTACTTACAGACGGGCATCAAAAACTGAAACATTGCTGAATTGCTGAAAAATTTGAACTTAAGAAGCTTGCACAGAACACTATGTGTAACTGTAAAGTATTGAAATGTTAAGTTTTATCGGTACCAATACTCAACATCTAAACAAACCAAACCAGGACCCTACCATTTATTGCTTTGGCCGGGTGAGAAACATATATTTTCAGTCACTGTGTTGGTACATACAATTATCCCCAAAGCCTTGACATCAATACTTCAGTCCACTAGGCCCACCCATGTTCACCGTCATCGGTGAAACCCCAGAAACAGCCTGTCCCTTACATCAATACTTATTCCAATTGGACACCCACTGTCCCCATCACCCATGAACCCAGAAACAGCCTGGCCGTGACCTCAATAATACCCATTTTCTCCCTCACCGATGAAACCCCAGAAACAGCCTGGCCGTGACCTCAATAATACCCATTTTCTCCCTCACCGATGAAACCCCAGAAACAGCCTGGCCGTGACCTCAATAATACCCATTTTCTCCCTCACCTATGAAACCCCAGAAACAGCCTGGCCGTGACCTCAATAATACCCATGTTCTCACCTCACCAATGAAACCCCAGAAACAGCCTGGCCGTGACCTCAATAATACCCATGTTCTCCCTCACCTATGAAACCCCAGAAACAGCCTGGCCGTGACCTCAATAATACCCATGTTCTCCCTCACCGATGAAACCCCAGAAACAGCCTGGCCGTGACCTCAATACCACCCATGTTCTCCCTCACCTATGAAACCCCAGAAACAGCCTGGCCGTGACCTCAATAATACCCATGTTCTCCCTCACCGATGAAACCCCAGAAACACCCTGGCTGTGACCTCAATAATACCCATGTTCTCCCTCACCGATGAAACCCCAGAAACAGCCTGGCCGTGACCTCAATACCACCCATGTTCTCCCTCACCTATGAAACCCCAGAAACAGCCTGGCCGTGACCTCAATAATACCCATGTTCTCCCTCACCGATGAAACCCCAGAAACAGCCTGACCGTGACCTGTGTAAATAATACCCATGTTCTCCCTCACCGATGAAACCCCAGAAACAGCCTGGCCGTGACCTCAATAATACCCATGTTCTCCCTCACCGATGAAACCCCAGAAACAGCCTGGCCGTGAACTCAATACCACCCATGTTCTCCCTCACTGATGAAACCCCAGAAACAGCCTGGCCGTGACCTCAATACCACCCATGTTCTCCCTCACCCATAAAACCACAGAAACAGCCTGGACGTGACCTCAATAATACCCATGTTCTCCTTCACCGATGAAACCCCAGAAACAGCCTGGCCGTGACCTCAATAATACCCATGTTCTCCCTAACCGATGAAACCCCAGAAACAGCCTGGCCGTGACCTCAATAATACCCATGTTCTCCCTAACCGATGAAACCCCACAAACAGCCTGACCGTGACCTCAGTAATACCCATGTTCTCCCTAACCGATGAAACCCCACAAACAGCCTGACCGTGACCTCAGTAATACCCATGTTCTCCCTAACCAATGAAACCCCAGAAACAGCCTGGCCGTGACCTCAATAATACCCATGTTCTCCCTCACCGATGAAACCCCAGAAACAGCCTGGCCGTGACCTCAATAATACCCATGTTCTCCCTAACCGATGAAACCCCAGAAACAGCCTGGCCGTGACCTCAATAATACCCATGTTCTCCCTCACCGATGAAACCCCAGAAACAGCCTGACCGTGACCTCAATAATACCCATGTTCTCCCTCACCGATGAAACCCCAGAAACAGCCTGGCCGTGACCTCAATAATACCCATGTTCTCCCTAACCGATGAAACCCCAGAAACAGCCTGACCGTGACCTCAATAATACCCATGTTCTCCCTCACCGATGAAACCCCAGAAACAGCCTGACCGTGACCTCAATAATACCCATGTTCTCCCTCACCGATGAAACCCCAGAAACAGCCTGACCGTGACCTCAATAATACCCATGTTCTCCCTCACCGATGAAACCCCAGAAACAGCCTGGCCGTGACCTCAATAATACCCATGTTCTCCCTAACCGATGAAACCCCAGAAACAGCCTGACCGTGACCTCAATAATACCCATGTTCTCCCTCACCGATGAAACCCCAGAAACAGCCTGACCGTGACCTCAATAATACCCATGTTCTCCCTCACCGATGAAACCCCAGAAACAGCCTGACCGTGACCTCAATAATACCCATGTTCTCCCTCACCGATGAAACCCCAGAAACAGCCTGGCCGTGACCTCAATAATACCCATGTTCTCCCTAACCGATGAAACCCCAGAAACAGCCTGACCGTGACCTCAATAATACCCATGTTCTCCCTCACCGATGAAACCCCAGAAACAGCCTGACCGTGACCTCAATAATACCCATGTTCTCCCTCACCCATGAAACCCCAGAAACAGCCTGGCCGTGACCTCAATAATACCCATGTTCTCCCTCACCGATGAAACCCCAGAAACAGCCTGGCCGTGACCTCAATACCACCCATGTTCTCCCTAACCGATGAAACCCCAGAAACAGCCTGACCGTGACCTCAATAATACCCATGTTCTCCCTCACCGATGAAACCCCACAAACAGCCTGGCCGTGACCTCAATAATACCCATGTTCTCCCTAACCAATGAAACCCCAGAAACAGCCTGGCCGTGACCTCAATAATACCCATGTTCTCCCTAACCAATGAAACCCCAGAAACAGCCTGACCGTGACCTCAATAATACCCATGTTCTCCTTCACCGATGAAACCCCACAAACAGCCTGGCCGTGACCTCAATAATACCCATGTTCTCCCTAACCGATGAAACCCCAGAAACAGCCTGGCCGTGACCTCAATAATACCCATGTTCTCCCTCACCGATGAAACCCCAGAAACAGCCTGGCCGTGACCTCAATAATACCCATGTTCTCCCTAACCGATGAAACCCCAGAAACAGCCTGGCCGTGACCTCAATAATACCCATGTTCTCCCTCACCGATGAAACCCCAGAAACAGCCTGGCCGTGACCTCAATAATACCCATGTTCTCCCTCACCGATGAAACCCCACAAACAACCTGGCCGTGACCTCAATAATACCCATGTTCTCCCTCACCGATGAAACCCCACAAACAGCCTGGCCGTGACATCAATAATACCCATGTTCTCCCTCACCGATGAAACCCCACAAACAGCCTGGCCGTGACCTCAATAATACCCATGTTCTCCCTCACCGATGAAACCCCAGAAACAGCCTGGCCGTGACCTCAATAATACCCATGTTCTCCCTCACCGATGAAACCCCACAAACAGCCTGACCGTGACCTCAGTAATACCCATGTTCTCCCTCACCGATGAAACCCCAGAAACAGCCTGGCCGTGACCTCAATAATACCCATGTTCTCCCTCACCGATGAAACCCCAGAAACAGCCTGACCGTGACCTCAATAATACCCATGTTCTCCCTCACCGATGAAACCCCAGAAACAGCCTGACCGTGACCTCAATAATACCCATGTTCTCCCTCACCTATGAAACCCCAGAAACAGCCTGGCCGTGACCTCAATAATACCCATGTTCTCCCTCACCGATGAAACCCCAGAAACAGCCTGGCCGTGACCTCAATAATACCCATGTTCTCCCTAACCGATGAAACCCCAGAAACAGCCTGGCCGTGACCTCAATAATACCCATGTTCTCCCTAACCGATGAAACCCCAGAAACAGCCTGGCCGTGACCTCAATACCACCCATGTTCTCCCTCACCGATGAAACCCCAGAAACAGCCTGACCGTGACCTCAATAATACCCATGTTCTCCCTCACCGATGAAACCCCAGAAACAGCCTGACCGTGACCTCAATAATACCCATGTTCTCCCTCACCGATGAAACCCCACAAACAGCCTGGCCGTGACCTCAATAATACCCATGTTCTCCCTCACCGATGAAACCCCAGAAACAGCCTGACCGTGACCTCAATAATACCCATGTTCTCCCTCACCGATGAAACCCCAGAAACAGCCTGACCGTGACCTCAATAATACCCATGTTCTCCCTCACCGATCAAACCCCAGAAACAGCCTGGCCGTGACCTCAATACCACCCATGTTCTCCCTCACCGATGAAACCCCAGAAACAGCCTGACCGTGACCTCAATAATACCCATGTTCTCCCTCACCGATGAAACCCCAGAAACAGCCTGACCGTGACCTCAATACCACCCATGTTCTCCCTCACCGATGAAACCCCAGAAACAGCCTGGCCGTGACCTCAATAATACCCATGTTCTCCCTCACCGATGAAACCCCAGAAACAGCCTGACCGTGACCTCAATAATACCCATGTTCTCCCTAACCGATGAAACCCCACAAACAGCCTGACCGTGACCTCAATAATACCCATGTTCTCCCTAACCGATGAAACCCCACAAACAGCCTGGCCGTGACCTCAGTAATACCCATGTTCTCCCTAACCGATGAAACCCCACAAACAGCCTGACCGTGACCTCAATAATACCCATGTTCTCCCTCACCGATGAAACCCCACAAACAACCTGGCCGTGACCTCAATACCACCCATGTTCTCCCTCACCGATGAAACCCCAGAAACAGCCTGGCCGTGACCTCAATACCACCCATGTTCTCCCTCACCGATGAAACCCCAGAAACAGCCTGACCTGTACATCAATACTTCAGTCCATTCGGCCCTCCACTGTCAGAAACAGCCTGGCCGTGACCTCAATACCACCCATGTTCTCCCTCACCGATGAAACCCCAGAAACAGCCTGGCCGTGACCTCAGTAATACCCATGTTCTCCCTCACCGATGAAACCCCAGAAACAGCCTGACCGTGACCTCAATACTTCAGTCCATTCGGCCCTCCACTGTCAGAAACTGCCTGATCGTGACCTCAATACATGTTTACACCGAGGCTATTTACATTCAATGATCAAATGTGAACTTTGTTTTTGATATGTGGGCGTCGCATCCTGGGTAATTAACCACTTGTGAAATTACATGCAATAATATCCCAACACTAAATACCGTTTGACAGACATAAAGGTCATTCCAAGATGGCCTCAAAATCCAGATGATATTAAATGTCAGACTGTAGGTGTGAGACATGGACTGTAAATAGTATTTTGGGGACATTGTTCTCATGCTGGCATTGAATTATACATGAACACATTTGCATGTTTAACATGACAGAATTAATGCAGTGCACACAGCTATCATGGTATAACATTTATACTAAGTTATCCTATAGTATATCCTTTTATGAGTTATAATGGTATAATATTTATACATCATTTCATATAATTATAGTTTAGCAAGTAATACTTATCATCAGGTAAAATGCATATATAAAATATCAATAGTTTCATTTATAGCTTTTTAGATAGATGCTATCCTAAGGTAATGGGAGCGCATCTTCTAGACATATTATTCAATAAGACAAGGGTTACGTCTACATAGTTTAATAGATTTGAAGCTTTTAGATAAATGCTAGCCTAAGGTGTCAAGATCCCATCTCCCAGATAAAAGATATTTCTACATAGTCTTATAGATTACCTTGAACTATCTTATTTAAGTAAATCTGTCATCACCTATATTAGAATAACATTCAGCAATAACTGAAAATTTGACTCATTAAGGATTAGCCCCCATACAAGCTCGTCTATAGGGCATTAAGGATTAGCCCCAACACAAGCTCATCTATAGTGTCACCATAATCTCTTTCAAAGCATTTGATGTAGATCTAATTATTATAGGATAACTTAGTATAAATGTTATACCATGATACAGCTACCACTGCCTGTCTCCACTGTGTCACAATATCATAGAGGATAACCTTAAGTGACACAAAGGCTGAAATCATTCCATGGTTGTAGAAGTGTGTCTCTCATGCATCTCCACACAACAATAACACAAACATCTAAATTCTATAATAGTTAAAAGGTCTAGATTTCCCTAGTATCAGGCCGAGAAGGAAGAGAATTTGGGGAATCAAGCCCCGGGGCTTTTGGCGTGATCAGTGAACACTTTATTCACTTGTTTGTTTGTTTGTTGAACGCTGGACTCACCACAATATTCCAGCCATATGACGGCGGTCTGTAAATAATCAAGTCTGGACCAGACAGTCCTGTGACTGACATCATGAGCATCGATCCACGCAATTGGGATGCGATAACATGCATCAACCAAGTCAGCGAGCCTGACCACCCGATCCCGTTAGTCGCCTCTTATGACAAGCATAGGTTACTGAAGATCAATTCTAACCCAGACCGTCACGGGTATAAACTATATGTGGCAACACTCACGGGTATATAAGGAACATGGAAGTGAAAGGGAAGCATACTCACTCCTAGGAACTCCTTCAGCCATGGCTTGAACATCTGTTCAGGCTGAAAGGAAACAAACAGACAATCAATACTATGTCAATCAATACTATGTCAATCAATACTATGTCAATCAATACTATGTCAATCAATACTATGTCTTGACTATCATCAGGAGCGGTCGGGTGGCCTAAAGGTTAAAGCGTTCGCTCGTCACGCCAAAGACCTGGGTTCGATTCCCGACATGGATACAATGTGTGAAGCCCATTTCTGGTGTCCCCCGCCGTGATAGGTCTGGAATATTGCTAAAAGCAGCATAAAAACCATACTCACTCACTCACTCACTTGACTATCATCTTCATGTTCTAAATAATAGGTTTATTTATTGATTAACACCGCACTCAGCCATATTCCAGCTTTATGGTGGCAGAGTGAAAATAATCAAGCCTGGACCAGACAAACCAGTGATTGATACTGTGAGCAATGATCCACACCATCATTGTACAATGTCTGGGATCATCATCACAGAATCTGACCATCCAATCCACTATGTTGCCTCTCATGACAAGCATAGGACCAATTCTAAATAACATGTGAGGGCCAAACATTGTATGAACTTTGGAGTAAGTTCTTAAGTGAGGACTTATGATACTCAGTTAGGAGTCACTTGGCTCCCTGGTCAAAACACAAACTTAGAGGGCTATATGACAGATGCAGTGGGGTTAAAAGTTACTTTCAAGATTATTTCACTTAAATACAGTGAAAAGTTTTCAATCCAGGTTTGATTATTTTTTTGAGTGATCATTCATGCACAATTCATGATTATTATTAGATTAGCGCATATCCCCCGATCACGCACACTAGCAAAATCTGTTGAGATGCCTTAATATCTGTAGTTACTGTTCCTTATACAGTTAAGTCCCGTTAATCCGACATGGTTGGTTGCAAATGATTACGTCGGATTAACGAGTGTGTTGAATAAACGAAATTAAGTAGTATCAACATTCATGATCAAAAATTGATGCACAATAGATAACGATACAAACACATAATAAAAGAAATGAAAAATGAAATATTCATATTGTTATGTTAGATTGTTTGCGGAATATGTTTTCTAGCTAATCATGCAAACTCTAAAGATTGAGGTAATCTAAGCATGTGATTAATCCTGTTTTGTTTATTTAAAGCATTAACTGTTTATTGTTAAGCAAGTTTATCTCTGCAGCCATTGTAATATGCAGCTACCAGCCGACTCGTCTGACATCAAAACAAAGGCTGTGTACTCGCGGGCAGATGACTACAGAGTAGGCCAATCACTGTGTCAGATTAACGAGACTGATTGACAGGTGATTCAGGTAATTCGTTGCAAATAAGTGGATTGCAGTTAGAGTGTGAGACTGTCGGATTAAAGGGTCTAAAAACACTGATTTAATCGGTTCCCATCATTAGTGTTGGATAAAGCCGATTGTGGGATTAACAGTGTCGGATTAACGGGCCTTGAGTGTATATATTCTAATGACGTATCATAAGACTAACCTAGTAAATCCAAAGTGGAATAGTCTTTAACAAGAACCAGTTCTTGTAAACTTGCTACGTTGAATATAGTGGCAAAGTCCACACTGATGACGACACTAGTGGCACAGGCCAGTTGTTATAATATCAAGCCAAGACTGTTTCTTGGTTTGTTGTTTAACGCTGAACTCAGAATTATTTCAGCTATATGACAGCGGTCTCTAAATAATTGAGTCTGGGCCAGACAATCCAATGGTTGACACCATGAGCATCAATCCACTTGCATCAAGCAAGTCAACGAGCCTGACCACCCGATCCTGTTAGTCACCTCTTACGACAAGCATAGAGACAAGTGTTATGAAGGTAAAACCCCCAATAGAGGAATACAGGCACTGCATGAAAGTAGATAACAACCAGTAGTTTACTGACTGGGCAATGCTGGACATGTGGCCAAACACATACCGTTTTCACACAAATACTGACATCCTTAGGTCAGACATACAGTAAACTACATTTATAACGAACACGCTTATAACGAACTGACGGATATAACGAACTTATTTTTACTCCCGACCATTTGTTGTATATATGCTGTATGTATGCTTATAACGAACTACGGTTATTATGAACTAAAATTAGTGGTTCCCTCGATATAACCGTAGTCTACTGTATTTTTAAATCTACAGATTTTTGGCTAAGAAATTCAGGTCAGTAGTTTGAAAATATAAAAAATATAAATTCTAAATTCAAATATCTATTTTGACTTCCTTATACATGTAATGTAAAGGAGGGAGGGAAAAAAGATACACTTTCAACAAGTCTTAGTAATATGTATTTTGAACCTTTCTGGTGCAACTCGGAAATGGAGTTTGGCTTCTTATACCCAACTTTTGGATAAATCATCGGCCATTGAATATGTTCAGTTCAGGGAAGAAGAAAAAATAACGCTGTTCAGTTTTTATAACATCCCAAATCATCAAAAAGTGCCAGTTCACCACTAGAATGATATGTATTGCAAGTTTCGTCTTAAAATATTCAAAGAGTTTGGAGTTCTACTCTTGAAACAAGCACGACCCTCATTTTTAGTATAAGTCCAATTTGTCATGAAAACAAAAAGAAAATTGAAAATATAGACATCCCAAAACATCAAAAGGCACCTGGAGTTCACCACTAGACTGATCTGTATAGCGAGTTTCAACAAGAACTATTCAAGAGTTCCGGAAACGGAAAGTGGACGGATGGAATTTTATCTCAGAAAGGCGGAGCTCAACAAGTCATTTTCACCACACATATTTTTCCAGGACTTACAGGATGTCCAGTGAATCTTTTCATTTTGTTGTTTAACCTGAGAAAAATAATACTGTTTCAAGTATCTTATCATGATGTAACATTTATACTAAGTTTTCATATAATAATTAGATCCACAGAAAGCGCTTTAATAATTTTTCTTGGTGTAACATTTATACAAAATTTCATATAATTATAGAACAGCAAGTAATAAATATTATTCAAGGAAAATGCAAATGCAAAATATTAGTAGTTTCAGTAATAGCTTTTTAGATAGATGCTAGCCTAAGGTAACGAGAACACATCTCCCAGACATACTATTCAATAAGACAAAGGTTATGTCTGCATAGTTTAATAGATTGAATTGAACTATTTTATTAAAGTAAATCTGTCATCACCTATATTAGAATAACATTCAGCAAATGCTTCAATTTAAACTCATTAAGGATTATCCCCCAGACAAGCTTGTCTATAGTGATACCATAATCTCTTTCCGAGCACCCAGTAAATATGTTAACAAGATTAGTGCCAGTCTAACAGGATTAAGTATTCCCCTCTGTCTAGCCATTCATTAACCGTAGCACACGCCCATTGTGTATCAACAACCAATCATATTCCTTTATATTGTTCTAATTTTTATTAAACACACACAGCAAAATGTTAAGTGTAGGGGTTTGACGCTCAAACCAAGCAGACATCTCACCCACAGCCAGAGGGTTGTACCGACTCTCTGTGGCACCCGCAGCTATATTTAAGATATTGTTTATTATTTTTGTTAATAAAATTGTAATTGTCTCCTGTGACTCCGGCTCTTTGCTGACTTGAATTCCCCCAAGAAAACCAGTACGCCATTTAGAAGGTTTTGTACATCAGAACAGAACCATATAATCTTCTAGAATAAATGTTTTTGTTTTTCAGATATATCCCAAAACAACATGGCTCACCCTGTCACAGAGCCGTGTAAACACAAGTTGATTATAGAACGTTGACCACTGGAAGTCCGTGACATCTTTGATCACAAACATGTCTTAGCACTAAGATGGCTTTAACAACAGCCACAGGGCACGTCAGAAACAAATTGTAAGCAACAAATCAAATTAGTTTCAAAATAAAAAATTTCAACTTTAAGAAAATCAGATTCGAGAAAGACTTGTTTTTGTAACATTATCTGTGCCTACTGACGTTATTGCCTTTAATGATTCCTTTAATCTTCCCACAGCCATGACCTGTGAAGACCCGGGATAGAATAGATCTTCAGCAACCCATGCTTGCCATAAAAGGCGACTAAGCTTGTCGTAAGAGGCGACGAACGGGATCGGGTGGTCAGGCTCGCTGACTAGATTGATGCATGTCATCGTATACCAACTGCATGGATCGATGCTCATGATGTCAGTCACAGCCATTATCATTGTAACAAGGGTTCAGCTTTCTAAGTCTTGTGGCTTCATGATAACATAATGTTTGAACATTGAATTTTTTAATGTTCTAAATCCAATAAATTATTTGAACAAAATATGACGTCAGACATGTCCTTCATATGCCATTTTTTGAAGAGATAATATTTGATAAAAAAAACTACATTTCGTGAGATTTAAGAGCAAGATGAAAGCACACACTTCGAAAAAATATCAGAGCTTTTAATAACTCAAACATGTGTTGAGTTACCTTACTGTGTCAAGTGAGCAATAAACAGATACAGAAGCTCTGTAGCTCACCTGATTTTTTTGTCTGGATTATATCCTTATATTATGAGTTTCAGACACTAAAGATAAACATTCACAGTTTTCTCATTAATCACATGACTGCTGTAAAACATTTCAATAACCTCGATAAGACAAGTTTATCTTATAAACATTAGCCACCATTCGAGTATTCACAATATCTGTGGACCCATGAAGATTCCGGGATAGAATAGGTCTTCAGCAGCCCATGCTTGCTGTAAAAGGTAACTATGCTTGTCGTAGAAGGCGACTAACGGGATCGGGTGGTCAGGCTCGCTGACTTGGTTGATGCATGTCATCGATTGCAATTGCATGGATCGATGCTCATGATATCAATCACTGGATTGTCTGGTCCAGACTCAATTATTTACAGACCACCATCATATAGCTGGAATATTGCTGAGTGCGGCGTTAAACAACAAACCAACAACCAATGTGATATCATACCCCTCATTATAGCGAGGGAAATTGCAATAAACGTGGCCATCCCAAAATACACGAAGCCTAAAATTATATAATCCGACAATAATAGACCAGAAAGGTCATAC
Source organism: Haliotis cracherodii (assembly GCF_022045235.1). Taxonomy (NCBI): domain Eukaryota; kingdom Metazoa; phylum Mollusca; class Gastropoda; order Lepetellida; family Haliotidae; genus Haliotis; species Haliotis cracherodii. The sequence goes on from NW_027266343.1 coordinate 48,482,002, forward strand.
AACTACAACGCGAGAGACGACTAAGTGAAGGAAATAACGGCAATGTCTACTGTACAGACATCCTCACAACATATTCATTAATCTTTCACAATGAAGCAAGAATGATTCACTAAAGAAGCCAAAATTACTCTTCTGGCAGCTACAGCAAAATGTTAAGGTCAAACGGTGAGGCTGTGTCAAATATGACAATACATCTTAACATAACATGTGTGATACCACTTAAGCACAGTGTATCAATTTCCATAATGATACACACAGAAATTGTTGAGTAATGGTAAAACATACATTTTCAAAAATGACCATATTTCAAGTCTGATCAGAATTCGGAGAACGTATTTTAGAAACAACATCCTTCAGATCACGTACATAAAATTACAGCTTCAAACACCGAGAGATTTCAGAGATGTCAGAATACATTAAACCTAGATAATTTTGGGCACATGAAGGTCAAGGTCAGTTGTGTAAAAAATCAATTATGTTATTTTGTATACCAGATACTGGATCAGAATTCTGTAAGCAGTTATTAGAGACACCATAGCAATGGATCATTTATGCAAAGTGTCAGTCTTCTAGGCCTGCAGATTTAGAGTGAGTGAGTGAGTGAGTGAGTGAGTGAGTGAGTGAGTATGGTTTTACGCCGCTTATTGCAATATTCCAGGTATTGGAGATGTAAGTGAACATAAACAACAGACGCCCAGAAGAACTTACAACGGACAACACTCCAAGAATATAAATTCATTTGACTTTCAGTCAGGTGAGCTAACCATTAAAAAGAGATATATTTATTCCGCCTTGATGTTCTCTGTTCCAGAACAAGGATCCCATTACATTACCCAATAACTCATTTACACAATACCACACAAAACAATTCGTTGTCGGATCATGTCATGCCTCTTGATGAAAGATTCCAACAAGAAACCGAGTTCATTTCCTGTGAATCCCACGACTTGTTAGTCAAGTAATATCTTTCTCTGTAGCAAGCAATGGGTGGCGTTCTTACAATACTTACACAATGTACCAGCCTCTAAGCCTAAGTTGCTGTGTGGAAAACTGGAAAGCAGCTTATCATGAAGCATAAACACATCTCATAAACTGGAAATCTATACTACTCAAAGAAAGTTTCGGACCATCTGATTCTTTAATATTACTATAGTTTATCTGCCATGCTACAGTTAAGGACCACTCAAATCTTTCATGTTGCTATTGTTAATCTTTCATTCCATAACTGATTAACTATAGTGATATTAAAGCATTGGGAGGTCCTCAACTTCTTTTAAGTATATACTTGCATGTTTTATCTCATTAATCTAAATCTGAGCTGGCAGCTAAATATAGATCAATTTTGGTAACCTGTGTTTGTTTTCGTCAGAAGGATATATACATCTTCTGAGTCAGTTTATCAATAAACGAAAAAAAATCAGAAGTTCAGACTATTACCCATGTTCAAAACGTTTAAGGTACTGTATATACAATGATTTTGAGTGAGTGAGTGAGTTCAGTTTACTGCTGCTTTGATTAGTATTTCAGAAAGAAAGTCTGCAAGCCTGAATAGTGAAAACATATAGCAATACCCCTAAAATGTTTCAACTTCTACTAGCCCTTGGGATAGATCTAAATTAACGTAAACAAAACTGGTCCTGCTAGTACTAATTTTCATCTTCATATATACATATTTCAGCTATATGATTGCAATCTGCAAAATATATACTCTGGATCAGACAAACCACTGATTGATAGCTAGGAGGAGGAGGATGGGTTATCAATTAGGTTATCGTGTCTGACAACCCAATTCCTCATGTCGCCTCGGGTGACAGGTGACAAGCATTATGGTTGCCTAGTGACCAATTCTTAGTGAGTCACTCCTGGTGATCCTGATTTCTCCATGATTCCTGACACCAGTGACCCCCCCCCCCCCCCCCCCCCCCCCCGACCTCCATTGACCACCAACGATGCTAATTGGAAACAGTATCAGAAATAATCAGTTCAATTATCATAGAACAAGAAGCCAGTTATCTCATCCTCCTTGAAATATCCTGACAACCTATTTCACATAATTATTGATCACATTTGTGGAAACATAGCCTGATCTTAATTTAATTAATTACAACGTGTATGCTTGTTATGAATGGTTGATATCATTGGCTACTGATCATGGTAACGTTTCTATAAATAAAAATTTATTAGTCAGTTGATATTTCATTTTTTTCTAACATTACTGTCCTTTGAAAATAATCCTCCAGTCCATTCTGGAGTTTGTCTATCATGTGATAGGGTAAGATGGGTGCTGAGGACCTATTGTATTCTAGTATTGAGGGCTAAGTTCTGCCCTGGAAATGCCCTGGAAATGCCCTGGAAATCCCGCGCTGATGACTTTATCTACCCTTTAATACGCATATGGACACAAGCATGGGCGCTGAGGACTTTACCTACCCTTTAATATGTATATGGACACGTGCATGGACGCTGAGGACTTTATCTGACCTTTAATACCCATTTGGACACAAGCATGAGGACTTATTCTGCCCTGGAAATAGCACCTAGACACAAGCATGGGCGCTGAGGACTTATTTTGCCCTGGAAATCCCACCTGGAGACAAGCATGAGACGGGGGGGACTTATTCTGCCCTGGAAATCCCACCTGGAGACAAGCATGAGACGGTGGGGACTTATTTTGCCCTGGAAATCCCACCTGGAGACAAGCATGAGACGGTGGGGACTTATTCTGGCCTGGAAATCCCACCCGGAGACAAGCATGAGACGGTGGGGACTTATTCTGGCCTGGAAATCCCACCTAGAGACAAGCATGAGACGGTGGGGACTTATTCTGGCCTGGAAATCCCACCCAGAGACAAGCATGAGACGGTGGGGACTTATTCTGGCCTGGAAATCCCACCTAGAGACAAGCATGAGACGGTGGGGACTTATTCTGGCCTGGAAATCCCACCTAGAAACAAGCATGAGACGGTGGGGACTTATTCTGGCATGGAAATCCCACCTAGAGACAAGCATGAGACGGTGGGGACTCATTCTGGCCTGGAAATCCCACCTAGAGACAAGCATGAGACGGTGGGGACTTTATCTGCTGTTGAATCCCCCACCGAGACACACTGATTCAGGTTCCCAAAGCAGCTAAAATTACAGTCCGCATTGGACATTTACCAGGCTTGCCTTAATTGTTATCGGAAACAGTAAGTGGCACATATTTATTTACACCAGTTGGGCACAGTCTATTTCTGATGCTGGTATGTATTTGAAGACCCTGACAGTCACACAGCTAGGTCTGATACTTAATCAATTGATCTCCTTAATCTGCAATCTGGATGGGTGTGGCCCACATGTATAAATACTTACAAGCTACTAGATGTTAGCTGACAGCAGGCCAAATATAGTTCAACATCATCTATAGCCTTCTTCGTTTACTCTCTTCTCCCAAGGGAAAGAATTCAATGCTGACTCCTCTCACAAGGGAAAGATTTCAATGCTGACTCTTGTAACAAGAGAATGATATCAATTCTGACTCTTCTCCCAAGGGAAAGAATCCAATGCTGACTCCTCTCAAAAGGGAAAGATTTCAATTCTGACTCTTGTTACAAGAGAAAGATATCAATTCTGCCTTCACACAAGGGAAAAATATCAATTCTGACTTCTCTCACAAGGGAAAGATTTCAATGCTGACGCTGACTCTGACAAGAGAAAGATATCAATTCTTATTCTCCTCACAATAAGAGAAAGAAAATGAACAGCAATAATCAGAAAAGAGTGACTGAGTGAGTTGGGTTTTACACTGCTAATCTAGCAATATACAAGCATCATATTCTTGATTCTCTACCGCTCCAACAGTGAAACATCCTCCGATATGAGTGTGTGAGTGAGTAAGTTGGCTTTTACACCACTTTCAGCAATACTGAAACATCATGTTGCTGCTTCTCTACCAATCTACCCATGGAACATTCTCAGAAATGAGTGAGTGAGTTGGGTTTTACACAGCTTTCAGCAATAAACAAGCAGTATCAAGGCGGGGACAACAAAACTGGGCTTCACACAGTGTAAACATATGGACAATTGAACCTATATCACGAGCATGTGTTCATGAATTGAACCTGTGTCTCTGGCTTGATAGGTCAATGCTTTAACCTTCAGGCTGCCCACTGCCCCTCCTCAAAAAGAACTTGGGCAGTCGGTAGGCCTAGTGTTCGCTCGTCATGTTGAAGACCTAGGGTTGATTCCCGACATGGGTACATTGTGTGAAGCCCATTTCTGGTGTCCCCCGCCGTGATATTGCTGGAATATTGCTAAGAGCTGCGTAAAACCATACTCACTCACTTTCTCACACACTCACACTCACTGACTTGAAAGGACTTGTATATGTATAAAGGAATACTTAATTTGAAGTAAAAGGCGTGTTACAGTTTTCAAGGGGAAAACTGAATAAAATATTTAAAATGTATTGATTTTCTTAAACTTACTTTTTCTATCTCTAAGAAACTTAGAAGTGAACATGATTCACACTGACATGTGCAGTACTTCAGGGACGTCTACAGCCACTGCGCATGCTTAGTTCTGCTAAGCTTGAAATGCTGGCTAATTAGACAAGCCAGCATTCCACTTTGGCAGGGTCTTAGGAATAACATTAAAATTCAGAGTTTATGATCAGAAGCTGAATTTTCAATATTTACCAGTAGTAAACCACCAATTCTTTTAATTTTATTGGGAGTATTGTGATAAACAACATATAAGAATGGTTTGGAGGGTAGACAAAATGGCTGACAAGGCTGAGAAAATTGTCTTTCTATGATAATCACAAGGCATGCAACATCCATGCTATGAACTGAGATGAGTTCAAATTCACCCTAAAACACTTTTCAACACTTAACCCCCTTGCCATTGCAAATAGAATATACCACTAGCCGAACAATATCCTTCAAACTACTTGACAAGCATCATCAAGCATATTTTCCATCACAAAAACTTAATAAATAACCATTTTCAAAATACAGCTAACATGAATATGTGTTTGGGTATATATATGACCAGATAAGCATAATCGCTAGTTGGTTCAAAGTGGTCTTTGGACCTTATTGCAAGTGTATTAAATACCCAACTGTTTAATACTGGGAATAGCAGTACCTATGGCCAACAGATTCTCAATACCTGACACCTTAGAGAAACAATCTGCCTCAGTAGCTGCCCTGATGTCCTGATGGCAATGACAACCTGGGACCACTCAAGGCCTCAATAGCACCATTGTCACCCCAGAAAAAGATACGACCTAACACAATGGAATTTTGATTACCAACCCTAATATAAGGTGCTCACCCTGACCTGTTTTCTGCAGTTGTACTCACTGCTCAAGACATTGAAATTGAAGTAATTGAAACCACAACATTATTTCATTTAGGCCTTCTGAGAAAAAGAACAAAAAGACAACAATTACCACTAAAAAAAACAGATAAAGAACACCAGATTCATAAATACCGGGTATTATAGTTAATATGTCATGGACTAATATGAAACCATTTGGTGACTTTGACTGATTTTGATGAGTATATGTTGGGGGGTAAACTATTGAGACTTTTTTCTTAAAGAAAACCAATGGAAATGACAAGGTATTTATAGCAGCGTCGGCTGCATGAGAAACTGTAGGGGCATTCTTTAACATGCCATAAATAATGGCCGGAGAGAACCCATTCAGACAAATGGTTCCACGAAACTCTTCATCTTCCTTGATGAGATACTTTGGTTGTAAACAGCTGAATACCTGGAAGGCCACATGCCCCTCAGATATGAGGGCTTCAGATCATGTGATGTGATACCAAGTGATGATACAATCAGCAGAGTTGTAAATATTTAAACTTTCAAGAGTTCACTATGTGGTAATGTCAACATGCTTGAAATTCATGTGACCCCTGGTGACCTTGAACAGGCTGAATGACCTGATTCTTTTCCCAAGACAGAACCTGTTGACATCACTATTTCTTCTTGTCTCGAGTAGCTCTGAACATGGTAAAGTATTTACGCTTTTTGATGAATCTCATTGCAAATGTGTTTTGGCACTTCAGTCTACATGTATGGCAACTTGAACACAATATTGACTGCATGACGTCTTACTGACATCTTGCTTCAAGTGCAACTTCTCTGCTTCTGTTGTAAGCAGCGTTAGAAATTGGCACTGCATGAGTCCTATAGTCCTTGCCAAACAGCCCAATAGTTGGGTATCATAAGGAACAGTAGAAATTTGCCATTTTAAGGGTTTAGCTATTATGTTATCAATAAAAGGACTAGTAGACTAAAACTGTTAAGTTTCTACAGCTGGTAAGCCAGGTGCTTCTCAACGTTGGCCAATAATCAAACCGTAACAGATACGACCTCAGTGAGTAAGTAAGTAAGTGAGTTCGTGAGTTCAGTTTAACGTTCCATTTAACAGTATTCCAATTATATCCTGAGACAACTTGATGAGAGAGGACAGGCCGAAGTGCATAATGCAGATCCTACATGTTTACCACTTTGGTGAAACCCATCAAGTTCCATTGGAAACAACAGGATATATACGAGTATATCATATCTTTCCATTATCAGGAACTGATATTCCTGATTTGATGTGGAACTCACAGGGGTTGGTGCGTTTAGCTTCCTGTGCTCAGAAAAGGAGGAGGCGAAACTTGTCAAATGGGAAAACATTTGGTTGTGTGTAACACATAACTTCCATTAGTGACATGAATGAAGCAGACATATTGTCTCTGTGTACCAATGATATAAAAGCCTGACTGGCTAATTAGAAAGTTCACCTCACATGACTTCCTGTGGAGGTGTCCTCAGATCTTTAAGCAGAGACGAATCATATCAGAGCATAAGATCTGGTCAGATGAGACAGGCTGACACATTGTCTCTGTGTACAGTAGTCATGGCAACCATGAACTCCTCGACTGACATACACAACACAACTGGAGCCTAAACAAGCTAAAGCAGTAAAGTCATCAAGTAGATGGTTCAATCAACTGTAATCAACTCGCAAATCTAAGCAACAAACTAGTCATGTTCCGCTTCCAGCCAATATGTAAACACAGTGCCAATTCACTGGACTTCCACATGCTCTGTGTATTCATGAAGCACATCCACTCCACATAGCTGCCAGCACACAGAGGCAGTTCCTGCTGATCTATGAGTGAGTGAGTGAGTATGGTTTTACACCGCTTTTAGCAATATTCCAGCAACATCACGGCCGGGGACACCAGAAATGGGCTTCACACATTGTACCCATGTCGGGAATCGAACCCGGGTCTTCTGCTTGGTGAGTGAACGCTTTAACCACTAGGCTACCCGACCGCCCCTGCTGATCTATGAACAAACACTGCCCGTGAGATGTTTTACTTCGTTTAACACAGCAAAAGGCAGTTTAGATAGAGGCACAATATGTGCATCACACAACCATAATCCCCTAGAAACTAAAGAACCACAGCCATGATAAGTAGTTAAGTCAAAAAACATATTCTCCAAGAAACTAATGAACCATCGCCCTGCCTCAGAAACTGACAATGTTTTACAAGTTGACCTTGACCTTTGACTAATCTTTACCAAAATCTTTCCAAAGCAGAGTTCCATCCAAGAGGCTGTACAAACCAAGTTTAATATTAATTGCATTACTACTTCTTGAGAATATGTGGAGAGTTTTGTTGTATCCTATGACCTTGATCATTCAGTGACCTTTCATGACATGCCAAACAAATTCCACATAGCCATTTGTAAGAAGGAGGGATAATCTCTGATGTCAATAATAAAAGAACAAGAGAGGTACAGACCAGTGTTCCCATTTACCAGTAAAATTAGGCTTGGTCCCGTAGTTCATGTGACTGTCAGTCCCTGTGGACCGGCAAATAAAGTACCTTATAAACATTTGTTGTTGATCAGTGATATTCATAGAAGTATATTTTTCGAACGAAGTCAGCTTGTCTGTTACCATCAGGGTTTCCCCTTGTCTATTTTTAGTGCAAGGGAATAATATTTCCCTTTGCCTCAAGGTTAAATATATATTTGAAGCAACTTAAAATATTTTTTTTTAAAAAGAGAACATTTTGCGTAAACTTTGTGTAAATGACATGCAGATCTAACAAACTTCATGATGTCGAAAGAATTAAAAGCAGGTAACTGTCAAACAATTTTTTATTTGGTGAAAGTTGGGACTGACAGAGTTGCCAGTCCATCAGGACACTGGCTGAGTTTCAAAAGCCAGCAGGAACACTGCAGATTCTACACAACTAATGAATAAATATAGCATAAATATTTTGAAGAACTAGTTGTTTTCACCCCAAATCAAGATATTTTACAAGAAGCAGTAGCCTGGAATGACCTGTCAACAAGTTGGATATGACCAATGGGGACTTGTAAGCCCAGCCATAACTGCACTATTTTATCTGTTTATTGCCACACAAGAATTAAAAAAATATCATGAGCATGTGCAGATTGGCTTCCACCTTATCAGTTTTCAGCCTCAGTTCAATATACACACAATATACAAGATGTACTTATCACCTGCCAACTGAGTATTCTAAAGACCCGAATTACTGATTATCTTGGGCCGTTCCTATAATGCTCAGATTGTGTGTCGCCGTAGCGACAAGTAACACGACAACAGCCGAAAACGGACTGCAAGGATTATGGTTGACAAATCCATATAATGCGGAAATCGTCACCCAGACAGGACACCTTGAAGGGAGGATTACATCAGGCTGTGCCAGAGTCAGGCAACTTCTTTACAGACTTCAGTCAGTTGGCTACGTCATATACTGGTGTAAATCGGTGTTAACATGTGTGTCATTGTGTTTGCAGGAGCATTTTGTTACAAAAGAAATTGTAATTAATGTATTTCTCAAAAACTATGCTGGAATTTGATTATGCACAGAATTCTTCCAATTATTATCTTTGCAATTAAATTAAACATCAGGGAAAAGAGAGAAATATGCCGTATTCGAGGAAATACCGTACACAGAACACCAGGTAACGTGAGGTGAGGTGAAATGGGGTTTGACGTTACAAAATTATTTCTCTCATAGCATTCACATGTGTGTGGGTGTATGGCTGCTTCTTACTATTCCAGTCTTATGCTGGTTTTGCAGTGCCAGCCCACTCATAGATACCATGCCACAGTTTAACATGGATTCCCCACTCAGACACAGTATACTGACTCAAAGCCGACCAGTCCTTGTTTTAGACCCTTTATGCTGAGCATCAGGCAGGGTACAGGTGCCATCCTTCAACATCTATTGGTATTTATGACATAGCCATAGGATCAAACCACCAACCTTCCACTCTCTGGGAATATTCACCAGCTATAACTGTCTAAGATAGTTACACATCAAACAGAAGTACATTGACATGACCACTGATAATTTTATCGTAGACTTCATCTCAGCTTAAATGACTGTTTCTTGGTTTGTAACCTATTTCAGTGATATGGGCCAACTTCTAAATGACCCTGAAAGATCAGGTGTTCACATGATATGGCAAAAGACATTCTATCCCGTTATTAGTTCCTTTTTTCACCAAAGACTCAAATCAATGCGCCATACTCAAAAACAAATTGTGTAAATATCAAATTGGAATAATATTGTCTTGCCCAAGATTATTGAACTTATATAGCGATGTGCATGCACGTGTGTGTGTGTGTGTGTGTGTGTGTGTGTGTGTGTGTGTGTGTGTGTGTGTGTGTGTGTGTGTGTGTGTGTTTGTGTGTGAGTGTTAGTGTTTGTGTGGCTGCTTGTACTAGTCCGGACTGATGCCGATTTATAGTGCTGGCTCACTGAGATACCATGATGCAGTTTAACATGAATACACCACTCAGACACAGTATATCGACTCCGAGCCGACCAGTCCTTAATTAAGCCACTTAATGCCGGGTGCCAGACAGGGTAACAACAAGTACATCCTTTACATCTTTTGGAATGACGCGGCCGGTGATCGAACATTCCCCTCCCCGGGTGGATGCTCTACCACTAGACCATGGAGGCAGTCCGAATCATTTTGTTAAATAGTGTGTCAAGGCCAACATGACCAGTAAAAACTATTTGCCCAAGAAAGTAATTTTAAGAACAAACTTATTTTTCTTACAAATTATTTGTAAACAGTATTTCAGTTTCATCATGTTGGTGAGTTAGTGAGAAAGTAGGTTTAACCCAGCATTAACAGTATTCCAGTTATGTCACTGCGTGTCAGCTTAATATGGGAGGAAAGCTTCAAGTGATGCAGGTCTCAGGTGTTTACCACTTTGGGGAAACCCACCAGCATGGATTTGGTGCTGACAAACCTCGACCCTTAATCGGGGGAACTGAACCCATGATCATAGTTTTTTGGAGTCCCAAGGGACACAACTCTGCACTGGCAATTCCAGTACCTAGACGGCAGGGCCACCATGCCTACCTTAACACTAAGTGTTCCAGCATACTTCAGACCTTGACCCTGTTGACAAAAACAAAAATAACCCACAGACAAGATCAGGCCTCCCCCGGGTTAGTTTCTGTTTTTCTAATGTACATTCTGTATTTATCGAAACATTTATGTAAATATCCCTGCTCCATCATGAAAGGAGAATTACACCATCATCAACACATGCTGCATTCATCTCAGCCCTCAGCATCTCATTTCACCCTCTTACTACACTGGAACTGAGGAACTCGTTAAATCATTTAACAAATTTCACTTTTACCATACCACACATTACAGGCATACTGAACTATTACAAGAGGAGCTTGGCCAGACAAATTGACAGTCCTAGCAAATCTTTCTTGTAGTATAAAATTTTGTTCTAATATTTGTATATGTGTTTGCTTTGCTTACACTTACACAAATTAAAGACAGAGAAATAGTCCGTCTCCCAAACCCTTAGGGAAAAAAATAATCCAACTGAAGTGCACAAATTAAGCATTATTCTGGGCTCCATTTGGATTTTATTTTGTAGAAATATATTTTTGAATAAGCAAATATTATTTCTCTAACTACATATTAATCTAACGGACAATGTCCATTTTACTCAAGACACAAATTCCATCTAGCATTAGACAGGAAATCAGTACCAGTCAGACTGTGATTGTCATTTGTTGTTAAACTGCATTCAGCAATATGATGGCAGTCTGTCAATAATCAAGTGGACCAGACAGTTCAGTGATTGACATCAAGAGCATTGCTCCATGCAACTGAAACACGATGACATGCATTAACCAGGTCACAGAGCTTGACCTCCCAATCCATTTAGTCGCCCCCTTATGATAAGTATTATTTAAGGTTCCTGGAGACCAGAATAGTCTTACCCAGAAATCCATACAGGTCCATGCAACAGCCTCCCATTATAGGCTTAAATACTGGCAAAGATTATTGTTCTCTGTAGGATAAATGAGTTTTCAGGATTTCTATACAAAAATTTCTTATTACTTTTCCATACTTGAAATAGAACGAATACATAACGAGAACTTGCTGCGTGCTTTGCCCCATTGCAGTTACGTCCCTTGCAGTGTAGTTAGATAGAATTCAGAATCAACCCTCAGTGACGCAGTAATGGGCATCCACTATGCACAAATGTATAGAATGGATGAAGAAAAAATATATGTCGCATCCAGAGGGACAAAATAATATCCATTGTACCCCATTCTTGATAAGAAATATAAAGGTCCTGTAATTAAAATTATCATCAAATCTTGAAGTACAGTACAGTACAGTACAGTACAGTGCACACTATTTCATTACTTTACTGGACATTAAAGAAAGCAGTTTTTAGGAGCCACAGACCCCTAGTTTTGCTTAATTAGCCTTGGTAAAACCCTGTATTAGCACACAAGTATTACTTTAAAAAGGGGATACCCCATTTGTCAGACACCCCAGTCGTTGCAGTGGACTAGAGATGGCTTGTCAAAATGAGATTTACCTGTTGTGTTAAGGGACCATTCCTAATGAACTTGATCCTCGATACAATTAAGATCCAGTAAATAAGGCAACACATGGAATAATAATGAATAGAAGTGATATACATTCACTTAGGAGATAAATATTTCGTTTTGTAAGATTTGCGTGATGTTATGCTGAATGGATGTACGGAAATTTCATTTGAACACGACGCCGTAAGGCGGAGTGTTCAAATGAAAAATTTCCGTACATCCATTCAGCATAACATCACGCAAATCTTACAAAACGAAATATTTATCGACATTGTAACATGAACGTTAATTAAATCGATATTTAGGAGGAACTAATTTACTGAGCGCATGACACAACAAAACTGTCGTTAGTAATACGTCTCCTCGTGCTCACCTTCGAAAAGATGCATGATATGGGGTGCCGCGAAACCGATCAATGGTTTCGAGGTACTCCAATAATGAGGGTCCATTTTACGAAAGGGGTGGTCACATGTTCAAGCTCATTTCTCAGGAAATAAACAAACAACAGGAAATATCACAAATTCAATTCTTTATCACAGTTCCTCATCTTACTTGTAATTTGTAGTTATGCGTAACTATGAAATACAAATAATCAAAATTAGAAAAGACGTACATACTGTTTGGCCCCTGTACAAGATAGTGTCAACTCGTCTGAAACTGAGGTGGTGACAAGAGACGTCAAACGTGCGAAATTTCAGACATGCAGCTTAGCTGGGATTGAAAAAGTTGTTTACTGTTACAGTGGAATAACATATGTGAGAGGCCGTGGAAATTAGCAGAAGAATTAACCTGGAAATTACTCACGGGAGCAGTGGACAGTGGCAGGATATTTGTATCTATGACAGGTACCAAATTACGTTCGTTAGCGAGCTGCTCCTGTCTCTGAAAAATGTTCGAATAATGTCGTTTTTGAGACGAGCACGAGTCAATGGAATACGACTTCAACGATTCATCGGATTTGTGGCCGGTAATTCTGCAAATCTCGCGATTCAATACCTGCGTTTGAGAGTAAAGTGACGGCAGTTTGCAGTGTGAAATTCCCGGTCTTGGATAATGTTTATGCTGCGCTCAAATGGCGGCCCCCTGATGTGCCTGTGTATGGCAGCACGCAACCCAACAAAACTCGATTTTGAGTAAAGTTCTCCCTCAGCATTTCTGACTTCGGCATAAAAGAACCTCAGTCTCTCATTCAGTTGAAAAGCAGGAAGCTCTTCGAACGTGGGTTCAAAACCTCGGAAACCAAGCCATTCTGGAAGTGAAAAGATTGCCGTGTTCAGGGTACAAATGTGACGGTAAGTGGGAGTATTTCGTTATTATTACGGTGTCGTGTTTAAATGAAATTTCCGTATATCCATTTAGTATAACATATCTCAAATCTTACAAAACGAAATATTTAATTTATTTTAAGATTTTGGTCAATCTCGTTATATTATTGCCAATTTTTGCGATGACACATTGGTCACGCTTTACATTGCTATTATGGCAATGGTGTAAGGGAGGTAACTCTCGTAGGAATTTTTTTTTATTTGTTTATGTATTCTTTTATGTTTCAATGGCTTACGTCGAAATATTTTAACTCCCAGTAGATTTGGAGAGGTTCCTATCCACGATGTCCTGTACTGCTTTTGTATCAAGGGACGCGAAGCGGTGACTGGACGCTTGAACTTTGGGCTCTACGGAAACGCTGGCTGTATTTCCTAGTTCGGGGGCCATCTCAGAACGGTTTTCAGCTTCAACAGCTTTTTGTGGGTTATAATAAGAACAAAATTAGGTGGATGTATGAAAGTCATTATTGAGTTGCAATAAATGTTTTTTACTCTGTTAAAAATTGATTTTGTTTTGTTTTTTCCTTTGGCCAAGCCCAAGAAAATTACATTATTTATGATTATGATTTTGTAATTAATGGAAAAAGGTAAATTTCATTTACCTTCAAATTCTTGTATTATCTCAGAAAATGTCTCGTCGCCCCATTCACTCAATATTTCATCGAAATCTCCGATGTGGAAGTCAGGGTAAATTTCCATCTGTTCCTCCATGTTGATGATTTCAAAAATAGTTCCATTAATTAATGTATACATACACGGTGATGAGACCCCAAAAATTCAGCGATGTTATGCTCATTCGACAACACTTTTTAACCAATCAGATCAGGGAACATACCTACATTTATGTTACAATTTGTGGTAAAGACCTGGGTCTACATCCCCTGTTCCCTAAACCCAACCATGAGTGTCCTGGATGTCACTAGGATGAGCCTCAATACCGGGTATATGGTTATTAGCATGATTAGGGATTACCAAAGGGTCAGTGCATCATGATGATTGTGTCACAAAACACAAAATATGATAAGCAGTCTCCAGCATGAACCGCTTAGGTCTGAAGCCTGAGGTGAGTGAATGAGTGAGTGAGTGGGTATGTGGATGAGTGAGTGAGTGAGTGGGTATGTGGATGAGTGAGTGAGTGAGTGAGTGAGTGAGGTATTTACTGCCACTTTTAACAGTATTCCAGTCATATCACAGCGATCTGAGGCTAGTAGAATTTCTATCGGTATTGTAAAGGTTAACTTATAACAGCCCACACATGAGCAGGGTTCAAAATTAACATAAGTCTGCTCGTCCATGACTAGTGAAATTCAGGAAGGACCGGTGATATTTCCTTGTGGACAACTACTTATACCAACTCTGAAACTGATTATATTTGTGGACTGGTTAAAATAACAATTAATTTCTAACCATGATGAGGAGCAAAATTGTTCCCAGGTTTGCAAAGAGGCCCATAGCAATGTGATGCCATATGAACGCACCATTCATTATATTATGACCATGATGACGTTCTTATTTGTTCTTAATGTTGTGACATTCTTGTTTCTGATTGGTCAACCAGAGGTTTCAAATGACAATAACCACCTCTGACTGAACAGCTAAATTGATGACTGCATCACCTTGAAAAATAATATGAATAGAAAAGTAAGTCTGCCACAATTATCAATGTTGCTAGGTACCTTGAAATAATGTGCAAAAATAGCAACTACCTTTATATTCACTGCGAGTATGTGCAGACTTGAGGCACAAAGTGTACTTCATGTTTCAGAGACAACAAAGAGCTTCGCTATCACCAAAGAGTTTGTGTTTAGTCTTGTCATACAGAACAATGCAGAATGGGGATAAGCATGTGGTTTCAATGTAGAGTGTAAGGTCACCTGTAGATTGAACCGTGCCAAACATGCCATTAACATGTCATTGAAAATATTCTATGTTTACCTTCTGATTGTTATCCCCTGCAATGAAATATTAACTGCTTTTCTCCCCAAATGGAGACACTCCTAACAAGACGTTCTTGTGCAGTGACCCTCAGAGAGATGATACTGAGCCAGATACTGTCATGTGTGTGTGAAACCCGGATGTGTTTTAGGTCTGTCAACAAACTTTAGGTCTTTGATAGGTTATTTAGAAAAATATCTTGAAAAACTTATAACATGTTAAAAGTGGATTTAAAGTGGCATCAATCAATTCAGTGATGCAGCGGTTGATTTAACTGCTGGCCCATTGGCGCGTGGCAAGTTACAATGACAAAGGGCTTACTGAAACATAAAGTAGATCTGGCTAGTCAAAATTTCACCCCTTCTCCATGTATGTTTGATTTTTTTAATTGGATCATCTTGATAGAATGACAACCGGCCCCCATTTTGTAATATTGTGTACAACAACATCTTTATTTGCTCATAAATCCCCATGAAATGAGGCAAATGGAAGCCAAGATTTAATCTAAGAGTGCAGCAAAAAATGTTTCAGGGGTGAAGAGTTCTAAAAATGTTCAGAGCCTTTTAGTTGTAGGCCAGCTAGTTTGGAGAAGGGCCAGTAACTTACAAAAGGAGCAAGGATTAAAAGAAAATGTTCCATAATTCCATATAGAAATTGACATGAGGAGTAATTAATTGATTTAAACTTCCACCAAGTGAACACATTTTCCTCTCTCCAAATCTTTAAAGTCTATTAAGCATCACTTTGATGAAAGCACAGATCACTGGGTCACAGTCAAGTTCCAGAGTTGTGGTGATGTGAAAGGGGTTAACCATTGCGTTCAAGATTAATGCACTTATAGAGTGACGTGCTAGCATGTGTGGCTGCTTGTACTAGTCCTGCTTCCTAGCACACTGAAATACCTGGTGCCTGGGTTTAACAAATGGAATATAATCCTCTAAGACAGAGTGTAAACTGACTGAGCCGGTCACTCCTTGTTTTATTCCCTTAAAGGCCAAGTGAAAGGAAGGGTAACAACAAGAACCATTTTGTCTTTTGTTACAACGCAGCCAGGGATCCAACCCCTACTCTCCAGGCAGGTGCTCTATCCACTATACCACAGAGGCAGTTGTTTTGTTGTTTTTACGGAGCACTCCACAGTATTCCAGCTATATGGCAGTAATCTGTAAAAAATCAAATCTGGATCAGACAATCCAGTGATTGACATCATGAGCATTGATCTAAGCAATTGGGATCAATGACATGCATCAACCAGTTCAGCAAACCTGACCACCTGATACAGAGGAAGCCATTCCTAGTAGTGATACAATACACTGATGCATTGGAGGAATGCGATTTTTTACTTCTTGATACAAGAAACGATCATAGTCACACATTTCATGATAATTATCGATTCTCACCTTAAATGTTACACCAAACCCTAATAAGTAGTGAAAATTAGTAGTGAAAAGATAGATATTTTCATCCATTGCGCCATATATGATACTGCCCACTGTAAATGGTCAGTGTGCCAGGTAACTAGCCATCCTATCTATGGAAAAGATGCCTTACACACCACAGATAAGAGCGTATGCAAGTATCGTGATATGTATCGGATCGCACAGATGGTGTATTGTCTGAGCTCTAGTAATTCCAGTGATGAACAAACCTTGACCTACCTGTACAAAGTACTGTGGCCTACCTGTAATTAGCAGAAGTGTCAGGCAATGCAGACTAAGTGCATTTAGTATTTGATTGATTCCTAAATTCACAAAAGCTTCTGGACATAAATATAAGCCTCATCAGTCATTGTTAAATCGTGATAATAAAAGGGACTAAATCACATCTGTATCTGACCTACTGATTTATAAAGATAATAAAATGATCACAAACAAACAAAAAATTTAAAACGACAAGTGGGAGCAGTTTAACGTACAGTAAAACACAGCACAGCCCTGAGTGGTTTATTCTCCCTGCAGGGTTTTATTGTACAATAAACAACGACCACGAGACATTTATTTCTATGAAATATCTACATTATTTACAGCTTCTTTAAGGATGTTAGTTAAGAGTACACGCCTTAAAAATATTTACCAGTATTTAAATAATGATGACTCTCTGAATAAAATCCATATCATGCACAGGTGAGTATTTCCCTTATATTCTCACAATCCTCACATTGATTACCTTTTCTCCCAATACCGATTGTCATATCCAGATATCTCTCCCGCTTTTGGAAGCAATCTGTTGGCCATCGCGTTTATCAATAAGTTGCCCAGCTACATCTATTGCGAACAACTCACGAGACACTCACCTCTAAAAAATGATGTCATCACATAGTTGCGAGCGCATCTTTGAATCTCCATAAATGACGTCATGATAGAACAATGTCTTATCGTGAAATAAACCAAACTTCCTTCTTCATTCTTCTTGCGATTTATCGTGCAGCTATCTCATATATGCCCATACATGGAAAGGAACCCTGGATCTAATTACAACCTGTATATACAGAGGGTGTCAGCTCTGTGTGTCTCACTGCCCAGCTCATTATTCAACAATGGCGACAAGTGTTCAAAATAAAACATTGTTTCAAAATTCCTTGGACATGTATTAATGCAAAATATGGAGAGCCAGATTCCTTTCACCACGTGAATGCCCATGACACTGATTATTATTGTCTTTGGATCAGTGTCCACTCAAATTTCATTCTCAGCTCCCTAGGGAGTATACAAGCTGTCGTATGAGGCATCAGATTTAGTCGCATCACCATCTCCTCCTTCAGGGTACCCGTTTACTGCTTGGTGATCAGAGGCAGATGAGTCTCCCATGACGTCCCATCTTCCCGAAGCAAGAGAGTTAACTGACTTTAAAAGTTCAGTTTCCACCCTTGCCGAACTAGCCTGGAATTACTGGGCACGATCATAGCGCCACCAGTGGCTATTACCATTTCTAAGCCTCTCCTATTGACCAATCAGATTCCACTTCTCGTATCACTTGCATTTGTTTCACACAAAATGGTAGCGCTGAGTCAGGACGATCTGATCGATAATCAAGATCTATATTGTGATAAAACGGGTCTTACATCACGAAATGCATCAAATCACGTGAGCACCTTGATTAAAAACATGAAAAGATTTGGAAAATATCTGCTGACGAGTTGGCGGTGCACATGCTTTGCAAATCCTGCAATCGACCGAAATCTGCACGACAGTTTATGAACCGGATTTCGATTTCGGCACACGATTTTGATTGGACTATGCATAGACTCGTTAGTCCAGCCAAAATGTAACGCCATAATACCAGCCTAGTTCAGCAAGGGTGGAAACAGGACTTTTATAGTCCGTTAACTCTGTGGCCTCGGGAAGATGTGACGTCCCATGTAATATGACACACTCAGTGTGGACCAGGATTAAAGCCCTAGCAACTTTCAGGTGTCAACGTGCTGAACATGATCGCCCATCCACGTCCTTTAAGACCAACACATAGTTTCTGAACATATATAATTTTGACAGAAACAAACAGCTCCATTTACATTGAAAAAGAGACCCAGTGAGATGGAGAATTTAGCCACTAATGACATCTGCATTGGGGCAACACTTGCACCTGTGGGAAATCTAGACTTGCTTCAATAGGGGCTATAGCAACACAATCATCTGAAGGGCTGGGCGGAAGGGAAAATAATATGGTTCAGGGACAGTGAGGCATCCAACCTCCTCTCTGTCACCAACATTGATTAATTTCTCCTGATTTATGGCTTATGTGCAGCTGGGATCTGGTACAATTACAGCTCTAACGGCATGGTTAAAATAACTGCACGGTGCAAAAAGGTCACACAATAGTTACCGTGTGTAATTCTAAGAATACTTCCCCTATTACATCATATCCAGATTTTTTGCTGCTTGGTGCAAAACTCTTAAGCTTTTCAACAGATGCCCTCTTCAATGTCAGCAATCCTAATCAGTTGTTAGGAATACAACATATCGTGCCACGTCTCTGCTTTCCAATAATCTACAGCCACTGCATCAGACATATTGGTGAGGTGTTAGGGACTACTTCCTGATAATATACAAGTCATACTATTAGAAATTAAAACAATGATAAATATTGCTTATTAATATCTTCAAACACCTTTAATATGTCTATTTATCATATAATGAGAAGGTTTCCCAGCAGGATAAAGCTAACGGATAAAAACGATATCCGTTGGGGTCATATGCGGATAGAGATGCAAATATCAAAGGTCAAGTAAGGACTACTTACATACTACAAACATGGCGTCGGCCTTGTCATTCGGCAATCGAGTCAGAATTAACCATCAGGAATCTGGATAAACTACAGGGATAATTGCTATCATTATCAAAAGGACAGTCTAATATACTGAAAATTAGTGTCTAACTGTGACGTAGCTAAGACATTTTATAAGTTTTGGCAACTTTGGAGATATAAATTTCGAAACAATTTTGCGAGGGCACCAGGCCTAGCCAAGTGGGATCAGTAGCCATATCTGTGCTTGTACACCTCTGCGGCTTGAAACCTTTTCCACAAATCAAAATAGTTGGATTTGTCCGAAATATGTTTGAATTGTAAACTTGTTTCGTTTTGTCGCTGTGTATACATCTGATTGCACTTCTTATGACAAGACAGGCCGAATGTCAACAACGTCAGAACGTGGCCGTGATGTCTCATAGACTAGGGTTAGAGTAGCTTCCCTTTGACAAAGGGCAGTTACTCTAACGGACAGACCGATGGATTGCCACGAAATGCAAGTAAAAACAATTGTTGTTTTGCGTAAATGTTGCTTCGCCACTGTATAAGAAACAGATTTCAGTTGGAACTGTACTGGCTACTGTCACTGTCCGACTGACACATCACTTACCCTGTGACTTAATAAATATTACTGCACGCATTGAGGCTCGCTAAATACAATGGTTATTCCTAATGCAGGATATTTACCATCCCCAAACACACTCGCATGATAACCTCTATTTATCATAGCCAGAATACACCAAAGAGTTTGGTGGGATCTAGAATACAGAAACTTGACAGTTGATACTCGACGGTTGATGGCATGTATGAACACATAGAAATGTTCCAGTGGTTAAATTTTGGTTTTGGTTTGGTTTGTTGTTTTACGCCGCACTCAGCAATATTCCAGCTATATGACGGCGGTCTGTAAATAATCGAGTCTTGACCAGACAATCCAGTGATTTACATCATGAACATCGATCCACGCAATTGGGATCGATGACATGCATCAACCAAGTCAGCGAGCCTGACCACCCGATCCCGTTAGTCGCCTTTTACGACAAGCATAGTAGCCTTTAATGGCAAGCATGGGTTGCTGAAGATCTATTCTACCCCGGAATCTTCATGGGTCTCCAGTGGTTAAAATAAGCATCAGGTGACAGGTACTTGAAGCTCACAATTTAGCCTTGTGCAATGTCTACCATGTGACCTCAGAAGCCCAGAACTGATGTACTTTCACCAGCATGATGAGCAAACACTTTTACCACTAGGCTAAACCAGACAAGTACATGTAAAATGAACATAGAACATGCTTCTTGCACAGCATGATTTTGTCAATGCGTATGTTGACGGGGAAATTAGCTCAGATTGAAGACGAAGAATACGTTGAGTCCAAACGTCTTTAGTCGGCAATAAAACAAACAAATACAATTACTAATAGAACATGACGAGCGGAGATTCCAACTCAACAACTACAAGTGAAGGCCAGCAAGCAGGCGTATCCCACTTGCGGCTGTACATACAGGTGCTGTCGGAATACCAGACTGACTAATAGTAAAGATGTTAACATATATATACACTATTGGACAACAATAGACAGACAAAGAGACAATGGCGCTGCCCTGGACATGGGGCTTATGGATGTGATTACAGACACGGCCCAGGGGAAAATGGATTAAGGCTATAAATGTCATAATGTGAAATGCTGTGTTAAGACAATGGGTGTTGTAAATCAGTCGCTATGACAATTTACTAGGGCTGGCCAAATGGATTGATAATCGGAATTATCATCGATGGGAAGAAATATTAGCGATTATCAATATGCAAATAGTGTCATCAATAATAACTTACATAAACTATTGTAATGAAATAAAGTTTGTTTATTTTGTTTGGATTTTTCTACTGTTATCGATCTGTATGTACAAAATAAATCTGGGGATCATTAAGAGAAAAACGTATTATTATCGATCAATTTCAAGCACAAAAAAGGAGGCACACTTTGTAAATCACAACTGCATATGCTACATATCCAGCACGGGACATTCACTGACTTCCAAGATGGACCAAAAGTGTTGTTATGGGAACGCTTAAATATATAAGGAATACACGTAATCATCTTAATATATCACAGGGCTAAAAGCAGTTCATTTTTAAATTTACTTGTTGTCTGATTTAAGTTGAATAGTAGAATCTTTAATGGACACGGTACTTCAGACAATATGATCTAATTATCTTTTCCTCTGCCACCATTTTGAAAACTGCCAATATGGGACTACATATTTTGTTTTGTTTTGTGTTGTTTAATGCCAACTAAACAATATTCCAAATTTCCAGCTATATGACGTCAGTCTGTAAATAATCATGTCTGGTCCAGACAATCCAGTGATTGACATCTGATCAGCACTGATATGATGATATACAACATGCTTCTTATGACAAGCATCGGTTGCTGAAGACAGAGACCTGTTTAACCAGACATCATAAAATATAAGAAACTGGTTTAATGAGCACTGATCTTTACTACTGATATCTATTGTCTGTATTCATAAACAAAAGACTGCAATGACTATTGCATGACTGAAAGAAGAGATTGAATTCTCTTACACACACCTATTTTTAAGTGTCCTAATAACTGCTATTGTCATTCTTGATTATTCCTTCCAAATTGAAGTATAGTACAGTTGGTGTTTACAATTTGGAAATTCAAACTTATACATCCAAGCAAAACTTTACACCCTAATCATGGTCATGTTGAAGGTGAAATTCAATGATAAAGAACATATAGAAGTGAGTGAGTTGTTTTATGATGCTTCTTACAATAGTCCAGCAATATCACACCACAAATGGGCTTCACAAATTTTGTTTGTTTGTTTGTTGCTTAATGCCGCACTCAGCAATATTCCAGCTAATTGAGGGCAGTCTGTAAATAATTGAGTCTGGACAATACAATCCAGTGATTGACATCATGAGTATCGATCCACACAATTGGGATATGATGACATGCATCAACCAAGTCAGCGAGCCTGACCGCTCAATCCCGTTAGTCGTCTATTACGACAAGAATAGTCGCATTTTACAGCATGGGTTGCTGAAGGCCTATTCTACCCCGGAGCTTCACGGGTCAGCTTCACAAATATCCATGTGGGTAATCAAACCTTTGTCATGACAAACAAGCCTGTTAGCCAACCTGCCTCATGCATAAGTATATAGAACTTGACAGCAAGTATAAAAGCCACCGGTCAGCACTATAAGTATCCAGGCCTTCATTGTGACATTCTAAGCTACAGAGTTAACCAGTAGACCACCCCACCTCTACTGATGCATAAGTAAGACAAGAGCTTCCAGTCAGCACTTTAAGTATCCAGGCCTTCATTGTGACAATCTAAGCTACAGAGTTAACCAGTAGACCACCCCACCTCAACTGATGCATAAGTAAGACAAGAGCCACCAGTCAGCACTTTAAGTATCCAGGCCTTCATTGTGACAGTCTAAGCTACAGAGTTAACCAGTAGACCACCCCACCTCCACTGATGCATAAGTAAGACAAGAGCCACCAGTCAGCACTTTAAGTATCCAGGCCTTCATTGTGACAGTCTAAGCTACAGAGTTAACCAGTAGACCACCCCACCTCCCATTATGCATAAGTAAGACAAGAGCTTCCAGTCAGCACTTTAAGTATCCAAGCCTTCATTGTGACAGTCTAAGCTACAGAGTTAACCAGCAGACCCCACCCCACCTCCCATTATGCATAAGTATACAGAACTTGACAGCTGGGATAAGAGCCAACAGTCAGCACTAGTGCTTAAGTATCACTGTCATGGAGTAGGTGGACAGCTATTTGAACACTGAGCGTGACAATGACATCTATTTTAGTGCAAGCTGATGGGTGCCGCTACATTCTTAACTTACTCAAGATGTGCTTGTATATGTAATTTGTACAACGATACATTCTAGGCAGGAAGAAGGCCATTGTTCTTTCACCCTGTTTACCCCAGCTTTTGTTAAAAATAAACATGATAAATGTACAGTTTACAGTCAGGACATTGTTAGTTGTAAGGATCGGAAGAACCAGGCCCCAATAAAACACTGAAGTATTCCTAGCATTTACATGAAACTGCGAAATTGAAGAGGTGTTTGATACTGATGTCAGCAATATTACAGCCATGTAACAGCTGCCTGCAAACTAACAAATATGGTGAACCTGGGGTCACCTAGGTGACAGTGGAGGGTTGGTCTTTCTGGTGGTCTACTATTATCTATAATCAGGAGCTATTGTGACCACAATTTAGTTGTCTCTCACAAGCACAATAGGCTCACATTAAACAAAATGCCTGTGGATGAGTGAGTATGGTTTTACGCGACTTTTAGGAATATTCCAGCAATATCATGATGAGCAAACACTTTTAACACTAGGCTAACCCACAGCCCAATTATGCCCGTGATGCAAATAGACACCTGGTGCTATTGGCAGCAAAACATCAAATGGAAACAGATTTGTTTTTTTAAGTGGACTTATTGTAAACATAATATACACTATACATTGAACATAGTAATTAATGTTAAAAACTGAAAAACAAAACAGCACATTTGGCAAGAATTAAAAATACATGAGAGTCATCTCCCTTTAACCCTTTCGCCCCGACTGCCCGATTTATCGGGCAGCATAAACCGTGTCCCAGAACCCGGCTGCCCGAAAAATCGGGCGAGAACTGTCCAAGCCCCACACCCGGCTGCCCGATAAATCGGGCGGCGCGAGCGTGTTTACAAAATCGCTCTTTCTACTTCCTTTCTCGTGTGTAATCTCGTTCTAAATATGGAAACGAGATCTACACGTGATTGACACGTCATTCTATGGAATTTCCCCGTCTTTTTGGCGCGAAAATCGCGGATGTCACCTGTTTTCGCGACAGGTATTTTTCTCGCTTGAATCATAAATCAAGCGTAATGGCGGCCAACTACGATTCGGATAGCGATCAGATGATTAACAACGACTCTATCGGGAATAATAATGTGTTTGAATTGAATAATTTAAGCGAAGGGGAGAGGGAATATCGCGAATATTTTGGTGAAGATTTTGACGGTTTCGACGAGGTGTCCCCCCCGCCAACTTTCAAGAATGGGAGTGGCAGAGGGACCACAACAGTGGAGACATGAGGGATTTTGAAGAGGCGACCGGACTCAAGAATATATATATATATTGACACGTACGGTGAGTGAAGAGTCATGCTACTGATTTTTTCCAACTGTTTTACAATGATTCTGTGTTTGAACAGATTATCAGCGCGACGAATGAGAATGCAGCCTACACGTGAACGAGCGATCACAACAACAACAAAGGTGAGTGGCATGACGTATTTGTTTCTTTTTTTTTTTAATTTATTTTTCTGATCGCAATCCGAATTGTAGTTTGCCGGTTTGTCGTATGTCCTTATATTTCGCTCAATTTGAATAAAATTTATTTCTATAATCATGTTTGTTCTCGTTTTTTTACATCTTAATTTAAATTTTAGTAACTGTATAAATTATTTATTTATTAATTGATTTAATAAAGTACTGATTTAATTTATTATGCAGTTGTAAATAGCAGTGTATTGTAAATATGTTATCACAACTTTTATATTTGCAGAACTTGAATTTACGATCTTTCTGTCCTTTTACAATCTTTCCCTCTTCAGATCAATCTGTGATATCTTCCCTGTGATGTCATTCTTATAGTAGCTGTGGTTCAATGTTCATGTAATGTGATAAATTACTTTTTAAAAACTTAAATACTTAATTTTTGTTTCAAATCCTGAAAAAGAACAAAATAAATCAAATATTTGTTTTTACCTGTGTTAACGAGTTTACCTGCGTTAACAAGTTTACCTGTGTTAACGAGTTTACCTAAGAGGCTGTAGGTGTATCATAAGTAATATGTGACATCAGTATAGAAAACAAAGTCAGTACCAAGAGTTGTAAACTTGTTTATTTGTTTACAGATGTGCATGAAGAGAATTTACCTGTAACACCTGCGATTACCTGTGCCGTCCAAGATGACAAGACCACTGTGTTATGTTTACCATGTATCTGTGATTTAGTTTTGTGATTTTTAATACAATTTGAGCCAAAATTCATTGTCTGTTTTCATTTTTTCAGTGTTTTCAAGTTTTATTTCACTTGTAAACACCTGTAATTAGATAATGACAAAGGTTAGAGACAATAACAACAAAGAATATTAAAGTATACTTAATCCTCTTTACAATGGTATATGATCAATGTATATTAAAAGCAAGTTTCTGGTAGAAAAAGTGCATCAAAAATGATGGTGTGATTTTCCAATAATACTGCCAGGGAGGCCAGTGTACAGGCCTTGTCAGTGTCAGGGACTGCAGGGTTTCAAGGGACATAACTCTGGGGCAGCCAGTGATGAAAGAGTTAACATGTGACTACAGACTTAAAACAATTCTTCTTTCGGTGTAATCTGGGCGAGAATACATCCCAACAACCTACCCTGGTTGTAAGAAGCGATAAATCCATATTATTGCCTCTCATGCCCAGCATAGGTCCCTAATCTTATATCTTGGATTCACACAGGGAGACAATTTAGGGTGCTGTAGCCCAATTCTGACCTGGAATCCACACGGAGAGACAAGCGATGGTGCTGGGGACCTATTCTGACCTGGAATCCACACGGAGAGACAAGCGATGGTGCTGGGGACCTATTCTGACCTGGAATCCACATGGGGAGACAAGCGACAGTGCTGGGGACCTATTCTGACCTGGAATCCACACGGAGAGACAAGCGATGGTGCTGGGGACCTATTCTGACCTGGAATCCACATGGGGAGACAAGCGATGGTGCTGGGGACCTATTCTGACCTGGAATCCACACAGAGAGACAAGCGGCAGTGCTGGGGACCTATTCTGACCTGGCATCCATACGAGGAGACATGCAACAGTCCCGGTGACCTATTTTGACCTTGAATCAAAAGGGTGAAACAGGAGGCAAAGCTGGGGACCTATTCTGACATGGACTCCACACAGGGACACAAGCGGCAGTGCTGGGAACCTATTCTGATGTGGAATCCACAAGGGGAGACAAGCATTGGATATTGGGAACCAATCTTGACACAAGATTGTGAGACACTGTAAACTAGGTAAAACTATCACTGGTCTGTTTTGAACAGGATATGTTCAGGGTCTGTTATGTGAGCTTATCTGAATGTGGGAGGAAAGCCCAAATAAAAGCAGATCTGTCTTAGATATGTTTAACAACCATCAGTATTTAGTTGACAGAACATAAATCATAATCAAGGCGAATGCAGAATTCAATCCTCGGTCAAACTGAATCTGTCATTGCTAAGGGAAGCAACTCTGCAAAGTCTAAATAAAGTTGCCCAGCCATCATTTTACTCTGTGGTCAAGTCTATCTCAGTCCCTGAACCATAATATTTCCTTACCACCCAACCCTTACTGTAATGCTATAGACCTACATGAAGCAAGTCTAGATTTTCCACAGGTTCAGACTGAATTTAGTTGCTTGTTTCAATTAATATTATATATTTTCAGAGACTAAGTGTTAGTCAGTGATAGCATCGTGCTCAATGGGGAGGGGAGGAATGACTACTTGTCTGATGACAGGGTTATTATGAAGCATCCATCACTACTACCAATATCCATACACACAGGGAGACAAGCCTTGGTGCTGGGGACCTATTTAGTCTGTCTTACAGACCCTGATACAAATATATATCAAATACAGCCCATGCAAGTCTATAATGTTTGGCAAGTCTAGATTACTGTATCTGAAAATGAAGAGAGTCACTGGGCTCCCTTTTATTATATTTTTATTAAGATAACTGAACAACTGTTTTTTCTGTACGATATGTTCATTTCAGAGACTAGATGTTAGTCTAGGGACCTATTCTGACATAGAATCTGGGTGGGGGGGGGGGGGGGGGGGGGGGATTGCGAGGTCAGTGCTGGGCTGCTGACAGGTTTATCATGAAGCATCCATCACTATTACCAATGTCCATACACACAGGGAGTCAAGCTTGGTGCTGGGGACCTATTCTTACATAGAATCGAGGGGGGGGGGGGGGGGGGGTAGTTGAGGTCAGTGCTGGGCTGCTGACAGGTTTAACATGAATCATCCATCTCTATTATCATGTCCACCACTGACAGTTTCCCCTCACGCCTGTCAGGGAGTTATCAGCGCCACTGTGCACAGGAATGCCACACCAAAATCCTTGCCTTATTGTCAAAAAATGCAGGTCAATCAACATCCTATAGAATCAGTCAGTGAGTGGGTATTACTTCAATCTCATTAAGATCTGATTTTAATGAGATCGCACTAAGGCTAAACAAAGATCTGAGAACACCCCATTACAGGTCACGGCAAAATGACCTTTTATCAACCAATCAGAGCTTCACTTACCAGATCAGGAAACTGACAGTCGGAATGTGATTTTCTAATCACGCAACCTCAAAAAGGTTAACACGGGGTCTTAAATCATCATCCATCTCTCATTTCAATGAGCTAAACATTCCAACGGAAGAGACTTTACATAGCCTGTGGGAATCACTGCCATACAATCTCAGCCATCTATTCCAGAATGTTCTTTTGATCAGTTTTCAAATTTTGAATCAACTGGCCAGTTTGAAACTAGTGCCATATTGTTTGAGAGACCTGCTTTCTGATTGGCAAATGTCGACTTTTTGTTAGTCATTTCATTGGTCGGTCAAACTTCGCGAAGGTCTTTCTGACATGAACTGTATAATGTGATGTCCTCAGATCTTTGTCTAGTGGCAGCAAGAACATAGATCTGATTTTGATGAGATTGGCACTGCCAAAGCAGATCATATTTGTAAACTACTAAAAATAAAAAATAAATTTAGTACACTGCAGAGTGCATGCATGCTTCTTGGCTTGGGCCCACAGACTAATTCAGCTACCTACATAATGCAGGGACTACGCAGGATTCCAGACTATTCTGTTGTGCCCTCTGCAGGCAATTTGTGAAAAAAATGTTATTTTGCTCAAATTGATTTGCGAAATTACGATCACCTGTGACTACAAAGCCAAAACATTAGTTATTCCTAGTATGTAACATGAATCAGGAAATTTGTAATTCCAATTTGAGAATTTTCACTGACATTTGCTGCAGACTCCAAATATCGGCCTCTGAGCATGCCCTGAGAAATCCCTGTAATACCTCAACAGCGGTGGCGTACTGATTGGATAACTCTGCGTACAGGTGTCTGCACAATGGATTAGTTTTCTCTGTATGCTAAAGAACTGAGACACTTAATTTGATGCATTATGGGCCCCATAAAGTTACCAGGCTTCGTGACAGCTTGTAAATCTGTCTGTTGTCTCATAATGCATGTGTACCACAGTCACACGATATAGCCCCACACTGAGCAGGGTTAGAAATTGGCACTGGTCCTATTGGCCTTGCCAAACTGCCCAACGGTAAAGGTATCATAAGGACAAGTAGAAAATTGTCATTTTTAAGGGTTTTGCTATATGTTATCATTATAAGGACTAGTGGATGAAAACTGTTTGTTTCTAACTCTGCTAAGCATGTTGAATGTTCCCCCAGCATTATTTGTTGTTTAACACCCAAGACAATCTAATGATTGACATCATGAGCATCAATCCACGCAATTGGGATACGATGACATACATCAACTAAGTCAGCGAGCGTGACCACCCGATCCCGTTAGTCGTCTCTTACCACAAGCATAGTCGCCTTTTACTGCAAGCATGGGTTGCTGAAGTCCTATTCTACCCCGGATCTTCCGAGGTCCACCCAGCATTGCCCAATACTGGTACAGCTTATCAGATTTGATTTTTTTACACATCCAGGGGATATTGTAAGAAGAGGCTGAGCATTCTGATTGGTTCTATACCTTACCACAAAAATATCTGATTGGGTAGAACAGACAGTGGTAAACACCATAGTATTTTATTGATGAAACTTAGAGAGTTTGTACTTTCATTTGAGTTCTTATTTGATTCTTTGACTAGAGACTATTTTGTTGTGGGTATTACTGTATTAGATTTCCCAAGTTCTGTTGTAAGGAGTGACTGTGGTTTTAGTCCACTTTTAGCAATATTCCAGCAATATTCCAGCAATATTCCAGCAATATCATGGCAGGGAACCAGAAATGGGTCTCTCACATTGTACCCATGTGGGGAATAGAACCAGGGCCTTCAAGTGGGATGTTGACGTTTTAACCACCAGGCTAATCCATCACCGCTCTGTTAACATTAATGATTCAGTTCTAATTGCTGAAAGATTTCCTGCAGGGAAACGGTGTGAGTGATGGGCCCTCCTGCTGGCCCCTAATCTCGGCAATATTAAAATGGATAAATCTGCAAAGTCAACTCAGCAGTTGCTGCAAACAGAAGTGTGATAATCAAACATTTGTCATTTTGATATTAACCACTGCACATTGGTGTAATTTTCAAACCATGCATCACATGGTAATTTATCTTTGTTGAGCAAAGGTCATTAAGTCGTACCAGCTTTGTCCTTGTTATAATGTCCATCATGTGTAACTGCTGTATTTGATTTCAAAATATACTTATTATGAACATGTTTTAGTTTGTTTTTTTCTAAATGCCACAATGTTCCTTAACGCAAAAAACAAGCAGAATTTGAATTCTGCGGAAAATTCTCATCCTTGGTGTATTACATGTGCAACAAAAAGTATGTGGTCTTCAATGATAGGGTGGTATGTACAGAATAAAGGGATAACGATATGGTGGGATGAAGATACAATACGTATCCTGATACTACGGATGCGTTACCATTTGTATCCTGGTACACTACTTTCATTGGATGAACTGCTATTCCTTACTTTTCGCCTGTAAATTACAACCCGGAATCAATTCTTTTTTTAAATTTCAGAAATTAAAGATGGGATACTGTACAGCAGAAAACTATTGGCTAGCGGGCAGTGTGAATATTATTGTTAATAGCCAACCGGGAAATGTGAATATTATTGTTTATAGCCAACCGGGAAATGTGAATATTATTGTTTATAGCCAACCGGGAAATGTGAATATTATTGTTTATAGCCAACCGGGAAATGTGAATATTATTGTTAATAGCCAACCGGGAAATGTGAATATTATTGTTTATAGCCAACCGGGAAATGTGAATATTAATGTTTATAGCCAACCGGGAAATGTGAATATTATTGTTTATAGCCAACCGGGAAATGTGAATATTATTGTTTATAGCCAACCGGGAAATGTGAATATTATTGTTTATAGCCAACCAGGAAATGTGAATGTTATTGTTTATAGCCAACCAGGAAATGTGAATATTATTGTTTATAGCCAACCAGGAAATGTGAATATTATTGTTTATAGCCAACCAGGAAATGTGAATATCATTGTTTATAACCAACCAGGAAATGTGAATGTTATTGTTTATAGCCAACCGGGAAATGTGAATATCATTGTTTATAGCCAACCGGGAAATGTGAATATTATTGTTTATAGCCAACCGGGAAATGTGAATATTATTGTTTATAGCCAACCGGGAAATGTGAATATCATTGTTTATAGCCAACCGGGAAATGTGAATATCATTGTTTATAGCCAACCGGGTAATGTGAATATTATTGTTTATTGCCAACCGGGAAATGTGAATGTTATTGTTAATAGCCAACCGGGAAATGTGAATGTTATTGTTAATAGCCAACCAGGAAATAATAAAGAATCTGTGTAAGCTGGTTGTCAAACAGTTTCTATTATTATACACATTTTTAAAACAAATGAACTAAATGTAATGCAATGTATCAGGGTTAGAAATTGGCACTAGTCCTATAGTCCTTGCCAAACTGCCCAGTGGTAAAGGTATCATAAGGACTAGAAGAAAATTGCCATTTTTAAGGGTTTTGCTATATGTTATCATTATAAAGACTAGTGGACGAAAACTGTTAGTTTCTAACGCTGTGTATCATACGTATTGTGATACAGGTATTGTTAATCATGTATTGTCGGCCTTATATAGGAACACAATACTGTACAGACGTATCCTTACACCACACCACATGGAACAATTTGACAAGTCACTGTCAAGGCTCCCACGCACGCGATCGCGAGAACTACATGTTGACATAGAATCGTTAAACTACAACAAAATGACTTTTAACAAGTCAAAGAATGGTATTTAAGATATATGAATCCCTTCTCTGTCAACTTAAGTTTGTTTCAAGGCGTCAATAGCGATAATCTGACCATAATGCTGTAAATAACGGTTAGTTGTGGGATCTTCCGATCACTTCACACATGATTTCGCTGAAATTGATTTAAACAATATTAAAAGGAATTTGAATAAAACTAATGAAATAAGTTACAAACATAAGTCCAGATATATATATAATGAACACTTTTTATAACCAGACAGTGTAATTACAGGATTACATTGTGTACTTCAGTACAGATTTGTTGACATGGTATTTCTGATGTTACGTGCTCACAGTAAAGTCTTTGTGTTGGGGGCAGAAAAAACATCAAAACTCATTATGGCGTGTATAATGCGCATCCCCTCCTACACAGCTGTGTTTTTTGGGGAAAAAATGCACACTATACTCAAGAAAATGTGGTAATAATGAAGTAAGACTCTTCACTGAGTATTCCTCCACAACCCACTGCTGGCACTGTTCTCTCCTGACATGTTTGACATCTCCATGGCCACGCTTTCACATAAATGTCACAGATATAAGGATAACAACCTGTTCATGATGTCATGATCATTGGATAGCAAAACATATCAACGCTAATGTTTTAATATCAATGGGAAACAGATATGGGCAACCATAATGTTATCAAAGGGATCCAGAGAACATCAATATGAATAATAATTTGTCAAAAGGCATGGAAAGGCACAGTTTGTGTTAATTTCTGTTGTGTTTTTGAAACACCAAATTTCAAAATATCGAAAACTATTCTTTTTTATTCCTGCCCAATCTGTTTACTCAAAAAATATTTCATTGAAAATAATTCACATCAATACATGATCCATGGGCACACTATTTTAATTTTATGTTTTCAGGTAAAATGGACCATATAATAATGATAATAGTATGTAGCTTTTTCTTTTTTTTAATTATTTTTTAATATTGATAAAGTTAACACAGACAACTTGTTCCATGTGTTCAGAACAAATAATTTGAAACTATCTTTATTTTATTTTATTTTATGATCATGGATGTTTTGAGTCAGTCCTTTGAATGCATAAACCAAAACGACAAAGTGTTGCCTAAGAAACCTTTGACTTGTCAATTTTTTGATTATTTCACTTGAATTAGAATATGCATAACTCTTCTCACAATGACTTGAAAGAAACCTGCTCCTAAAACTTTTTTTCCCCTTTTAATCAATCCAGAAAACAAATCCATGGAACTAGCGATTAAAACAAAAAACAGAGGCATTCTGGTGACCCTGTTCTGATGTCTCCCTACCTTATTCTAAAATTTCTAATCAATTACAGGATATATATATAAACTATTTGATGTAATAAGCGCCCAAGGCGTTATTTGCCAATGTATTGGCTAGTGAACAATACCAATTAGCACCCCTTCCGATTGATCAATGTACACAAAACTTATTTATTCGTGTATAATACACACTTGTGTGTTATATGCACCCTTAATTATGGGCAATTAAATTCTGGAAAATAAATCTGTTGTGTAATACACACACACTCTTCTTTTGTATCATTTCAGGCTGTCAGCATAAACCACGAAATTTACGATCTTTCAACTGTTTTTCTTCTCACCAAAATTATATTCTAATAAGAACCCCCTATTTCTAATTTTGAGAGCACCCTGGGTGCTTATTACGTCGAATACAGTATATCTGATTCACCTTACATTATATCCACAATTATGGGTTCATCATGTTCATAAGGTGTTTTTTTAAACATGCTACACAACATCACAAAAGTAACATTTAATCACGTTAATAATAGATTTACCATGATACTATTTTGGATATCAAATGAGTGGATTAGAATTATCACCAGCCAAAAAACAGGTTCAGATGCTATATATATTCTACACTATGTCCCTCATTCAGTCTTGCTTGACAACGGTATAAGGATCTATACCGAAACGTCGCCTTTTACAGTATTAAAGAAGTTGTTATCCATAAAAAAAAAAAAATTGTGTCTATCTTGTCATCCGTCAACTTCTAAGTAATGCCTATCAAACAATTTAGGTTCAGATCAATAGAAAATACATTATATTAGAGAGGGGGTCATAAAATGACAAGAAACAGAACTTGATTGTATAGTTTCACTTGTTACAAATCAGACTGAGACATGGCCGGGACAAATGGTCTGTTAGTTCAAAACTAGTGAAAAAGTCAAAGGAATGATATTTGTACTATATCAATGTATCTCATGGTTAATCTACCCCTGAAAATAGTTGTTTTTATGATAAACCAATGATATTTGGATTGACTTCATTGCACACACATTATCTGGCTCTTCCATAAAACTGTCTTGTACAAAATGATATTTGAAATAGGTCCTTCTTGTATATACAGAGATACAGATAAGCAGCGTATCTGCGTAAAATACCCCCCCAAAATATTCAAAACCCAATTACTTTAAATTAACTTGCGTACCGAAACACATACTTTAAATGAAAAACTGAAATGTATAAAAAACAGCACTTCTAAATACCCAATGAAACACTTTCAGCTTGCATACAAAGGAGCTAATTTACGAAACACAATTAGCAGCAAATTTACTTTCTGAGTCAAGCCTATATATTTAGAACAGTTATATATACATATAAAACATTATTTAATTTTTTTTCAATCTTAAAATGTTCACTAATTTTGGAAAAAAAACAATAGAGTGATGAATAGATGAGTGAAAAAATACTGGATACCCAATGAAAAATGCAATAACCCATTTAAAATAGAAACCCTGGAGCTCTGTATAAACAATTATTTTTTGACAGCTCTGTGTTGCATACACAAAGCTATTTGGAACAGTCCTGTCATGTATCAGCAATGAAAATAATTAATTAATTTTTAACCATTTCTACCCAAAGGCCTATCCATGGGCTTCAGACACACACTTACTGGAATAACATTGTCTTTACAGGAGATGAGCTGAGGCTATCACTGAGATAAATGAACTGTGAAATGTAGACCTAGTAATCTGGCAGGATCCTTGGAGTGGAGGAAGCCAGTATAGATTTACACTGGCTGATCACCAGCAGTCTCACAGACCGTCTCCAGCGATTAATTATAGTAGGCAGTATTCCTTCCTCTGTTCCACTGTTTACATTCCGCTCTTAACGGCCAACTTGTGCTGCACATCTTCCTCAACCTGACCTCACACTTCAAGCTGTTATTTCAACATCACTGACACAGTTCAAAAACACTTCATACAATTGTATGAAAGTCAAGGGCGTTAGAACTGGTTATGTATCATACAGTGGTCGAGTGAGTGAGTATGGTTTTACGCCGCTTTTAGCAATATTCCATCAATATCACGGCGGGGGACACCAGAAATGGGCTTCACACATTGTGCCCATGTCGGGAATCGAACCCGGGTCTTCTGCATGATGAGCTAACGCTTTAACCACTAGGCTACCCGACCGCCCTACAGTGGTCGAAAAGGGTGAAAGTAAAAGGGCTCTTGTTTTGTCCTTATTTTGAAAGTGATCTATTTAACTTTGGGGCCTTAAAGGGGAAGTGTACACGCAAAAATCACTTTCTTTCTTTTTCTAAACAAAACGCAATTTTAGAATTAGTTAGTATCTGTGTTTGAAAATATACACTCATTTTTTTTCACAGTGAAAGTAGGAAGCTCAAAATAGTGTGAAAGTGATATGCCGTTATGAGGCCTTCGTTTTACGAGCGAAATAGGCCTGAGTTATCCCCCTTAGATTATGACGTAATTGGTGCCAATTCAACTGGGTCCCTGTCTATTCTCAACGCAAAAGATATCAAGGACCAGTTTGCGGTAAAACAACATGGTCTACGACACACTCCGGCGCAGTGGTGACTCAGCATAACACAATTCTGGCTGGCATCTGAGATGCTAGAATCAAAAAACTGTACCTACACCACGTGAAGCGGCTCTAACAAAGCATGATGACGTCATAATGTTTATCAATTGGCACCAATGACGTCATATGACAAGGGGCATAAGCCATGGTGTTTTTGTTATGGAAATAGAACACTTGGTAAATGTGAAAAATATAAATCGTTTTAGTGCAATAAATATGTTAATTAAATATGATGTTTTTATATTTTTGTCTATGATACTTTTATGTTAACACTTTTAATGTGGAAAAAGTACAAGAAAAAATGGTTCATTTCCGTGTGAACTTGCCCTTTAAGCAATGTGAGTGGGGATTCAAGTACAACATTTACAGAGAAATAACCCTTAATTACACTGACCCTGCGACTATGTGGATTAAATAATGACGTAACTATATAGTTGGTGTAGTGAACTATTTTAACGCGTAAAATACTAACACTGTTAGAATGAATATGAAACACTGAAAATATACATATGCAATAAACAATAAACATGATTAATGACTTGTAACGAGTAGGAAACTTAATTATCAACAACTGAGTTCTTTAATTGTCAACTGTGTCACGCTGGCATGATTAGCCTAAAGGCTAGTAGCAATATAATGAGGGATTATGATAACGAGCTAATTGGCACTATTCAGGCAGACCTTGAGGCACTTGCTTATCCCCTCATATATACATATATATTTACACAGACTTTAACATATCAAAACAGTGACATGAACAAAATATATTCACATGTCACAAATGATGAACAGCATGACCAAGGACAACTATATTAATCACCGGTGTGTCATGACTCGTACACATGATACAACATACCACTGCACATATTTTCAGATTTAGATCATCATCATTATTATTAATATTATTATTATTATTATTTTTATTGTTATTATTATTTTTATAATTATTTTTATTATTTTTATTATTATAGTATTATGTACTTTTCTCTAAAGCCAGTATATGCCATCTCAATGGCCAAATTATGCTGTTTGTTTCAGCATCAACGTCTCAGCCACTTCACATACATCTGTGATGTATGTATATAGAGCTTTACATTATATTATTGACGTATACTAAAAGCAATTACATTCCAGTCTGGTATTGAGGAATGCCAACACACCATAAAAGACAATACGGCTCTATAACGATGGATCTATTAGCTTGATAATAGAGCAGACAGTTATTCAAATGCAACCTAGCTCTTAGATGGAGGTCTGTCGTGCGAACGGTACACACGCACCAACAGTTGCACGAATGTTTACAATCAATGGTGCTTAGCTGTATACTCACTTCTTCGAAAATGGATCCGACATTCGCCGTGATGAGTAGAACTGCGAGATGTTCTTCGTCCATGTCTATCGACTGAAAGATATATCCCGACAAGAATGTGACACATGCATATAACTACAATGTATCCATACACACAAAACACAGATTATCCATAGTATAACTGAGAACGCAGTGCTCCAAACAAGTCATTCATGTGCTGACATTACAGCAGCACTAATGAACTTTTTGACGTCACACACGAGCGCCATCTATAATAAAAACAAAGGGAGCTCACTCTAATCCAGCACATGGAAGGGGGCGTGGCATATTTGTTTTGATTTTGTGTTTGAGTGGCACGCAACTGTTGTCGTTTGTGGGAAGCTTGAAATTTACCATTGTCTTTAGTGTTTCATCCGGTACATGCCACGTTTTGGTAGAAAGTACATAATACACGTTTCTGAAGTTAATTCATATAATCATAGATTTTGATAACACTAATTTGAAACCTGTAATCAAATTATTCCGAAAGTTATTCATAGATAAATCTTTTCCTCACCACGCCCAGTTATATTACTGTATAAGACATATCTTGTATTGTGTGATCCGAAATGTTTATTTTCTCCGTAGTGAATATATGCCAACAGATAGTTTTAAATCAAGTTTGACACTTAAATAGTGTACGATTAGCCTCGGTTCCGGTATTAGTTTCGCTTGGGTGAACTATTTGTACAGCTGTCGTTGTTTAAGGGAATTTTTATCGTTTAGTTTGATACACAGTTAAAACATACCAGCTGCAATGGCATGGTAACACCATTAATATTGCTTTCCTTATATACCTTAATTGTTTCTTACTTAAACTTTTATAACGTTAAGGTATAAATGTTGTTATTTACGGTAATTACGTTATCTTTTAATAACAGTGCGTGAGTATGGTTTTACGCCGCTTTTAGAAATATTTTAGCAACATCACTGCGGGGGACACCGGAAGTAGGCTTCACATCGTACCCATGTGGGGAATCGAACCCGGGTCTTCGGAATAATGAGCGAATGCTTTAACCATTAGGCTACCCCACCGCCCCAAAGTTTGAAAACAACTAGAACTAACTGTTTCATTTTAACTGTTTATTATCATAAAACTCCCCATTGTTGGTTTTACAAAAATAAACATACGTGCTCACTTCTCTTCATATATGTTTATTGAGCTCAGTATATTGACATTGGTCAATCACTTCCACGGCCTCGCGTGGCATAGCGACAACTCCATTGATCTCCCGGTACGACGTCTCCGTCAGACCACATTGAATCAATCGAGTCCATTAGTGACATAACACCGTGTCTCTGCATGAAGGGAGACGTTGACACCGACGGCGTCTACACAAACTTGTGTGGTGTTGTGATGTGATTGCTATACATACTACATATGGCCTGGGTTTAATCCAAGAAAAAAACTCTCGCTTTTTGACTTCCATAGGGAACTCTCGTTTAAGATGTCCATATAATATCGATCTTTCGTCGGCCCAAAATTACCACAGTGATGTGAATTATTGACAGAAATGCGTGGAAACGTGGGGAGCACATTTGAAAACAAATTAATTTATTTTTCATTTGATTAAACATTGTCACCGCGTGCCGCGTTGGCGAGTGCAAGCTAGGGAGATTTTTTTACAGGGCGGTGCTAATAAAATATAGAAATGTAGTTTAATCTTCTCTCGAAATGTCTCATTAATTACATGGGAGGATGTTTAACATATTCCCAAGTGTTTTCTTTTCTTAAAAGAACGTGATTAAATACGAGAGCCTCCTCAAGTTTTTATATTAATGTTTATGCTTATTTGGAAAATCGTTTAACACGCTTATTCATATTTAAAAGTGAAGGCATTTCGTTTTCGTTAAGTGTGTTTAAGGTCAGTAGACCAAATACCAAATATAATCTGTATTTTGACCTGAAATCAGTCACACGATACAATATTGCCATAAGAACTCAGATAATAAAATCATACTAGTGTCTTCAAAATAATTCCTGTTTTCAGCATATTCTTACAATAGTGTTTATGTCCACTATGAGTGGTCAAAAAAAGGTAACGTGTACATGGCATGATGTTAGTGTAAAAGAAGCCATATATATTTTGTAATATATGCTAGTTTAAACAGCCTATATTTAACCTTTACACTTCGCACCAAGAAATATGCATCGAATCCTGTCTACGTAAGATCATGTTCTCCTGTCACAGTTGCTGGACCATCACAAAATCAGGTTTACAGTCCTTGCTGCTACATGACTAGGACTGTTAAAATGACACTTTGACAGTGACGTTTGACATGTCAATATGTATGAAGCCGCAGGGTGGAAATAATTATCACTGACTTTAGTCCCTAAAGGGTTACATCACCCCTGCATATGCGCATTATACATGTTACATATCAACAGAGAATTACTACTTCACAAACAAGTTCCAATTTGCAATTTATGCAAGTTCAGAAAAAAAATCGACAAAGAACTCCCGACTGATTAAAAACCATTTCAACAAGGACTTACCTTTGATAAAATATTAATTTCAAAATACAGTTTACAAGGATGACAAACTATTGTAAGTACAGTAAACTACGTTTATAACGAACTCGTTTATAACGAACTGACGGATATAACGAATTTACTTTTTGGTCCCGACTATTTTCTGTAGTTATGCTGTATATATGCTTATAACGAACTACGGTTATAACGAACTGAAATTAGTGGTCCATTTGAGTTCGTTATAATCGTAGTTTACTGTAATGTCAAATAACCATGTTCCTTCCAGTGGGTCGTACTGTTTTCAGATTCGACCAAGGCAATTAATAGGTACGAAATTGAGCAACATTGTTTCCTGTGCAGGGTGCACGTGACTATGTTGTCGAGTACAGGAAGAGTCCATTAGTTCCTTTATGACCAACACAAGGATATACGTCACACCAGCCGATGGTTACATCGTCTACAGATCCGGGCTATGAACTTATCCTGTTTCTATTGGTACCGTAAATTCTTGAATAGACGACAGGCCGGCTATTTATTTCAGAGACGTCTTACCCCAGCGTTCAATGCAGGCGTCTGTCTTTTAATTATGGTCAACACTATTAATTTTCATGAAGATTACAAGTGTAAATTGCATGAAATGTGGGTGATTGCATTTTACTCAATCACTTAATTAACCTAAAGGAATGTCTCTGTTTAGCGAGGCATAGTTTTGTTGATTTTGACGCGCCGTCTATTCAAAGCAGGCGTATATTCATTTAGCGATACTGACTCGGCGTGTATTTAATGCAGACGTCTGTTCAAGGAATTACGGTATGCGAGTAAGCTTTGTAGCCGCCGTTGTCCTCATAGCATCGTAACTCATGGTTGCTTCTTCTGATGCCATTCAATGTCAGTACACAGCTCGATATAAATCAATAGCAATTGTATCAACGAGACGCACATACAGTCGAGCACATTTATTTTATTAAGACCTGACAAGGAAAGAACAATTGGAGATTTCTGCATACAGAACAGAACTGTGTTGCACTCACACCGCTGTCAGTTATATATTAGGGTGTACATTAAATATACACGTACGTTTAACATAGTATTCCTTTAATTTAAAAATTTCAGAAGGACGCCGATATAAATATAGGCAAACACTTAGTCGATGGAAAACATTTCTACTGCTATTTCCATATATGGACTTTTCGAAGGAATATATATATATATCACAATACCAAGGTGACAATGGACAAATAACATACTCCTTCACATTTAACTTAGGCGCGTATTTATGAATGAAATGTTACTCTTTTTGAAATAATGTAGGTTCACGATAACAATTTAGCATATATAGCGGAAAACTAAATAGTTGCCGCTTCCACATTTATCTAAATGTTCACTAAGTGGAATCGTGC
Source organism: Haliotis cracherodii (assembly GCF_022045235.1). NCBI lineage: Eukaryota > Metazoa > Mollusca > Gastropoda > Lepetellida > Haliotidae > Haliotis > Haliotis cracherodii. The sequence goes on from NW_027266343.1 coordinate 48,522,657, forward strand.
TGTTAATTATTACTATATTGTGACTGAGAGTTAGAACTTTACTGTGCTTCCACCCCATGGCGCCCCATGGTGCTGGACTACTCCAGATGGTAAAGTTGGGGTATGAGGAAGTTTTTTACTTATGGTATGTATGCATGTATGAGAGTTTTCTCACAATTGCGACTCTATTAGTAATAAACCTGTTACACATTGTTTGCACATGTTGGTCTTTATCTGCAACCTGCTGCACATACTTACCTACTTACTTAGGATCATGTGATGGGTGAAGAACCTTTGACAGGAGCGCGCTGGCCATCTAGATGGGATATTTTACGACGCTTTATTTGGTATTAAACAATGTTCATGCCGACTGGAGACGTTACCCAGTGGTATCAGATCAGTTCAGTTCCTTCATACATGCAGGGGACCCGTGAATTGGCGTTTTATTCTGCAGTCACCAATATTCCCTCTATAGCAATGAGACCTGTAATTAATTAATCAAGTCTCGGCTTGGCACATAGGCCTACATATACGGTGAACGATCGTAGCCGTCATCATAACTTTAGCTATATTGTCCGCCTGTTAATGTTTAGAGATCATGTTTAACAAACCTGGAACACAAATACCACATCAAGCTCTGAAAGGTTCATATCATCAACATCAGAACACGTATACACATTTTGAGAATTTCTTTTGTTAAATCATGTACTTGTCAGTGTCAAAATTCTGCTTAAGTGCCCACAGTTCACCTTTGGAGGCCGGCCGATGATAATCTGAAGCCAGATATTATACAACTCAATCTCTGCTGGAGACAAGTCCCACTATCCACTAAAGATTATTCTTACCACAAACATATTGCGACTGGTTACATTTACCCACGAACAAAGAAATGTTTAAAGGCCAAAAACATAAATGATCTGAAAAAAACCTCTCTTAATTGGCTGCTTATTTATGAAACTAAGTTAAATCTTCGATAACTGAAGCTGTTGTAATTTTGTTCTTGGCTGTATATTCATTTATGTTTTCATTGAATAGAACTACTTTAGCAGACAAATAAGTGGGTTTAGATTAGAATCAAACCTGCTAGGACGGACAGTTTGTCGAGTTCTGCCCCTTCAGCATCGTCTCGAGGCAGGGGAGTTAACTGACTGGAAACTGGACTATTATAGTCAGTTAACTCCCTTGGCTCGGGTAGATGCCCCCTGCCTCCGTTTCCAATGACATCATGTTCTTCAATCCTTGGCTTCCTATTCTGGATATTGATCCTTGTTGATAAACCTGATATGCACGCTCATGCTCAGCACCACAGAATAAAATAATGGCTAAGCAACTGTAATTAGACTTTCCAGAGTTGCTTCCCTTAGCGGTGACAGGATCCATGGGACATAGTTTTGAATTCCGGATTTGCGTTGATTGTTATTTGTGGTCTGTAACCTAAATACCATTGCTTGTGAAACACATCTAAGATAGAAGCATGTCACGTTGGGTTTTCCTCCCTCAGTAGGATAACAGATCATGATTATATGCAGTGATATTTTTACAGTTACTCGCACACCTGGGTCAAGATGGGTCTCAAGTAGCTCACGCTTGTCTCCCCAGGGTGATTCCTTTTCGGAATGGGTCCCCCTCACCGCGTTCTTCTGGTCAAGGGCGACTAAATGCATCGGTCGTATTCCAGTTACGTGGGTTGACGCTCATGGCGTCAATCACTGGGTTGTCTAGTCCAGACACGATTATTTACAGACCGCCGCGCTGAAATGGGCGTTAAACACACAACTCTTGTTCGCATTAAAAAACATCACCAAAACAATGTCTTGTGCTTGTAAATGTACGCATGTAGGTGTTTATTACACTCACAGACTTATCCTTCAATACATCAACTGTATATAAACATGAATAAAATCAACATTTATTTTGACAAACGTGACGAAATAGTTTCTATATAAAAACATAAGTTGATTAATTGTATATTTTCAGCTTTTGAAATATTTCTCAACAAAACATAAAAATATATATATATCGTGTGTAAATGTTTCTGTTACGATATATTTACAAACAAATCATACAAATATTAATTCCGTAATTCATGTACACACGTATAACATAGACAGATCAGATCCACAAACAGAGGGGTTACAGCACCGCATTGGGGCTATGTTGCTATGTCAGCATTCACATCTATTCCCATCTTCCCGAGGCAAGGGAGTTAACTGACTGTAAAAGTCCAGTTTTATAGTCAGTTAACTCTTTTGCCTCGGGAAGATGATCTATTCCAATATCGGCATATATCAACGATGTTCAATGCCACTATAAAATATTGCTCTAAAACGTACGTGTAAGTGCATATTATTATGAGATAACACTTCGACACATTGTATGGTTAGGTCTGAGTAAACAAAATTATGTATAGGTTAAATGCTTATGATACTGAAAGACATATATAGGGAGTTAGTGAGTGATTTTAACGCCGATTTGAACAGTATTTCAGTCATATCATGGCATGCCAGCTGTGGGAGGACGACTGAAGTGTCTACCACTTAAGTTCGGATACAATGCTGAAAGACCTGGCTAGGATACGAATTTTGAAAAATCTGGAATTGAAACCCATTTGAAAAGCAGATCCGGACACGGCCAAGGCACGCAACTATGCATAGCAAAATGCAGTCTTGTACCGCTTATCTACTTTATATATACATGTATACATTAATACAGATGTCCATTTGGGGGAGGTGGGGGTAGTCTTGTGGGTACAGATTTCGCTCGTCATGCCGAAGGCCCGAGTTCGACCCCCACATGGATACACTTCTGGTGTCCCACTTCTGGTGTCCCCCGCCGTGATATTGCTGGTATATTGCTAAATGCGGCGTAAAACCATACTCACCCACTCAAACGCGACTGATATTGCTTGACACACATTATTGGGGTGGATATGGACACTCACGAACTTATGAAGCTTGTTTTGTCACCACAAACAACATTGAACGCCAATCATTTATCTAATGAAATATATTTTAAAATAATTTTGTACCGCACAGTCAGTTAGAAAGGGGTTGTATTATGAATAATACAGACGCATATACAGTGAAACCCCATTAATCCGGACGGATTCGTGCCCGTCAAATTGTATGGATTCACAAATGTCCGAAATAAATCATAGTTACTAAGTATCGCTTTGTACCAATATAGAGACCAACAGGGTGGACAGGAAGGTAGGGTTTCTGGTATAACGAGGTTTCAGTGTTAAAGACTCATAATCCCTGATACAAAAGAATGCACATACATATTGCTGGGTGAGAAATAGCAAAAAATAGAAAAGGTTCATTGTTGAACCACGTAATTGCTTTTCGGAAATATCATCGTGCGAAGCCATGCAGGACATACCCATTTATCCAACATCATTGCGACAGAAGTTCGTCATACAGAAAAGCTGAAAATTGATATGCCTCATTATAAATATATTCAAATGGAAAAATATCATAGTGCGAGCAAGGTACACAACTTAATATCACAAATAATTAAAATATAAATGAACAGAAACATTGAAATCTTGATATAAAAACGATTCTTTGAATAGAAAAAGTAAAATCCGAAAAAGAACAAACTTCAGTAGATATTTGTATAAGATATATCGAGATGAACACACACTGTAAAACACCAGATATCCTATACATTTTGTATATACATGTATACCCAACTCCAACAGAAACGCGAAGCTGTTCGCTTTATTACCAGAAGGTTTGAGAACGTTTTAACCGATAAATTGGATAAATCTGGTCTAAAAAAACAAGCTGTTTTGAATTTAATTTTGACACAAAAGGACCATGCCCCGTCTAACTATCCGTCTTACTGACGTTGAGTGGAGTTGCCACACACCTAGGTGTCCATCATTTCACAATTTACAGGCTTCAAGAACGTCATCAGTTAACCAACAGTGCAGATGAACGTCAAAATCGCGGCCGACCGCGAGTTACGTCAGATTGACAAGATCAGTACGTGGTCGGTATGTGAAACCAAAATTACTCGAATAACGTTTGAGACTCACAAGAGACCCATCAGCAGTCAAACCGTTCGACTGAGGTTGCGAAGTGGCAATCCCCACTACCGTCGACGGTATCAAAGTGGTAAAGGTCTGAGACCTGCATCACTTCGGGCTTCCTCCCACATTAACCTGACACGCCCTGGTATAGCTTGAATAGTGTTCAAAGCGGCGTTAATCTCAGCTCACTCACTCACTCACTCACTCACTCACTATCGCCGACCTTAATTTAACCTTCAAGTCAACGTCATCGCCGCAACGTCAGAAATGGGCACATTATCATTGGACTTTTCAGAACTGGGACCCTTTTCACAAAGCGATCTTAGCACTTTGACTTTCGCAAGCCAGTGTTAAAGTATGGGAGTTACGATCACCTTAGTGCTAAGATGGCTTTGTGGAACTGGGCCCAGGTACATGAGAAGGGTTTTCTATACAGATGAAAGTCGTTTTTGTATAATCTTGTCCGATGGTCGTGTTAGTGTTTGGAGACGTTGAGTCGAGAAAAGTTTGCGAGCGTTTCTTTTGGAGTTGAATCAAATTGAGTCTGCACATAATTTTATAAAGTCATTCTCCATGGTATCCTATGATCTCATGTTTGACGTTTTCCTCTGTCTAAAATGTTACTTTTTTCACAGATGCTGGCATCTTCTCATCAGCAGGTGTAGAAATAAGGTCAACATCTGGCTGTTCAAACATAGAACGGATGTTCTGCTCTCGTCATCAGGTGAACTATTACTTTGCATGCCGGGAGAAATAGTGCCCACAGTGATGTTTTTCGAGGATCTGTAAAGTACAAGAAATGAGAAAGTGGCTTTTAACAATATATCTGACTACTGTATTTTAATTCAAATTTAACCAACAACAAATAAGTAAAGTTAACTTTAGAACCGCTGTACATTTGGTTTCCATTAACCCCCACGGTACTTTATTCCATCGAATCCAATATTAGCCTGATTATGATCCTTGGGTTGTCAGCATCATGTCCTTGCCCACGGGTTCCCAAAATGGTAAACGACCAATTTCCTTTAAATGAGATCTTTTACGATAAAATACCTCCATACCACGTCGCGTCAGGTGAACGTCCAGATCAATCAGTGTCAAGGTAGGGGCATTGACAGTGGTAGGGTCAGAGACGGGGGTACGGGGGTACGGGTGTAGGGTCAGTGGTGGGGGCAGGGTCAGAGACAGGGATAGGACAGGGATAGGTGCGGAAACAGGGATAGGGCAGTGACGGGGGCAAGGTCAGAGACAGGGATAGGGCAGTGACGGGGGCAAGGTCAGCGACAGGGATAGGGCAGTGACGGGGGCAAGGGCAGAGACAGGGATAGGGCAGTGACGGGGGCAAGGGCAGAGACAGGGATAGGACAGGGATAGGTGCGGAAACAGGGATAGGGCAGTGACGGGGGCAAGGTGAGAGACAGGGATAGGGCAGTGACGGGGGCAAGGTCAGCGACAGGGATAGGGCAGTGACGGGGGCAGGGTCAGAGACAGGGATAGGGCAGTGACGGGGGCAAGGTCAGAGACAGGGATAGGGCAGTGACGGGGGCAAGGGCAGAGACAGGGATAGGGCAGTGACGGGGGCAAGGGCAGAGACAGGGATAGGACAGGGATAGGTGCGGAAACAGGGATAGGGCAGTGACGGGGGCAAGGTGAGAGACAGGGATAGGGCAGTGACGGGGGCAAGGTGAGAGACAGGGATAGGGCAGTGACGGGGGCAGGGTTAGAGACAGGGATAGGGCAGTGACGGGGGCAAGGTCAGAGACAGGGATAGGGCAGTGACGGGGGCAGGGTCAGAGACAGGGATAGGGCAGTGACGGGGGCAAGGTCAGAGACAGGGATAGGGCAGTGACGGGGGCAAGGGCAGAGACAGGGATAGGACAGGGATAGGTGCGGAAACAGGGATAGGGCAGTGACGGGGGCAAGGTGAGAGACAGGGATAGGGCAGTGGCGGGGGCAAGGGATAGGGCAGTGACGGGGGCAAGGGATAGGGCAGTGACGGGGGCAAGGTGAGAGACAGGGATAGGGCAGTGACGGGGGCAGGGTCAGAGACAGGGATAGGGCAGTGACGGGGGCAAGGTCAGAGACAGGGATAGGGCAGTGACGGGGGCAAGGTCAGAGACAGGGATAGGGCAGTGACGGGGGCAGGGTCAGAGACAGGGATAGGGCAGTGACGGGGGCAAGGTCAGAGACAGGGATAGGGCAGTGACGGGGGCAAGGTCAGAGACAGGGATAGGGCAGTGACGGGGGCAGGGTCAGAGACAGGGATAGGGCAGTGACGGGGGCAAGGTGAGAGACAGGGATAGGGCAGTGACGGGGGCAAGGTCAGAGACAGGGATAGGGCAGTGACGGGGGCAAGGTGAGAGACAGGGATAGGGCAGTGACGGGGGCAAGGTCAGAGACAGGGATAGGGCAGTGACGGGGGCAAGGTCAGAGACAGGGATAGGGCAGTGACGGGGGCAAGGGCAGAGACAGGGATAGGGCAGTGACGGGGGCAAGGTCAGAGACAGGGATAGGGCAGTGACGGGGGCAGGGTCAGAGACAGGGATAGGGCAGTGACGGGGGCAAGGTGAGAGACAGGGATAGGGCAGTGACGGGGGCAAGGTCAGAGACAGGGATAGGGCAGTGACGGGGGCAAGGTCAGAGACAGGGATAGGGCAGTGACGGGGGCAAGGGCAGAGACAGGGATAGGGCAGTGACGGGGGCAAGGGCAGAGACAGGGATAGGGCAGTGACGGGGGCAAGGGATAGGGCAGTGACGGGGGCAAGGGATAGGGCAGTGACGGGGGCAAGGGCAGAGACGGGTGGGGCAAAGACGGAGCAGGGGCAGAGAAAGGAGCAGAATCGGGGGTAGGGATAGTGACAGGGGTAGGGGCATTGACAGTGGTAGGGGCAGAGACGGATATGGGCAGAGACGAGTGTAGGAACAGAGACAGGGGCAGGGACAGAGACGGGACAGCGACAGAGACAGGGGCAGGGACAGAGACGGGTAGGGGCAGAGACAGATAAGATTTTTCCACATTTAGCTGATACGCTACGATAATACTGAATTGCTGGTGAAAGCGGAAACCCAGTTCACTCACTCACCCTTGATCTTTTGTTGCGACCTCTCGCATGATCTAATTGCATGTGGATACTCTATGTTTCATTATCGTGGAATTATCCTAGGCAAGAAACATTCAATTTATTACAAACTTACCACGTGTTGAATCTGCTGAATTGGCGTCGAAAGAACTGCCTCTGTTTGATGCTTTTGGAATTTGAGCTCCTGACCCTTTGCTTCCGTAACCCGTGGCCTTCGAGGATGTGGCATGTTCTTCTTGCTTGACAAAGTCAGACCTCGTTTCAGTTCCCTGCACTGACCACGACTTCTCCGTTACACCAGAGACGGTATCAACTCGAACACTCTTTTTGTCACTTGGGTATTCTTCACGCCGACTGTCGCGTGGAGTGTACTTTGAGCGGTCTTGCTGTGGCTGACGTTGAGACTCTTTTCTTGTCTTATCCGGAAGCTCATGTCTTTCAGCCGACTCAGTGTTTGTTTGACCGGATTTGTGGTGCTCTTGACTTTTGTTGCCAAGCGACGTTACCTTGTGTGAAGATGCCATGTTTTCATCACTTGTTGGTGTTATGGCTGCTTGGCTTGTCCCAAACCGTTCCATCGCTTCGTTCGTGAGACTGATGGTATCAGTTACTGATTGCTTCTTTAATAATGATCGGGTGTCTGTTTGAGTTCGTCCGTTTGTGTTTAGGGCTTCCCGAGAAGCTGATTGGTCAGCGAAATGACTGTCATCTCCCGAAACCCGTGACTTGGTGTTCAGGCCTTCCCGAGAAGCTGATTGGTCAACGAACGGTCTGTCATGTCCCGAAACCCGTGACAAATCCTCTTGGCTTGAACTTCCAAGCTCACCTATAGCCGTCGTTACGCCAAGCTCTCTGAGGTCGTAGTGAGCAACATTAATGGGGGAATCAAGATCTGCTTCAGTTTTGTTTTCACGTCCCTTACATCTTCCTTGGGCGTGGAGATCTGTGTAAGATCCTCCTTGAACACTCAATTCTGTCGTCTGCCTTTCCTGGACGCTCCCATCCGGCGTTCCTCGCTCCGACGAGGTCAGCATGCTTTTGACCATGGTGATATCGCCACTGGATGTTTCCTCCGGACTCGACAAGTCCTGCAGACTCTCTGTGTCCGTTCTGGCTTCGATACTCCAACTCCCGCTCTCAGATATCCCAGAATCCTCCAGTGACTGAGTGTCCTCCAACTCTCGCACCTCATCAACTTTCGTGATATTCTGCCTGGTGGTCGTGGCCTTTTCGAAAGAAGCGCCTGTCGGATCCGGGACGCTTTGATAACGTGCCGGTTGTTTACAAGACATATATGATACACCACTGTCACCACTAGGACTACTGCTCCCTGGGGACACGTCGTTTCGATCAGTTGAAGCAGGAGGCTGCCTTTGATCAGAGCTTTCTTCTTGAGTTTCTGCCTCCGTGAACTTCAGGTTTGTTTGGTCTACATCATGCACTGACTTCTCCATGCCCTGTTTCAGGAACAATGAGCGATGTGTAGCAGTTATATCCACGCTATGCCGGTAGCGACCCCCACCCTCATTCTTCTCTGATGTGTCATCAGTCGATCTCCTCCTCGTCTGGACGAGCTCTTGACGAAACCCAACCATTCCCGTTCTTTCAAGTCGTGATACAACTGACGACTCCAAATCTCCCTGGTCTACCTCCAGACTTGTCTTGGGTAGACTAAGGGATGAGATTGTGTGGGTACCAGTCTCCCAGCTACCCACCCTGCTGTCTGTTCCCCGACGCTGCATGGACGTAGAGGGACCACCTGTCCCGTGATCCTGTTCTCTGTCTTGCCGGGGGAAGTTCTGGCGTGTTGATCCTAACCCATTGTTCCCCCGTAGTGCCCGGCTATTCCTAATCGTCTGTCGCCTGGACAGGTCCATGGAGATACCGTCTGTGATCTGACTATCTGTGATCTGATTCTCGGTGATCTGACGTTCTGTTTTCAGACTTTCTGTGTTTTGGCGTTCTGTGTTCTGACTCTCTGTGTCCTGACGTTCTGTGATCTGACTCTCTGTGTCCAGATGTTCTGTGATTTGACGTTCCGTGCTCTGGCTTCCCGTGTTTTGACGTTCTAGGATCTGACTCTCTGTGTTTTGGCTTCCTGTGTTTTGACTCTCTGTGTTTTGTCGTTCTAGGATCTGACTTTCTGTGTTTTGAGGTTCTGTGTTCCCATGTTCAGTGATCGTCTTTCCTTCATAAACTCCACCGACTTGTCCGCCTGGTTCTACTTGTGTGACATGTTGGTCTTGAGCCGGGTGTAGGTTCACGTCATCATCTGTGCAGCTCTGGGCATTGCTCGCTTCACCGGATGACACTCTCTCGGGGGTGTCTACATTTCCACCATCGAGCCGTGCTATCTGTTCATCATCTCTCGCCCTGTCAGTAGTTTCATCAACCCTCCCACTGTCAGTTTCATCAACAATCAACCCAGTGTTCCCGCTGTTGGTTTCATCAACAAACCCAGCGTCCCCGCTGTTGGTTTCATCAACCAACCCAGTCTGCAAGCTGTTGGTTACATCAATCAACCCAGTGTTCCCGCTGGTTTCATCAACCAACCCAGTGTTCCTGCTGTTGGTTTCATCCACGTTAGCGAAATGACTCCTCCCCACAGTTACTTCAGTGTCTCCAAGAGATCGATTCTGATTTATCAAACGTTGACCTTCACCTTGAGGTTCAGGAGGTTCACATGCATGGTCAAGGTCATCTCTCCCCGAAAATCTCAGTTGGCCATCTGGGGTGTTGGTTTCTGATGGAATTAAAAGAAGAAAGAAACATAATACTGATTCTGATTCTAGTCTACTTTTATAGAAGTCGATATGGTATGAAGGAACATCTCTTCAGAAAGCACATGATTGCAAACGGTGTGACAATGGGTTAGAGTAGGTAAAGGGCGTTTTAATGGACCGGGTAGTCATTTGGTTACTTGGTTGATGGCTCATATCTATCACTGATGTGTCGAATCCAGACTCCATTATTTACAGGTCGTATAGCTGGAATATTGCAGGGCTATACAACAAACACACCGATTGGTGACACAACAAATGTCTTTATATCATATAGCATGTGCGAACATATTCTCTATGACATTGACATTCTCTTTTGTTTGACCTACAATTATGTATTTTATATACCGAAATCTTACAGTAACAGATGACTGCTCGGTACTCGTTCTTTTCCGTTTCTGTGTCCATTTGGACCCCTGTGACGTTCAACTGGCTGTCACTAATATACAGACTGCCTCAACAGACAAATACACTTGCAATGAACTGCTCAAACAATGTACTACATTGACTAGTTCAGTTTGTTATGACCCACGGTTGAAAGAACTTTTTGACCAGCCCTCGTATATTAACAAACTTATTAGAATGATGCTTATTCAGTACTAAACACGGTTCTAAAACACAACGGGTGGTTACTCTGCATTTTTGTTGTACATATTTTGCGACAAGATGAAGTGAAATTGGGTTTAACATTGCTTGCAAGATTATTGCCTTTATATAGCGACGTGCATGCACATATGTGTGTGGCTGCCTGTACTAGTCCAGACTTCCGGTTTTATACTTCTAGCCCTCTGAGATCCATACCGCAGTTCACCATGATACCCCACTCAGACACTGTATAGCCGACCAGTCCTTAATGCCGCGCGCCAGTCGGGGTAACAAGTACCATCCGGGGTAGAATAGGTTTTAAGCAGCCCATGCTTGCCGTAAATGGCGAATATGCTTGTCGTTAGAGGCGACTAACGGGATCGGGTGGTCAGGCTCGCTGACTTGGTTAATGCATGTCATCGTATCCCAATTGCGTGGATCCATGTGCATGATATCAATCACTGCATTGTCTGGTCCAGACTCGATTATTTACAGACCGCCGTCATATAGCTGGAATATTGCTGAGTGCGGCGTTAAACAACAAATAAACAAGCATCTTTTAATGTCTTTAGTTATGACGTGGCCATATAAACCACTATAAACCACAGACCTTCCGCTATCCCTGCAGATACCCTATCCACTACGCCACGGAGGCGGTCTCTTGTGACAAAGTCAAGAGGATGTACGAGAACTCAACCAAATCCACTGCTGTATACGTACATGTACACTTGAACATCCAGATGAAATTATGAAATAGTCTATCGTATCATACAGTTCGGGTTCATCATAAATGCAAACAGTAACGGCAAATGCATTATTCAAATTACAGTAAACTACGTTTATAACGAACACGCTTATAACGAACTTACCGATATAACGAACTTGGCTTTTAGTCCCGGCTATGTGTTGCATATATGCTGTATATATGCTTATAACGAACTACGGTTATTACGAACTGAATTTTTTGTCTCTTTGAGTTAATTTTTTCCGTAGTTTGCTGTGACTGAAAAAAATATAAAATCGTCACATTCATTAGAAAATATGCAAAATTCGTCTCGCTTCATATGAACTAGAACCGTTACACATGCATGGCTTGATAACATTAACACGACATGGTAATTTCAAATCATTTCCAACCTTGAACTATTTAGTTCGTCACGACAAAAATAAATACCAGTTCTTACCGCACCTTCACATGTTGTGCTGTGTACAGTACTACCGTGCATTACCCATGTGGTCACGTTATAAACCTGTTCTGACCAACTGTAACGCTTGTAGGGTACAATCCAGGCTTACAGGATCGGTATTATATCGTTACCCAAGAGCAAACCACACAGCAGGATCAACGCAAATCCGTTGATGCAAGAATGACACAATATTCGAGACGTTTCTTAATCTTACCTGGTGATGGTTTAGCGGGTAGGACGATAGACATGGTGGTATCGCGGCGTCTCCATCAACAACCTCAACTACCTACACGTCGTCTACGACGTATTTTCACTGCCTAACCTCACTGCTGCTGTCCGCGTTGAGGGCCCCTACCTACATCGCCAAGGCCCCGAATCTGGATTGTAATATTTTATTCTGACCGTGCAGTAATACCTATTCTCATGTCAGTAATTGTGTATCGCGGCGGGGTAACGCGCATTGTATGGGTGCGGTCAGCTGATACTAGATATGTAATTGATCAGACAGTCATTGGTAGCACGGGTATTGTATTAGGAGAACTATTGATTCAGGTCATCAGGTTTCAAATAAGCCATTCCCGGAGATGATACATCAGCGATACTTGGTGATAACGAGATCATGCCATCAAAAGGTCTCAAGTTTTATGACATCATAATAATTGTCCTAGGACTGTTTTATTTTTTTTATTTTTTGTTTTTCTATATCTACACCACTAGTGTCTTCTATGCGGGTAGATTTTCGGCATTATTATACAAACAGAACAAGTAAAAGTGTCGGATTTGTAGAAGCCTTCTTGTGACTCGAGTTTACGGATACGGCTAATCTGAGGCGGCTAATGACCCCTGGTGCCTGGTGGTGCGGTAAGACGGTGTTACAGGGTCTAGAAGTAGGCTAATGGCTTTGTTTACTCCACGGCCACCAAACCTGGATTACATTTTCAGTGTTGTTAAGCCAAAGATGCTTATTCTTTCAACCAGTGAACAGGTTATGTTAGAAGAAACTTACAAAACAAACACCATGAAGCGTAACAAGTGTTGTGTATTGAGGACATTTCAATATTTCAGGTTTTACCAAATAACCTGACTCCGGGATCATGAAACTAACTTAAGACCATATTTTGTCTTAACTCTTAAGATTTAGACTGAAGACCAAATTTTGTCTTAAATCGGGGATCACGAAGCTCAATCTATGAGAATATCTCAAGTCTAAGACAAAATTTGATCTTAAGTCCTAAGATTGCCCCTGAGTAGAGTAACAAAATTTGTTGCAAGAAAGATGGCAGAGGCTATTTGCCTCATGCGTCGCCTCGGGGTTAAAAAGGAAAAAAAAATCAATTCAGCGGACATTTCGAAAACTATATTGCAAAAGAAAAAAAACAAAAATTTAATTAAATACCTCTTTGATTCATAAAATAATGAGTAAGTCTTTTTATTTGAATTATAAATAATGAGTAAGTCTTTTTATTTGAATTTGTGTTGAAACTTTTTTTCGTTTATAGGAAAATAACTCGCATGAACACAAATACAATTTGCAATTTACAAAGGCAATGGTGGATAGACCGTCTTCCTGGAGAACCGAGGGTCGGTGGTTCGATCCCCATCTGCGTCATACAAAACGAACTTAAACTATGGTATTTGTTGTTACCAAGCCTGGCGCTCGTGACAGAACAAGGACTGGTCGGCTTCATGTGTCTCAGTGACGTATCCCTGTTAAACTGCTGTATGGCATCTCAGTTGTCTAGCACTTAAAACCCGGCATTAGTTCGGACTCGTACAAGCAGCCACACAGCCATGCGCAAGCGCACGCGCACGCACGCGCACGCACGCGCCCACGCACATAGACACACATGCTGTCCCAATCATCAAGCTGACACACCGTGATATAACTGGAATACTGCTCTAGGCAGCGTTGAGCCCAACTCACTCACTCACTCACTCACTCACTCACTCACTCACTCATTGTAAGGCAAGTTTGTTTGTTTATTTGTTGTTTAACACAGCACTCAGCAATACTCAGCTATATGACGGCGGTCTGTAAATAATCGAGTCTGGGAGACAATCCAGTGACTGATATCATGAGCATCGATCCACGCAATTGGGATACGATGACATGCATCAACCAAGTCAGCGAGCCTGACCACCCGATCGAGTTAGTCGCCTCTTACGACAAGCACGGGTTGCTGTAATGCAAGTAAGAGTATTGATGCGAGTGAATGAGTAAATGATATTTTACGACGCTTTGAGAAATTTTCCAGCAATATTACGTCTGGGGACACCAGACATACGCTTCACATTGTGTACCAATGCAGGGAATCGAACCCGGTACTTCGGTGTGACGAGCAAACGGTTTTGCCACACGCTACAACATCGCTACTTAAGACTCCTGGGACTTTGGCACCCTTCCCTACATTGAAACATCTGTACCCAGTATGAGGAGATGGTAATGTGACCGTTAACCTTCTAGCACGTCATAGGGAAGCTTGGGTTGTATACTCCCTGGGGAGCTGAGAATGAAAATCGAGTGCACACTGATCCATTGCCCGAGGTAATAATGTAGCGCTTTGAGCACGATTTAAGGTGTTGATTTTTCCATTATATATATGCACATTATTTACACCCGTGGTTATTACACATACATATTAATGCTAGTGATAATACACATTAATACCAGGGGGTACGGGTGGCCCAGTCGTCTAAGGCGCCGCGATTCGCTGTGCAGAGTTGGGGCCCTTGGGCACGCCAGAAACCTATGATTGTGGGTTCGAATCCCGGTTCGCCCCGATTATGTTTCTAGGTTTGTCAGTGTTCGTGGGTCTCACCGAAGTGGTAAACGTCTAAGACCTGCATCACTTCGGGCTTTCCTCCCACATTCAGCTGACACACCGTGATATAACTGTAATACTGTTAAAAAGCGGCGCTAAACACAACTCACTCACTTACTCATTAACACCAATGACGGTACATTCACGCTTCTGTATTTGACGCAAGAGATAACACTAAAAATAGATTAGGGCCTGACAGGTTTAGCGAGCGGTATTTATGAGAGCACTTCACTGACTATCATAAACCCACCGTACTATATCGATAAGCTGTGTAATTTGAACTGAAACAAGCAAGGGTTTTATAGGCTGGAGGACTGGGAACTCTCCTGAGTATCCACTTACACACATAAAGATTTTGTGAAATTTAACTGCTCCGTTTTATTCATTTTTATTTATTGCTTCTGTTTGCATGGTCCGTGGACAGTAATGAACAGAAGTCTTGTTTTGTGAACAATTAAAGGTTTAAGCTAGAACTTTGAAAATAGATGAATACTAAATCAACACGATTTTAGATTCGTGTCACTTTGATACCTCAGATGCACTGACATACTTCCTTTCTCAAATAAAGCTCTTGAAAAAGCAAAAAACACTTGCTCGACAGACACTGAACGTTGGTGTTTCGACACATTTAACTGTAGGGTTGTGTTGAGTTCGGAAGTTTCCCAGTTTAGATCGATCCTGATTCGACATACCTGCTGTACAGTTGAAAGTTCTAGACTAGCGACCGCTAAAAAATCTCTTCAAGTTTCTTCGAGGTGAAATGGGGTTTAACGTCGCGTCCAAGATTATTGCATTTATATAGCGACGTGCATGCACGTGTGTGTGTGTGTGTGTGTGTGTGTGTGTGTGTGTGTGTGTGTGTGTGTGTGTGTGTGTGTGCGTGCGTGCGTGCGTGTGTGCGTGTGTGCGTGTGTGTGTGTGTGTGTGTGTGTCTACTTGTACTAGTCCGGACTGCTGCCGATTTATAGCGCTAGCCAACTGATATACCATGCTGCAGTTTAGCATGAATACCCCACTCAGACACAGTATACTGACTCCGAGCCGACCAGTCCTTCTTTTAGCCCCTTAATGCCGAACCCCAGACAGGGTGACAACAACTACCATCTTTTAACGTCTTTTGATATGACGCGGCCGGTGATCGAACCCCTGACCTTCCGCTCTCCGGGCGGACGCTCTACCACCGTGAGACCACGGAGGCGGTCATCTGCCTTAGAATATGTAATTAACGTGGACCATTCTTATTTGATCATAGTTACCGGTATGCCGGTAGTGAGAGTATGTCTTCAACACATTTTGGACAAACTGTTGTAGAAATAATTTCTGGGAAATACGAATGATAGTTCTAGAGGTTATGTTACTAGACGCTGTAAACTTGTTTTGAACTTGAGAGGGACTTAACAAAACTAAATAATCAGTACCTGCAGATCAAACTTGTCAAATATGGCGGATTATCTCAGGTGCCGAATTCGCGGTGCAGAGTTATGTCCCTTAGACGTGTCAGTATCCGATGTTCATGGGCTATAATCTCGCAAATACAGCAGGTATGGAACGTACCGCACATTTTGCTTGATTCCAACGATGTGTAAAATATATGGAGATACTATGAGAACGTATAGTTTTTATTCACTATGCTGTATCATGAAGAAAAAACACTTTCTTATGATAGCATTTTTGTTTTATGTATGATCATGTTAATTTTTAATATGGAAACCTTGGATACAATCAAATTCATGTCTTTCTTTTATGGCATATACGTTTTGATTCATTATTTTGGACACTTTACATTCACGCCATAGCGAACATGACAACTGACGAGTGAAGTTCACAGTTGGTGGAATGTTTATGTAGAGTGGAGATGGGTCATACATTACATCTTCCCTATTTAGTCAGGAAGCACCGGCCTCTATCTGCAATATTCAATACAAATTCGCTGAACCAGACGATTTCGCTGTGAATCATGGCACTTTCCGTAAGCAAAGGTGGAAAAACTACAATGTAGTTAACTCTTTTAAATTGTTAACTAATACTGTACAGCTGTTGCATAAGCAGAGTTGTGCCCCTTGGGTATGCCAGAAACCTATGATTGTGGGTTTGAATACCGCTTCGCCCCGATTATGTTTCTAGGTTTGTCAGCTTGTCAGCACCATACCCGTGCTCACTCATAGGTTTCACTGAAGTGGTAAACGTTTGAGACCTGCATCACTTTCTTCCCACATTAAGCTGACACGCCGTGATATAACTGGAATGCTGTTAAAAGCGGCGTTAAACCCTACTCACTCACTCACTCTGTGGAGTAGTGGATGGGACGTCTGTCGGGAGAGCAGAAGGTCGGTGGTTCGATCCCTTGGTCACGTCATACCAAAAGACGTTACAATGGGTACTTGCTATTACCCTGCCTGGCACTGGGCATTAATGGAATAAAACAAGGACCAGTAGGCTCCTATATTATATGTCTGAATGGTGTCTCCATGTTTAAACTGCGGTATGGTATCTTATGTGGCTAGCACTAATTGTCCGACATAAGTTAGGACGAGTACAAGCAGCCACACACGTGCATGCACAAGGCTATGTAATTGCAAAAATCTTGAAAGCGACGTTACACCTCATGTCAACCCCCACCCATCTTCTATTATTGTAGATATTGTCTGTGTATACTGCCCGAGTGTAATAAGTTTAAGTTCAATTGACTGTTGAACTGTACATACTGGTATTTGTAGTACTGACACAAGGGCGTGTAACAGGGTTGTTACAGTGTGACTTGTAGAGTACTGACACAGGGGCGTGTTACGGGGTTGTTACAGTGTGGCTTGTGTAGTACTGACAGAAGGGCGTGTTACAGGGTTGTTACTGTGTGTCTTGTAGAGTACTGACACAAGGGCGTGTTACAGGATTGTTACAGTGTGGCTTGTGTAGTACTGACACAAGGGCGTGTTACAGGGTTGTTACAGTGTGGCTTGTGTAGTACTGACACATGGGCGTGTTACAGGGTTGTTACAGTGTGACTTGTGTAGCACTGACACAAGGGCGTGTTACAGGGTTGTTACAGTGTGGCTTGTGTAGTACTGACACATGGGCGTGTTACAGGGTTGTTACAGTGTGTCTTGTAGAGTACTGACACAAGGGCGTGTTACAGGATTGTTACAGTGTGGCTTGTGTAGTACTGACACAAGGGCGTGTTACAGGATTGTTACAGTGTGGCTTGTGTAGTACTGACACAAGGGCGTGTTACAGGATTGTTACAGTGTGGCTTGTGTAGTACTGGCACAAGGACGTGTTAAAGGATTGTTACAGTGTGGCTTGTGTAGTACTGACACTTGGGCGTGTTACAGGGTTGTTACAGTGTGTCTTGTAGAGTACCGACACAAGGGCGTGTTACAGGGTTGTTACAGTGTGGCTTGTGTAGTACTGACACAAGGGCGTGTTACAGGGTTGTTACAGTGTGGCTTGTGTAGTACTGACACATGGGCGTGTTACAGGGTTGTTACAGTGTGACTTGTAGAGTACTGACACAAGGGCGTGTTACAGGGTTGTTACAGTGTGACTTGTGTAGTACTGACACAAGGGCGTGTTTCAGGGTTGTTACAGTGTGACTTGTAGAGTACTGACATATGGGCGTGTTACAGGGTTGTTACAGTGTGACTTGTGTAGTACTGACACAAGGGCGTGTTACAGGGTTGTTACAGTGTGGCTTGTGTAGTACTGACACAAGGGCGTGTTACAGGGTTGTTACAGTGTGGCTTGTGTAGTACTGACAAACGGGCGTGTTACATGATTGTTACATTGTGGCTTGAGTAGTACTGACACATGGGCGTGTTATAGGGTTGTTACAGTGTGGCTTGTGTAGTACTGACACAAGGATGTGTTACATGGTTGTTACAGTGTGGCTTGTGTAGTACTGACACATGGATGTGTTACAGGGTTGTTACAGTGTGGCTTGTGTAGTACTGACACAAGGATGTGTTACATGGTTGTTACAGTGTGGCTTGTGTAGTACTGACACATGGGCGTGTTACATGATTGTTACATTGTGGCTTGAGTAGTACTGACACATGGGCGTGTTATAGGGTTGTTACAGTGTGGCTTGTGTAGTACTGACACAAGGATGTGTTACAGGGTTGTTACAGTGTGGCTTGTGTAGTACTGACACAAGGGCGTGTTACAGGGTTGTTACAGTGTGGCTTGTGTAGTACTGACAAACGGGCGTGTTACAGGGTTGTTACAGTGTGGCTTGTGTAGTACTGACACAAGGATGTGTTACATGGTTGTTACAGTGTGGCTTGTGTAGTACTGACACATGGGCGTGTTACAGGGTTGTTACAGTGTGGCTTGTAGTGTACTGACAAGGGCGTGTTACATGGTTGTTACAGTGTGGCTTGAGTAGTACTGACACAAGGGCGTGTTACAGGGTTGTTACAGTGTGGCTTGTGTAGTACTGACACAAGGGCGTGTTACAGGGTTGTTACAGTGTGGCTTGTGTAGTACTGACACAAGGGCGTGTAACAGGGTTGTTACAGTGTGGCTTGAGTAGTACTGACACATGGGCGTGTTACCGGGTTGTTACAGTGTGACTTGTGTAGTACTGACACATGGGCGTGTTACAGGGTTGTTACTGTGTGGCTTGTGTAGTACTGACACTTGGGCGTGTTACAGGGTTGTTACAGTGTGGCTTGTGTAGTACTGACACTTGGGTGTGTTACAGGGTTGTTACATTGTGGCTTGTGTAGTACTGACAAACGGGCGTGTTACATGATTGTTACATTGTGGCTTGTGTAGTACTGACACATGGGCGTGTTACAGGGTTGTTACAGTGTGGCTTGTGTAGTACTGACAGTGTAACAGGGTTGTTACATTCTAGTTTGTTATACCATGTACAAGTTCTCGGTTATATCACCACTTGGTAGCACTTCTGTGAATTTCGCAATAGAGACAAACTATCACAATTAATATAAATATACATGTGTTTTAATACGAATATGCGTATATTTATATCTATTGTATGTTTTTGTTATTAATTCATTATTTCTATTTCTGGTATGTAATTGTGAGGATGACTATCACTTTACAAGCGTGATACAGTCGATGATTCACATGCACCTTCCCCACTTGTACATGCACAATGTTGGAATGTCACCATACCTATTAAACTATACGACCCGTGAAGATCCGGAGTAGAGTAGGTCAACCCATGCTTGCCGTAAAAGGCGATTATGCTTGTCGTAAGAGGCAACTAACGGGATCGGGTGGTCAGGCTCGCTGACTTGGTTGATGCATGTCATTGTTTCCAAATTGCGTGGATCGATGTGCATGATGTCGATCACTGGATTGTCTGGTCCAGACTCGATTATTTACAGACAGCCGTCATATAGCTGGAATATTGCTGAGTGAGGCGTTAAACAACAAACAAACAAAATAAACATGAAACTATACATCTACCATTTAAACTGAAAATACATTTAACTACGTTTATAACGAACTGGCGGATATAACAAACTGTGTTTTTGTCCCAGCCATTTGGTTTATATATGCTGTATATATGTTTATAATGAACTACGGTTACTACGGACTAAAATTAGTGGTCCCTTTGAGTTCGTTATAACCGTAGTGTATGCTTTTTCTGGTGGTATAGCCCCGTTAAAGTGTCGTATTTCCACGTGTAAGTTGTATTTAAAAGTGAAAAAACAGAAAACAATGGGAAACGAGAATTGACTTGGGACAAGCATGCATCTACAAAGTCATATCTCGTGTTACACATGACAGGCTTACCTTCAGTAGAATACGGCGAGATCAAACCTCACCCTTCACGAACATAAGATCATACCATTACGCCCTTGTATGCTCATAAACCCAACAGAGGTATTCATGCTGCATGACAGTCGCTGCATAATAGCCTATTGTTAATGGAGTGAGTTTAAGCCGAACGCCTTGATACCTTGATCCATGCATTGCTGTGAATGTCATGCTGCATTTGAAACCAGCACTTATTAATGTATTTCCGTACGCGCGGTGATCTGTCAAGCATTCGACTTGTGTGATTGTATACATTAACTGTAGCATGTGCATAATGTTGCAGTATATCAATACGCACTCGGGCGAGTTTGTCCGCCCTCCGCATGGAGGAAGTGAATAGAACACTCACCCTGTATAGGTTCAGTGCTGTGAAGGTCCTGTCCCCTTGTTACCTCTGTCACTGGGATATTCTCTGTGAACACGCGCGTCAGTCGTTGCCATGCCAAGTCATCACCCTCCCAGTTTTCACGAAAACATAAAACGTTTTCAGTCGTTAATTCCTGGGGTAGATCACTTTCTTTGAGTCCGACCGATAACGGTAGAAACTTGTAGGTCTGTCCTTGATCGAGAAGCTTCTTGAATGTCGATTGTTGGGAATACCTGCTCCAACAATCCTTAACAAATCCTGTAGTTAGAACAACGATTGTATAGTCCGAACCCTCTACCACCCGGAACAACTCTGTGAATACATTTCTACCCGGTAAACTATCCCGGTCATGGTAGTAAGTGTTCACGAAACCGAGACGCTCTAAGGTCGTCACGACCTTCTCGGCAAAAGCAAGGGACAGTCGGGTGTCTGGGGTGACTGACAGGGAACTCCGAGCGTGGTTGTAGATGACGTTGAAATGGTAGATCTTCCCAATTGGTAGAGGACATCGACTCAAGCCCTCCGCCATGCTGGTCGATCCCGACCCTAGGCTTGTGTTAGTCCGACTTTAGTCAGTAGTGCATATCAGCTATATACACCTGTGTGACGATAAGGAAATCCCCATTTAAACATTGAGGGTCCACACCGACGGGTCGAACAACAGTATCGTTGTTGTATTGGTCTGTTTTGTACTTTACATAATGTAATCGTTTTATGTAGCCTTTACATTCAGCCGGTTGGGGATTTAACTCTGTGGAAGTATTTTACCTGTATTGTGATATGGTAATTCGAGGCAAAGGACGAGGTGTAAATTCAGGGGCGTTTAAAGGACAAGGTGCGCCTTGGTGGGCCCACTGACAGTGTCAAATGATAAAATAACGGTGAAATGGGGTTTAACGTCGCGTCCACGATTATTGCTTTTATATAGCGACGTTCATGCACGTGTGTGTGTGGCTGCTTGTACTAGTCCGGACTGATGCCGATTTATAGGGCTAGCCCACTGAGATACCATGCCGCAGTTTAACATGAATACCCTACTCAGACACAGTATGCTGACTCCGAGCCGACCAGTCCTTGTTTTAGCCCTTTAATGCCGAGCGCCAGACAGGGTAACAACAAGTACCATCTTTTAACGTCTTTTGGTATGACGCGGCCGGTGATCGAACTCCGGACCTTCCGCTCTCCGGTCGGATGCTCTACCACTAGACCACGGAGGCGGTCCGGTAACCTCTGAAATATTTGCATGAATATAATCGTGCATGTTCCGATGGTTCGTAAATAGTTTGTTTCTCCTGCAAATTTTCGATAAAAAATATTGCTAAAATGAGTGAAAAGGGCCGCTATTTCAAACTTCAAAACCGAATCTAACAATGAACAAGTCCGTGGTCAAACATGACCATTATAACATATGAATATCATAAACGTCAAGACGCCAGAGAATATTCAGTCTCCATTGGGTGTAAAAGGCAAAATGGTTGTGCAGATTATATAAATGGATCACTGAAAATCAAAGTAAAAATATATCAAAAGAAACACCATGATACGATAATCCGGACAATGTGTTAAATCGGACACCTTCACTGATAAAGTTACCGTCCAGATTAGCGAGGTCCCAATGCAGCTGTGGGATGTTAGCTCCTCGAAAACTGAGCCTGCATGGATTTTGTCCTATTGGCCATGCAGTGGTAACCACACTGCCGTACGTACAACACCCACATCGCCACCCTCCAGAACATGTACAATCAGGTAGGGTATGAATCAATAAGTAAAACTTGCATATCCAGAGCTCCTTTCATCACAGTCACGGCAATGATAGAGGCCTACAGCCAGTCTATACAGTCATTTGTAGGCGAGATATATTACACACTTTGGGCTATGTTTGTTGAAGTGAAGATAATATACCTGGTTTTTATATTATCTCAAGTATGACAGGTATTTTACAACTATACAACACTATGCTGTAGCGTGTCTTCAGGAACGTTGTTTATCATAGAAGGACAGTGTTATCGTTGCGAAAAAACAATCCGATAATTTGATATCAGGATCCGACAACCATGCAAATAAAGTCACCAAGTTCCATATTTCAATGCGATATACCTTCTTTAATAATAACATATTGACCAATATTCCTAATGTTTATATATGGGTTTCCCGCAACTTGTCAGAAAGCCATTGACACTTTATGACTTATCATGTGGTTCACTAAAAAACTGTATTCATACGGGTTTCTTAAATGTCCATTAATTCAATAATGACATTATATAATAAAGAGATTACCCTCGTGTGTTTCCATATAGTAAGTGAGTGAGTATGGTTTTACGCCGCTTTTAGCAATATTCCAGCAATATCACGGCGGGGGACACCAGAAATGGGCTTCACACATTGTACCCATGTCGGGATTCGAACCCGGGTCTTCTGCGTGACTAGGGAACGCTTTAACCACTAGGCTACCCGACGGTCCCGT
Organism: Haliotis cracherodii; assembly: GCF_022045235.1. NCBI lineage: Eukaryota > Metazoa > Mollusca > Gastropoda > Lepetellida > Haliotidae > Haliotis > Haliotis cracherodii. Next base: position 48,545,744 of record NW_027266343.1, read on the forward strand.
TGTTTCCGTCTAGTACATGTTATAGTGGGAATACATCATGTTCCTTTTTCCATCAAGATCTTTATCTTTTTATTTGTACTCTTGATATTTCAGAAATATCTCAATCTCAGAGCCTGGCCACCCGATACCCACTTTAGTCGGCACTATACACTACGGTTATAACGAACTCAAGGGGACCACTAATTTTAGTTCGTTGTAACCGTAGTTCGTTATAAACATACATACAGCATACCCACAGCAATGCCTGGGGCCAAAAGAACAGTTCGATTTATCCGCCAGTTCGTTATGAGCGTATTCGTTATAAACGTTGTTTACTGTATTTTCAGTTTAAATGGTAGATGTATAGTTTAATGTGTGTTTTGTTTGTTTGTTGTTTAACGCCGCAGTGTACAATATTTCAACTCTATGACGGCGGTCTGTAAAGAATCGGACCAGACCAGACCAGACAATCCAGTGGTTGACATCATGAGCATCGATCTACGCAATTAGGTTACGATGACATGCATCAACCAAGTCAGCGAGCCTGACCACCCGATCCCGTTATACCGAGCGTGGGGTACATGTACATAGGAGGTGTTCTGACTCGGGACCCCCCCAGGGGTACGTAGCTACAGGTTCCGCTACACTGAATAGGGATGACGCTGGCGTCTATGATTGGTTTTAGTTGTTAGATGTTGATACTTTTTAAATATAAAACCATCTGTAATCAAAAGTTACCATGATTTTCAATACTTAATCTTGTACCGCTCATGCTGAATGTGTCCAGATATATCGCCACATAAGTGCTTCAAGGTGCATAAGTGAACTTGGTGTCTTTACCCTCCTGTACTTGGAAACGTTTTTTCTCGTAACAAATGATACGACCCGGCAGATATCTGTGAACTAAACTGTAAGGCTTAAATAAACTGTGTCATCCAGTGTGTGATATCGTCATCGTATTATGTCATGTACTGTACCCTGTACCCATTGAACTACATTCAAAGTCAGGGGCGATCGGGTAGCCTAGTGGTTAAAGCGTTCGCTCGTCACGCCGAAGACCCGGGTTCGATTCCCGACATGGGTACAGTGTGTGAAGCCCATTTCTGGTGTCCCCCTCCGTGATATTGCTTGAATATTGCCTCACCGCCACCCGTGTACATCTCAAACGAAATGTCTCAAGGATATGAGGTGAGGTGAGGTTAGGTGAGGTGAGGTGAGGTGAGGTGAGGTGAAATTATTGCACTTATATACGACGTGCATGTACGTGTGTGTGTTTGTTCGGCTGCTTGTACTAGTCCGGACTGATGCCGATTTATAGTGCTAGCCCACTGAGATACCATGCCTCAGTTTCACATGAATACCTCACTCAGACACAGTATACTGACTCTGAGCCGACCAGTCCTTGTTTTAGGCCCTTAATGCCGAGCGCCAGACAGGGTAACAACAAGTACCATCTTTTAGCGTCTTTTTGTATGACGCGACCGGGGATCGAACTCCGGACCTTCCGCTCCCCGGGCAGACGCTCTACCATTAGACCACGGAGGCGGTCCTCAAGGATATGAATAGACATTAGAAACGGAACATATCGAAATCATAAAACGAAACAAAACATATGTACATACTCAAGAAACAAAAATCAATAAATTTACATGTTGTTAATTGAACTGCTGTGAGAGCAAGCGAGAGAGGCGACAACATAAATCCCTACCCTTATATACCCCTTATTATCCGCGCCATCTTCTGGCACAATTACATCCCTTGATTATCTCCGAACCAATAGGAGAAAGTTGTTTCCCTCTAATGCAATACTTCAAACGAGGGAAACATCATTACTCATAGTATTCAGAACTGTTCCTTACAATTTTGTAACGTTGCATATACTTTAATATATTTTGAAAGTTCTACCCCTGATTAAAGTAGAACGGGGGGCTTGTTATCCTCTTTTCATTAATATCAACCTGATGATATTAACTTTAACTGTTATCGTTTTGGTGTAAACTGGTTGTGTCGGGAAACCATGGGGTATGGTGTACAAGTTGATGAAGAAACAGCATACATTAGTACACCCCTCCCTCTTGTGAGTGAGTGAGTGCGTGAGTGAGTGAGTGAATGTAACGCCGCTTTTAACAGTATTCCAGTTATATCACGGCGTTTCAGCTGAATGTGGGAGGGAAGCCCGAAGTGATGCAGGTCTCAGACGTTTACCACGAGCACGGATATGGTGCTGACAAACTTAGAAACATAATCAGGGTGAACCGGGATTCGAACCCACAATCATAGGTTTCTAGGTAATTAAATATTTAACCTGTCCATACAAAGTTGGAGCAGAAAAAAGGTGACTATCTTAAGGTCATTATGATAATAAATATAAAAAACACTCATAACTACAACCGCCGCCGTGGTCTGGTTGTAGAGCGTCCGACCGGAGAGCGGAAGGTCCGGGGTTCGGTCCCCGGCCGCGTCATACCAAAATATGGTACCCTGTCTGGTGCTCGGCATCAAGGGACTAAAACAAGGACTTGTCGGCTCGGAGGCAGTATACTGTTCTGAGTTGGGTATTCATGTTAAATATGGTATCTCAGTGAGCTAGCACTATAAAATCGGCATCAGTCCGGACAAGTACAAGCAGCCGTACACACACACACACACACACACACACACACACACACACACACACACACGTCACTTTATAAGTGCAATAATCTTGGACGCGACGTTACACCCCACCTCATCATACCCCGGATGATCTACTGCATTTACTTTTATACTTGAAAGCACCAACCACCGCTTCCCCATTGGAACTGGTAGATGATATAAACGTGAAAAGAAACATAGGCTTCTTTTGTTTTGTACAAATACAGCAAGAAATAGCTACATTTCTCATTATTCTTTCGTGACTTGGGCATCCTCGGCATGAATATCTTCCTTTCTTTATCTGTAATTTCCGATTATTCATAACATACTTAACAGTTATTTTCTGTTCTAATAAGTTTCTGCTTGTCACAATAGCTAATAGGTAACAGTGGGTTTAGTATGCTCCTCTACTGTTTCGGAAGGTGGAATTACCACGCAGATAAATCATTTGCTTGTTATCCTATAGGCCCGGGTTCGACTGTACACATGGATACACGTGAAGCCCATTTCTAGTGTTCCCCGTTATACTATTGCTGAATTACATGCACGGTCCTTTGTCAGGCAACACCACAGAGATATCCGAATACCTGCATGGTCCTTTGTCAGGCAACACCACAGAGATATCCGAATACCTGCATGGTCCTTTGTCAGGCAACACCACAGAGATATCCGAATACCTGCATGGTCCTTTGTCAGGCAACACCACAGAGATATCCGAATACCTGCATGGTCCTTTGTCAGGCAACACCACAGAGATATCCGAATACCTGCATGGTCCTTTGTCAGGCAACACCACAGAGATATCCGAATACCTGCATGGTCCTTTGTCAGGCAACACCACAGAGATATCCGAATACCTGCATGGTCCTTTGTCAGGCAACACCACAGAGATATCCGAATACCTGCATGGTCCTTTGTCAGGCAACACCACAGAGATATCCGAATACCTGCATGGTCCTTTGTCAGGCAACACCACAGAGATATCCGAATACCTGCATGGTCCTTTGTCAGGCAACACCACAGAGATATCCGAATACCTGCATGGTCCTTTGTCAGGCAACACCACAGAGATATCCGAATACCTGCATGGTCCTTTGTCAGGCAACACCACAGAGATATCCGAATACCTGCACGGTCCTTTGTCAGGCAACACCACAGAGATATCCGAATACCTGCATGGTCCTTTGTCAGGCAACACCACAGAGATATCCGAATACCTGCATGGTCCTTTGTCAGGCAACACCACAGAGATATCCGAATACCTGCATGGTCCTTTGTCAGGCAACACCACAGAGATATCCGAATACCTGCATGGTCCTTTGTCAGGCAACACCACAGAGATATCCGAATACCTGCATGGTCCTTTGTCAGGCAACACCACAGAGATATCCGAATACCTGCATGGTCCTTTGTCAGGCAACACCACAGAGATCCGATTACCTGCATGGTCCTTTGTCAGGCAACACCACAGAGATATCCGAATACCTGCACGGTCCTTTGTCAGGCAACACCACAGAGATATCCGAATACCTGCATGGTCCTTTGTCAGGCAACACCACAGAGATATCCGAATACCTGCATGGTCCTTTGTCAGGCAACACCACAGAGATATCCGAATACCTGCATGGTCCTTTGTCAGGCAACACCACAGAGATATCCGAATACCTGCATGGTCCTTTGTCAGGCAACACCACAGAGATATCCGAATACCTGCATGGTCCTTTGTCAGGCAACACCACAGAGATATCCGAATACCTGCATGGTCCTTTGTCAGGCAACACCACAGAGATATCCGAATACCTGCACGGTCCTTTGTCAGGCAACACCACAGAGATATCCGAATACCTGCATGGTCCTTTGTCAGGCAACACCACAGAGATATCCGAATACCTGCACGGTCCTTTGTCAGGCAACACCACAGAGATATCCGAATACCTGCATGGTCCTTTGTCAGGCAACACCACAGAGATATCCGAATACCTGCATGGTCCTTTGTCAGGCAACACCACAGAGATATCCGAATACCTGCACGGTCCTTTGTCAGGCAACACCACAGAGATATCCGAATACCTGCACGGTCCTTTGTCAGGCAACACCACAGAGATATCCGAATACCTGCATGGTCCTTTGTCAGGCAACACCACAGAGATATCCGAATACCTGCATGGTCCTTTGTCAGGGAACACCACAGAGATATCCGAATACCTGCATGGTCGTTTGTCAGGCAACACAACAGAGATATCCGAATACCTGCATGGTCGTTTGTCAGGCAACACCACAGAGATATCCGAATACCTGCACGGTCATTTGTCAGGCAACACCACAGCGATATCCGAATACCTGCGTGATCCTTTGTCAGGCATCATCACAGAGATATCCGAATACATCCATGATCCTTTGTCAGGCAACACCACAGAGATATCCGAATACCTGCATGGCCATTTGTCAGGCAACACCACAGAGATATCCGAAAACCTGCATGGTCCTTTGTCAGGCAACACCACAGAGATATCCGAATACCTGCACGGCCATTTGTCAGGCAACACCACAGAGATATCCGAATACCTGCATAGTCGTTTGTCAGGCAACACCACAGAGATATCCGGATACATGTGTGATACAGTCATTTATTAACATGGTTGCAAATAACATTGAGCTAAGAAAACAATTTTGAAGCACATTCCATCCCCGAAATGGAAGTTTCAGAACTTTTCCAACAGTATTAAAAGTAACATATACTCTGGCGGTACCCATGTCAGTCAGTGTGTCTCTATCATCCACTGTGAACCGTGCATTCTTGGAGACGGTTCTTCTTGTATATAATTGAAGACAATTTACACATAGCTGACGTTTTCCTCTGGAAACTACATAGGCAGATTTATTCACAGATGCTTAAAAGTCTTAAGTGTTGTTTGTGGAAGGCTAGTTAGCATGGAATCCCACGTAATGGCTGTTCCTGGTCCATGCTTCTCGCCTCATAGGATCGGACGGTGACAACATCTGACCAGACTGATGTCCGACTGGATCATTCAACCAGTGAGTTGTCTGGTCCAGACTCAATTATTTACTAGTTGGCCATGTTGGTGTAACACTGCCGTCATATAGAAACATGCGTTCCTTCATCTGCTCGTCAAGAAGCATTCCTGAATCAGTGACAGGACTCCAAAATCCATACTTTATGTGCAGATCCTAAGTTTCGGTCAAAAATAATTTAAGAGCATTAGAGTAATTTAATATTTTATTTCTTATGAAAAACAAAGCGGGTAAATATAAGAAACAACGTCTAGAATGATTCGTTGATACTTGGAGACACGCCTAATTCCGCCCCCCCCCCCCCCCCCCCCCATTGAGTGGTTGAGTAGTATGGTGGTTGAAGCTTTCGTTAGTCACGCCGAAAGTCCATCTTCTGCTCCCTTAATGTGTACATGTGTAAATCACTCTCTTCAATTCCCCAGCCGCCAAAAGACTGGTATATTCCCTAGAGCGGCGTTAATCTCACTCACACGTCTTCTTCCTGACTATAATCCATTGTGTCCACCAGGTATCCGACTCAACGAGTCAACTGCGAATAGGTTCTCTGCTATGCTGAAGCAAACTCGTGTTGCAAACGAACGCCACAAATCTGTGAAAAATAAAACACACAAAAAACGTCAAATAATTGTGGTAAGTGTATGCAAAATAAAATCTGTTAAATGTGCGAGTGAGTGAGTGAGTGAGTGAGTTTAACGCCTCAGTCAGACATTTTCTAGCAGCACCACAACAGCATGTAAATAATCGGATATGGACAAGACAAACCAGTGACTGAAAGCATGAGCAACAATCAGTGACATATCACAGATCTTGTCAGAAAATCACAGCTAAGTTATTGGGTCACCGTACCCCGATGGCGTTGGTTGTTCGTGATGCCTTCAGTCGCTGGTATAGCTGTCGATAATCGAGTTATAGCTGGAATGAGTGAGTGAGTATGGTTCTACGCCGCTTTTAGCAATATTCCAGCTATACGTTGCTGTAATCCTATAAACGAGGAACCAAATGATTATAGTGACTGAGTTAGGAGATAAATAACAATTTTTTCTTTCAGTGGCATTTAGAATGCGTCACCTTAGATATGGTTGACGTGGCAAAATTGAATTTTGAACCGAACACGCACCATCGTGGACCAGACTTGATTCCTCAAGTCTTTCGTCTGTTGCTCTCCATGTTAAATCATCTTGACCTTCATCTTGATGATCACCATCAAGGACAAGACTTGTCTCCTGAAGTCTTTCGTCTGTTCCTTCTCTCCCTGTGACATCACCTTGTCCTTGACCTTGACGGTCAGAGTCATGAGTAGATATGCGTGAGTAGATGATATGCCGCTGCCCTTCTGTGGAGGATCCTCCTTCAGACGGCTGGTCACCCGTGACATCAACTGTCAATGTGAAGAGGAGGCAGTTGCATAGCTGCAGCTGGTTAGTGTAACCTATCCTACAAGATGCAGGGACGTTTGTATATTAATGCGTTAAATTCGCAACATCTGATTTGGGCTAGGAATGATTTAAATTATTAAAAAGATAATATTAAAAAATCAACGCAAGAGGATAACCAGTGTCGTCTATCTGCCGAAAAAGTTCCATTTGGCGTAAACGGCAAAATAGAAGTGAAAATTATATGAATGGATAATGAAAACTATTGATGACACCAGGTGTTCGCGAAAAGTTTAAGCACGCCCTTCTGAACCGAAAATAATTCGAATTACAAAGTAACTGTTGTTTCTTGCCTAACGTCAAATTTAAGAATGACAACTATAGAATTATGCTACACTCACCTTCATACTGATAGGTAATCGGGTTATATTCACAGGTTGTTGTTTGGGAACCAAGGTTTTCAGCTTGGTGGCCTCTCTGTGGGTTGGTTTCTGAATCACAATAACAAATTACAGTGACTCGTTGATTTAGTCAATTCCGGATTACTGACGTTTTCACTCAAATTATTAATAACTTTCTGGATTAAGAAATGATGCCGTTTCACTGGGCACAGCACCCTCCTGAGAACGGTTCAAAGTTCAGTGATTTAGCTTATGGTTGGTTAAGCACGATTATCAAAGGGAAATAACTCTAAAGTTTGGTGCTGTAGTTTCGCTTTGACAGTTCGATTTAAATATTATTATTATGATTTATTGTGGTATGGAAATTAAAGTTAACTGATACCGATCTTCTGAACTCACCTTCCACAGAGTCGCTGATTCGCTGGTTGCTGTACACGTCCGATGCAGCCTCTGACCTTTCTTCTGTGAACACCCTCTTCAACTTTATCCAGGATTCCTCGTCATTCTCCCAGTCAGTTGAAAACTCCAGAGTTACTTGTGTGTCAAGTTCTATTGGTACTCGTATATTAGCCTGATCCAGCCCAAAACACAAGGGCAGAAAGCGATGAGATCTGCCCCCGTCCAGAAGCTCCTTGAAGGAGGCCTGCTGTGTATATCGACTCCAACTGCCCAAGACAAACCCCGGGGTGAGGACGACGATTGTGTACTCAGACTTTTCAACCACCCGGAACAACTCCTGGAACACATTCTTACCCGGCAGGCAATCCCGGTCGTCAAAGTACGAAGAACGGAACCCGATAGATGACAGTGTATCTGCGATCCTCTCCGCTATCAATCGCGACCTTTCAATGTCATCTGGGTGACCGGAATCGTAATTGTATAGGATATTATAATGATATTCTTTCCCGTCAGACACAGGAATACTGCCCTCTTCCGCCGCCATTTTGTATCTAATATTAGTCAGTCAAGTGTCTCATGACGCAATTTAAATGTAAATAGGTCATTTGCACAATCAGCAGTCACGCAGGAAGCGTGGACAGTTTTCGAGATATTGTTGTGTACGTTCATTGTAAAAGATAATTTAAAGTCACTTGATGACAAAATACATTTTACTGATGATGAAAAGAAATAGGCAGTCACACACCAGAGATGAGGAATCGCGCTATTTATAATTTTTATGACGTCCTGGAAAGTCCCATCCGTGGCAAAACGAAATAGGGAAATGATTGGTAAAAACAGCGATGGCCGCATGGTATACTGAAAGAACAAAAATCTTAATCTTAATCTTAATCAGTAAGGTAGAAAGAGAATATGTCCGATATGAATCTTAATCTTCCAGACTAAAATAAATAAATAATTAAATAAAAAAATAAAAAAATAAAAAATATTTAAAAAATAAAAATAAATAAAAAATGAATAAAATAAAAATAAATTATTTTTTTAAAATAAATGAATAAATAAATACTGGTGTGTGCTGAAAGTGCGAAACTATTATTACCTCCTGCTCACTATGTAGTATACAACCAAATCTGCCCGTGAGGCGCTAGTAAGCTAACAGTTACAATACCATTTCATCCTACCGGGTACCCATTCACTGTGTGGATGAACAGAGGTATATTTCGGACAAAGTCAGTAGCTTTAGGAAACACTTCAGTATGAGGCAGGACTGAACCCTAGACTCACAGCCACACAGCCACACAGGTAGTTGTCCATTAGCAGGTAGGTTCGAATCTGAGACTAGTTAGGCAAATCAGTTTCCTTGATTTCACCAAAATCGTATGGCTAGAAAATGGTACTGCACTTTCTGATATAAAGTTGAGTGCATTAGGAATGTCGTTTCACATTAGATCGGAGGTTTATTTCAGTTCCTTTTTTCGGCAAGCTGGAGGCATTCTGATTGCAGCAGTATACCTAAGCTGGGTCCCGTCTCTACACATCACAATGTTGTCCAAGTTGAGCAAGCAGGGAACCAGTTTACAGTATACCTGACATCAGTCCGCCATGTTTGTTTGCACCGTGAATACCTCCATCACGTTCCTCCATCATCCGTGAATACATACGATCGATTTACGATGTGTTAACCATTATTATGTCTTTTGTTTATTTTAGTCACTTAAGAAATGACGCCTTTATTACTCACGTCAGTCAAATGAGCCCTACTCCGTGCATGAACTTAGTGCATACAGAAATTGACGATGGTTTCTTTGATGTATCCATCAATGATGTACGCAACGTCCGTACAAATAGGAAAATATAGATGTCCCTGAACTTGAAAATAAAACAGGATCAATAATCGGCAGGAAAAATGTTCAATTTAAGCAAAAACGTCGAAAATCGATACCTATTTATTTCGGAGTTTCATTAATTTCATTACTATATCGATATCCACGAATAAAGCGATAATCGTAGGTCCACGACTGTCCACTTGGTGTAAGGGGGGACTACTCTAATTCGCAACACGAATTTTGCGGCATTATGTAGACACATACATGTTCTAATGATGTTTTGAAAGAACGTTTTGTTTATTAGTGCTTGGTTATAACATACATGTAGTTTTATCCCTGTCCTCTGTCATACACATAGACCTGTCGGGGCCAAGGTGAAGGTGAAGGTGAAGGTTATCTAGGCCATGGGATTTGCAATATGGTGAAAGATAACATCAGAAAACAGATTAATGCATGGAAAACAGTGCAAGTTGTTTTTGTTTTCACCACAGGTATGACAGGTAGATGCTGCCCTTTACAGAGGAATATATATATACATTAGGTGGAATCTACTCTGGGCCATTTCCGGTGGAGACAAACCTTTATTATCTCCGACTGCAAGGGTGGCGTGAGACTTGTCTAACGTTTCCAGGTAAACGATCTGTAACATTACAACTTATGTTAATCCGTTAAACTGTCCTAGGTGAACGATCTGCCATATGACAAGTAATGGCAGTTATATACAGTTAAACTGTTCCAGGTAAACGATCTGTAACATTACAACTTATGTTAATCCGTTAAACTGTCCTAGGTGAACGATCTGCCATATGACAAGTTATGGCAGTTATATACAGTTAAACTGTTCCAGGTAAACGATCTGTAACATTACAACTTATGTTAATCCGTTAAACTGTCCTAGGTGAACGATCTGCCATATGACAAGTTATGGCAGTTATATACAGTTAAACTGTTCCAGGTAAACGATCTGTAACATTACAACTTATGTTAACCCGTTAAACTGTCCTAGGTGAACGATCTGCCATATGACAAGTTATGGCAGTTATATACAGTTAAACTGTTCCAGGTATACGATCTGTAACATTACAAGTCACGTTATACAGTTTACCTGCTCCAAGTAAACGATGTATCATATTACAAATTATGTGATACAGTTAAACTGCTCCAGGTAAAAGATCTGTCTCATTATAAGTCATGTTATACAGTTTACCTGCTCCAGGTAAACGATCTGTTACATTACAAGTCATGTTATACAGTTTACCTGCTCCAGGTAAACGATCTGTTACATTACAAGCCATGTTATACAGTGTACCTGCTCCAGGTAAACGATCTGTCACATTACAAGTCATGTTATACAGTTAAACTGTTCCAGGTAAACGATCTGTCACACGACAAGTCATGTTATACAGTTTACCTGCTCCAGGTAAACGATCTGTCACATTACAAGTCATGTTATACAGTTTACCTGCTCCAGGTAAACGATCTGTCACATTACAAGCCATGTTATACAGTTTACCTGCTCCAGGTAAACGATCTGTCACATTACAAGTCATGTTATACAGTTTACCTGCTCCAGGTAAACGATCTGTCACATTACAAGTCATGTTATACAGTTTACCTGCTCCAGGTAAACGATCTGTCACATTACAAGTCATGTTATACAGTTTACCTGCTCCAGGTAAACGATCTGTCACATTACAAGCCATGTTATACAGTTTACCTGCTCCAGGTAAACGATCTGTCACATTACAAGTCATGTTATACAGTTTACCTGCTCCAGGTAAACGATCTGTCACATTACAAGTCATGTTATACAGTGTACCTGCTCCAGGTAAACGATCTGTCACATTACAAGTCATGTTATACAGTTAAACTGTTCCAGGTAAACGATCTGTCACATTACAAGTCATGTTATACAGTGTACCTGCTCCAGGTAGACGATCTGTCACATTACAAGTCATGTTATACAGTTAAACTGTTCCAGGTAGACGATCTGTCACATTACAAGTCATGTTATACAGTTAAACTGCTCCAGGTAAACAATCCGTCACATTACAAGTCATGTTATACAGTTTACCTGCTCTAGGTTAACGATCTGTCACATTACAAGTTCTGTTATACAGTTTACCTGCTCCAGGTAAACGATCTGACACTTTACAATCCATGTTATACAGATAAACTGTTCTAGGTAAACAGTCTTTACATTACAAGTTATGCTATACAGTTAAAACGTTCTGCGTAATATATTGTCCCAGAAAGTATAAAGCTGTGACCTTCACACGCATACACGAAATGAGATTGATGTGGAATATAGGGCTTGCTTGTAGATGGGAAACTCGGTTCTTTCAGAACTTTCCATTTACCAGTCCAAAACAAAAATAGCAAAAGACATTTATTTCAGAAATGTTCTGAGATGGATACCCTGTCCAAAACATTTATTTCAGAAATGTTCTCAGATGGATACCCTGTCCAAAACATTTATTTCAGAAATGTTCTCAGATGGATACCCTTGACCTACAATGACATAAGGATATCTGGTCTAGTATCTTGATGTGGTAGCAATAATGTTCGAGGTATCTTTTGTTTGTTTGTTTTTGTTGTTGTTTAACGCTGCACTAAGCAATATTCCAGCTTTGAGAAGCCAGATGGTAAATATTCGAATCTGGACCACATGGTAAGCGAATGATCATGTGAGCAACGCTCCACGCCGTCGGGACACGATGTGTATATTGGCAGTGTGAAGCAGTAGTTGATGTATCCGACAGAATGAGTGAGAAAGAGTTGTATGTCGCTTTTGGCAACATGTCAGTCATATTACGGCGAGGGGACACGAAGGGAAGCGAACCACGTTTCTCGGCGTGATGAACCTACGCTGTACAACAGAATTACCAAGCCACTATCGTGAACAATATAATATTTTTGAAATTACGTATGATCATTAACAGTCGGTGAGCAAATGTTGTATGCCGCAGGTGGTGAAATTTTCCTCTTGACCCTACTAACCAGTGGTTGATAGCGAGAGCACTGATCCGGGGTAGAATGGGTCTTCAGCAACCCACGCTTGCCTTAGAAGGTGATTAACGGGATCGGGTGGTCAGGCTCGCTGACTTTGTTGATGCGCGGTCATCAATGCCAATTACGTGGGTTGATGCACATGGTATTAATCACTGGATTGTCTGGTCAAGACTCGATTATTTACAGACCGCCGTCATATAGCTGGAATATTGCCGACTGCGGCGTTAAACAACAAACCAACCAACCAACCAAGTCAAATTTTATAACCAACCGATACCCAAATTGTCAACAAACAATGGATACAGGGTTCTATATTGGTCAAGTATGATCCCTGTAAAAACATCAACAGTGGCTTCACTTGTTAACACAGCAATCGATACAATGTACCTTTTGCACAATGCTAATCATAGGTTTATTTTTGGGTGGTTGAATAATCAGCAAATATTTTGTTCGAATCCGATACAATGCTCCCTCGTCCCCCAACCCACTCCTTGGCACTGAGAGCCCGCCATCTCTACCCTCTGAGACACACACACACCACGCATGAACACATACGAACATATCTGACATAACGATTTCAAGCGCGAAATGTCACGTGGTATTTCTCATGTACTATTTCAACAAGTGACCAATCTACGGTACAAATCCAGGTCTGTTGGTTAAACGTGAGTGACATCTGCACTCACAACTGTTCTTCTAATATTGAATATATTACGGTTAGAAAAAAAGCCAACCTTATCATTCCAGGATTCAACCGTTCAGCACGTAACGTGACATAACACCTGACACCATCTCGACTGTGGGGCCGTTCAAGGTAAGTTGCTTGCTCCGATACGTGTGACAGAATTAGAATTCCATCACATTTTGATTGATGTATGAAACATATACAGGTGTATATAACGAACAATTTAACCACGTTTCTTGCAGGGAGTATATTTATTAATCTTGTCTCTAGCAGAGGGTATATGACATATATATTAATATCTCTAACAGGTGGTGTATAATTGTCTATTAACCATGTCTCTAGCAGGGAGTATTTAACATTTCTATTAACCATGTCTTCAGCATGGGTATATAAAGTATTTTAACAATGTCTCTTACAGGGAGTATGTAACATATTTTAACCATGTCTCTAACAGAGGGTATATAAAATATATATCAACTATACATGTCGCTTGCTGGGAGTATAGAATATATCTCTTAACCATGTATCTAGCAAGGGGTGTATAATATATATGTTAATCATGTGTCTTGGAGGCGTCATTTAACAAGTTAGTGTTAAAACTGAACAAGGACCTGTTGGCCACACATATTGACGTGTAGCTGTTTGCCCTGCCACGCTTTCTGTTTCCTGTGTATACAACTGCACGCTATGCACCACGTGCATCAACAGAACGAAGTGTGTGACAGTTTGAACTCCCATGAGATTTACAACACTGTATTTTTAATAGGTGACTCCTGATGGTACATTAGGGACAACGTCCCTCACTTTCTGTCGGATCTACCAATGTGAAACGGTAAGGTTAACCCACATAATGCATTTTCTTAAAGTAATGTTCACATACACGCCGTTGTGGTATGAAATGCCTTGTGGCTGTCTGTCTCTATTGATCGTACTGTTCACACGTTCACGGTGGAGGGCATGTGTTCGTGACGCCGTGCACGTAGCTCCGTGTGGGTGACGTCATGTCGAGGGAGACAACCTGACATGGACAATGAGGACATGCAACCATGTCCCGGAACAATCTTGCAAAAGGTGTACAGGTATTCGACGTTGATGAAACGTGGTAGAGAAAGACAAGATTATGGATTACCAAAGCGGATCTCTTCAACACGCCAGTCGTATCAGCCTTTGTCAGTCCTTAATGGTACTCTCGCGTTACTGGTTCATCGATCACTTGATTGTCTGGTTTGTTTTTAGGCTGACTTCGCAAGGCAGGAGTACTGCTGTCGGGATCAGACAATAGATAATTACTTGTTTTCTGCAAATTGTATGAATGGCGGGTGCTACCGGTAGGGCAGGCAGGCTTACCCTTTTCGCGAACACCTGGTGTCATCACTGATTTTCAGTGGTCCATTCATATAATTTCAACAGCTATTTGCCCTTTACGCCAGTTGGAATCTGTGTCCGCAGAAAATCTTGGCTGGTTATTCTCTTGCATTGACAATTTATATTATATTCTGTTTGTTAAACAACCATGATATACATAAATATTAAGGTTATAAAATATTGATTACAAATACTGATTATATCACTCATTAGTTATCCAAAGTTATTTTTCAACATAATTTAATGTATGACTTAATGTAAAACGAAATTGGGTCACAAATGTTATTAAAATGTGGTTATGGCTATGTGCAGCATGAAAAAAATGTAAATTTCAATTCACATTTTATATGAAGTCTTTCACACAAAGGTTAAAGAATATGTACTTGCAAAACTGGTGTTAATCTTCATCTTCATCCAATAAATTTCTGTATTATAAATATTAAAACACATATGCACAACAGTAACAGTTTGAAAGTAGTGTTAAAATAATTAGACATGCTCTATCAAAATCTAGACGTTCCTCACGTATGCTTTCAATTGATAATATCGTGACATGCCAAGGGATGCGAGAATATAGCCAGTGTGTAATTTGAATAGGATTGAAGATGATTATCATTTTTTGCTTGTGATGTATTTTCTAGTCTCAGTTTAATATTAGGTATATGCCATAAAATACATTGTACTATATATATGAATCTGTATTCAGAAGGAAGCGGGGGCCCACGGGTGGCCCAGTCGTCTAAGACGCCGCAATTCGCTGTGCAGAGTTGCGTCCCTTGGGCACGCCAGAAACATATGATTGTGGGTTCGAATCCCGGTTCACCCCGATTATGTTTCTAGGTTTGTCAGCACCACACCCGTGGTCGTGGGTTTCACCGACATGGTAACCGCCTGAGACTTGAGTCACTTCGGGCTTTCCTCCCACATTAAGCTGACACGCCGTGATATAACTGGAATACTGTTAAAAGCGGCGTTAAACCCATATCACTCACTCACTCAGAAGGAAGCGTACAGCGTTATGGACAACAACTTCTGGCTTATTGCATTTACAGTTGTATGTAGGGATGGATCCAGATTTACTACCCGGCTACCCACACCCACGACTCGGGTACCCGCTGTTGGTTTTAAAAGATAGGTACAAAATGTGCGATTGGGAATAGTTTGACAGTAGCCCTGGCAAAATGTATTTAGATACACGTATAAAACGATCTGGTCATGCCTATACACTGAAGTAATGCCTATACACTGAAGTTATTTTTATTCAAACATATAAGTCAGAGAGAATGCGTTAGTAGTCTCGAAGAGTGAGTGAGTGTGGTTTTATGCCGCTTTTAGCAATATTCCTGCAATATCACGGCGGGGGACACAAGAAATGGGCTTCACACATTGTACCCATGTCAAAGTCTTGAAGAAATGCGAACATAGGTGACTTGTGTAACCATGTAGTTATAGTGAATTTTTGTCATGAATCAATATATCACGCGACTAACCACGGGTCCGGGTAGTCCTGTGGGTACCCGGGTCCGACTCAGGACCCACCCGACGCGAGTACCCGAGTTACCCGCCCCAGCCTTAGTTTTATGCTTACTTATTACTTATTAGCGTCCAGAATCCAATCAAATATTTTATTAAGAAGTTCTAATGCACTAATGTTAAGAAACATGTCCATATGTATACATTGTACTGAAGGTCTTCCTAAGTATGAAAATATAAATAAAATACAAGCTGAAAACAACACAGCTCACGGTCGCACTAGGACGCGACCCATCCCAGTGCACAGGTCCTGCAATTACGTGCAGGGTCGCGGCCTAACTAAGCAAATGTGAAAATATATTTTAGATTGTTTTCATTCATATATCATTATATTTTGACCGCCTCCGTGGTCTAGTGGTAGAGCTTCCGCCCGGGTAGCGGAAGGTCCGGGGTTCGATCCCCGGTCGCGTCATACCAAAAGACGTTAAAAGATGGTACTTGTTGTTACCCTGTCTGGCGCTCGGCATTAAGGGCCTAAAACAAGGACTGGTCGGCTCAGAGTCAGTATACTATGTCTGAGTGGGGTATTCATGTTAAACTGCGGCATGGTATCTCAGTGAGCTAGCACTATAAATCAGCATCAGTCCAGACCAGTACAAGCAGCCACACACACGTGCATTCACGTCGCTATATAAGTGCAATAATCCTTGACGCGACGTTAAACCCAATTTCACCTCACCTCACCTCACCTCACCTCACCTCATTATATTATATTAGGTAGCTGCTCGATAAATCGCAAAGAACAGTGAAGAAAGAAGTGTGGTTTTTTCACGATATAACATTTTCTATCATGACGTCATTTCGATTCGAACATAAGCTCGCAACGTGTCTAGTGAGCTGTTCCCTATGGATGTAGCTGGGCAGCGCAGATAAACGCTATGGCCGAACGATCGCATCCCAAAGCGGGACAGCTGTATTGAGAGAAAAGATACAGTAATGGAAGTTAGGATTGAGAGAATATGCGGGAAACACCCTACTGTGCAAAAGTTGTTGAACGAATCGCTTGCACCTCGAGGGGATGTCCATCCGTCAGGTTTGTGAATGTTATACTCTAGAAACCAGGTTTATGTTTTATTGGACGATAAACATCGATGACGACTCGTCAATTTTTTTCTGTGAGATCTCAGCATTATGTACAGCCTCTTCAAGGATGAAGATAAATTGCACAAGCTATATAAATATTTACCCGGATTTAAATAATGATAACTCCCTAAATAGAATCCGACGTCGGCAATGTCAGACAGGCCCATATTATGAACATCTTCCCGAGGCAAGAGAGCTAACTGACTATAAAAGTCCAGTTTCCACCCTTGCCGATTTAGACTGGTATTATGGAGTTACAGTTTGGCTGGTCAAACGAGTTTATGCATTGTCCAATCAAAATCGCGCACCGAAATCGAAATCCGGTTCGTAAAGTGTCGTACAGATTTCGATCGATTGCAGGATTTGCAAAGCATGTGCACCGCCAACTCGTTGTCAGCAGATATTTTCCAAATCTTTTCATGTTTTTAATCAAGGTGCTCACGTGATTTGATGCATTTCGCGACGTAAGACCCGTTTTATCACAATATTAGATCTTGATTATCGATCTGATCGTCCTGACTTGGCGCCACCATTTTGTGTAAAGCAAACGCAAGTGATACCAGAGATGGAATCTGACTGGTCCATTGTAGAGGCTTAGAAGGGACATAACTGGTAATAGCCACTGGTGGCGCTACGATCGACGATCGAGCCCAGTAATTCCAGCCTAGTTCGGCAGTTAACTCTCTTGCCTCGTGAAGATGTATAATGAACCGGGGCTTAAGTTAGGTATTTCCCGGATATTCTCACAATTTGCACGTCGATTATCTGCACTTCCTAATACTGAATGTCATATCTCTCCCACTTTTGGGTGCAATCGTTCGGCGTTTGTCAACGTTGCCCATCTACATACATGGGGAAAACTCACTGGACAAATCCCTCTGAAAAATAACGTTGTCCAATTTACGTCATCAATTTGCGAGCGCATCTTCGAATTTCCAGAAATGATAGAAGTGATGTTTTATCGTGAAATAAACTACGCTTCGTTCTTCGTAGCTATCTTATATTTTATAATAAAACTATTGTATACTTTATGTGAGGTCAATACCTGTTGACATGGACTCGAGTGAGTGCGTGAGTTGTGTTTAACGCCGCTTTAACAGTATTCCAGTCATATCACGGCGTGTCAGTTTAATGTGGGAGGAAAGCCCGAAGTGATGCAGGCCTTAGACGTTTACCACTTCGGTGAAACCCACGAGCACGGGTATGGTGCTGACAAACCTAGAAACATAATCGGGGCGAACCGAGATTCAAACCCATGATCATAGGTTTCTGGCGTGTCCAAGGGACGCAAATCTGTACAGGGAATTGCGGCCCTTAGACGACTGGGCCACCCGTGCCCCCTCTCAAAAAGAGCACTATCAATCCCAGACATCATCTTATTATGTAATCCTATTAAGGCCTGAGTTGTATGTATACGGTAGTTGGCAGCGCCCTCCTTCCACCGACATTCAAGCCTCTCAGATACCTTCTCGGTTCTTCAAAGTGATAGCCAGGTTTACTTGCTCCACCGCAATTTCCCTTATTCCCCCCCAACTACCCATCACCCACCCCCATCCCAAAGACCAATACGTCATTGCAATAGATAGGGTGTGATAAGAAACGGACATGTTTTTGATTTACACTGAATGAATACTTGATAAGTATCTTTTTTCTCTCAAATATTTTCCATTGTCACGTAAGGTTTATGTGTCATCACTGGTGTCACCACTGGTGTCATTACTGGTCTCATCACTGGTCCCATCAGTGGCCTCATCACTTGTGTCACCACTGGTGTCATCACTGGTCTCATCACTGGTGTCATCACTGGTCTCATCACTGGTGTCATCACTGTTCTCGTCACTGGTCTCATCACTGGTGTCATTCCTGGTGTCATCACTGGTGTCATCACTGGTGTCATCACTGTTTTTGCCTCTCCACCATTAATGTGCGTTGAATCTGTTTCAGCAGATAATCGAGATTGACTATATTCTGCAGTTGACGTTGTATTGTTACAACTATGAGACTACACATAGTGCTTTCAGATTTGCGAGTATTATTTGAAGTGAGGAAATGTTAAAATTTGAATCATCAGGTTAAAGTCTGAAAACACACATAGTTTATCTCCTAAATAAAAAATGAACAACGGTGACTTATGAATCATCTAGTCTACTAGTCTGAAATATACACACTTCACTTAAGTCAGATGACGTAACGTTGTCAATGGTAGCGTCATAGCGAATGTTCTTAACAATGCAATCTATGACGTCATATTGCCTTATCTGACCAATCAGCGTTTGCGAGATGAAGTTATTATTAAGGTTATCAATGTGATTATCTTTTTAAGGTTCTGTTGCGATAGCTCTCAGAAAATGGCTGACAGAATACCTAACATTCGTCTGAGCAGCGGCCACAGCATGCCTATGCTGGGGGTGGGAACGTACAGTTGTTCGAAGGTACAGTTGTGCTCATGTAGGGATACTGGGGTCATCTTTGCTATATCCTAAAATCTACCATACTCCCCACAGATGTAGTAGACAGAGAAACTGACACAATCTGACCCCAGATGTTGACTTCATCGTTTGTGCTCAACTTCAAATGGCACTATCAATCACATATACTGAACACAAAAACTTAGGGATCATGAATATGTTGGAGACATTCTTTTGTAGGAGTGAGCACACAATTTCATAAAAATAACTTTTTGTTCAGTATATGATGTTTTGTAATAATTATGCTCACGATGAATGTGTTGTTTATGTCATAATTTCTCCTAAATTATTCCAAGTAATATGTGAATGTGAATATTAACTGTATCAGCTCAACGAGGTCGGGAATGCTGTGAGGACGGCTGTACAGATAGGGTACCGCTACATTGACACGACCTCGACCTATGAAACGGAACAGGAAATTGGAGTCACTATCAAACAACTGATAAAAGAAGGAAGAATAAAGCGGGAAGAGCTTTTCATTGTGACGAAGGTAGGAAGTCACATGCAATGTTCAGCAAGATGGCAATGTCAGAATTACAGCAAGATGTGTATGTGTAGTATTACAGAAACGTGGCTTGCCAATTTGCTACACATATGTACTTTTTGATGTCATTCCACAAGACATGGACATGTTGGTGCCATTCTACACACATGGATATATTGGTGCCATTCTACACACATGGACATATTGGTGCCATTCTACACACATGGACATGCTGGTGTCATTCCACAAGACATGGACGTATTGGTGCCATTCTACACACATGGACATATTGGTACCATTCTACACACATGGACGTATTGGTGCCATTCTACATACATGGACATATTGGTGCCATTCTACGCACATGGACATACCGGTGCCATTTTACACAAATGGACATACCGGTGCCATTCTACACACATGGACGTATTGGTGCCATTCTATACACATGGACATTTTGGTACCATTCTACACACATGGATATATTGGTACCATTCTACACCCATGGACATATTGGTACCATTCTACACACATGGACATATTGGTACCATTCTGCACACATGGACATATCGGTAACATTCTACGCACATTGACATATCGGTACCATTCTACACACATGGATATATTGGTGCCATTCTACACACATGGATATATTGGTGCCATTCTACACACATGGACGTATTGGCGCCATTCTACACACATGGACGTATTGGTGCCATTCTACACACATGGACATACCGGTGCCATTTTACACACATGGACGTATTGGCTCTATTCTACACACATGGACGTATTGGTGCCATTCTACACACATGGATATATTGGTGCCATTCTACACACATGGATACATTGGTGCCATTCTACACACATGGACATATTGGTGCCATTCTACACACATGGACATATCGGTAGCATTCTGCACACATGGATATATTGGTACCATTCTACACCCATGGACATATTGGTGCCATTCTACACCCATGGACATATTGGTACCATTCTACACACATGGACATATTGGTACCATTCTACACACATGGACATATCGGTACCATTCTACACACATTGACATATCGGTACCATTTTACACACATGGACGTATTGGTGCCATTCTACACACATGGACGTATTGGTGCCATTCTACACACATGGACGTATTGGCGCCATTCTACACACATGGACGTATTGGTGCCATTCTACACACATGGACATACCGGTGCCATTTTACACACATGGACGTATTGTCTCCATTCTACACACATGGACATATTGGTGCCATTCTACACCCATGGACATATTGGTGCCATTCTACACACATGGACATATTGGTACCATTCTGCACACATGGACATATCGGTACCATTCTACGCACATTGACATATCGGTACCATTTTACACACATGGACGTATTGGTGCCATTCTACACACATGGACGTATTGGTGCCATTCTACACACATGGACGTATTGGCGCCATTCTACACACATGGACGTATTGGTGCCATTCTACACACATGGACATACCGGTGCCATTTTACACACATGGACGTATTGTCTCCATTCTACACACATGGACATATTGGTGCCATTCTACACACATGGATATATTGGTACCATTCTACACACATGGATACATTGGTGCCATTCTACACACATGGACATACCGGTGCCATTTTACACACATGGACATATCGGTACCATTCTGCACACATGGATATATTGGTGCCATTCTACACCCATGGACATATTGGTGCCATTCTACACACATGGACATATTGGCGCCATTCTACACACATGGACGTATTGATGCCATTCTACATACATGAACGTATTGGTGCCATTCTACACACATGGATATATTGGTGTCATTCTACACACATGGATATATCGGTGTAATTCTACACATGGACATATTGGTACCATATTTCTGTTGTCTGAGGCGTCGCAATTCGCTTTGCAGAGTTGCGTACCTTAGTCGGGCCAGGATCAACCCAACGTGGGTTCGTCTTCGTATGAAGTATTATGTTTCTAGATTTGTCAGCACCATGCCCGTGCTCTTGGGTTTCATCAAAGTGGTAAACATCTACAACTTTCACATCCGGCTCTCCTCCCACATTAAACTGGTAAGCTGGGCTATAACTGACATTCAGTCCCAGCAGCGTTTACCCAAGTGACTCACTGTCCCGGCTTGTGGTGTTTGTTACACGGTCCTGAACGCCCATAACACGTACATTTACCTTACGATTCCAGGTTTCGGGCCAGTGTCATAAACCGGAGCAAGTAGAGCCAGCGTGTCGAACGTCACTGGAGGCCCTGAACATGGATTATATAGATCTGTATCTGATACACTTCCCCTTGGCCAACACAGTGAGTCAAGAAATTTTCTTTGTTTAAAAATCCAGGTAGCCATAAGTGACGATTAATGTAATGTTGAATATAACATTTATGTTGCATAACTTTATTCAAAGTGTTCCTAATCATAATAATTTCCGACATCGAGAAAAATTCCCTGAAAATGAAATAGCGAAAAGTTATTTGAAACCAAACGCGTAAACCATGGCAAATGTTAGTTGGAACAGTGTCCTATGTTTCTACAATTCTACTTATCTGTTTTACTCTCCATCTGGCCACACAAACACATGCAGCTATTACCACAATTGGAAAGAGTCATGCCTATATTGAAATATTGGAAGAACTTCGCACGCCTAGATTTCTAAAACATATGTTTTTGGGTGGAGCGGGACGTGTTTTTACTTTTCGCGAGCACCTGGTGTCATCGCTTCAGGTGATTCATTCGTTTGGTTTTCGCCGCTGCTTTGCCTTTAACTAGAATCTGTTACCTTGGTGGGGGCACGGGTGGCCCAGTCGTCTAAGGCGCCGCGATTTGCTGTGCAGAGTTGCGTCCCTTGGGCACGCCAGAAACCTATGATTGTGGGTTCGAATCCCGGTTCGCCCTGATTTTGTTTCTAGGTTTGTCAGCACCCGTGCTCGTGGGTTTCACCGAAGTGGTAAACGTCTGAGACCTGCATCACTTCGGGTTTTCCTCCCACATTAAGCTGACACGATATAATTGGAATACTGTTAAAAGCGGCGTGAAACCCAACTCACTCACTGTTACCTTGGCGGATAATCGAGACTGATTGTTCACTCGCGTTGACGTTTTATATCTCTTAAGTTAATGAATACTGACTGGATTGCCTTTGAACTGACACAGAAGTTCTGAATAGCGACGAGTATACATGACCATGCTAACGTATATGCGACGGTAATAACGTACATGTCATGCTGTAGCATCATGCATCCATACTGCTGGAATTAACAGCATTGCCGACTGCTGAGACCCGTGAAGGTCCGGGATGGAATAGGTCTTCAGCAACCCATGCCTGTCGTAAGAGGCGACTAACGGGATCGGGTGGACAGGCTCACTGACTTGGTTGATGCATGTCATCACACCCCAGTGAGGAACATCATGATGTCAATCACTGGATTGTCTGGTCCATACTCGATTATTTACAGACCGTCGTCATATAGCTGGAATACTGCTGAGTGCTGCGTTTAACAACAAACAAAGAAACAAACAAAACAGCTGCTGACATAGTTGTTTGTATTAAGGGTTCGTGTTGTATTACATGAGTGTTGTTGGTGTCTGTCAACTGACACTTTCCGTTTAACGTGCCCACCTGAATTGTGAGTGACAGTAGTTATATAACAATGTATGTAGATGGTCATTCACGGTGAAGCGGCCGGCAAATCTGTTGTGTTCATCACAGACATCAGAATCAAGATTGCACATGCGCCTGATAGTGTGACAGAATTTACCAGTAATGGAACGAAGATGTATAACAACTGTTTCACATGTGACGCAACACTTGCTCATACACAAATAATGAAAATGTAAATGTAAAAAGAAAATATCTACTCGATATTTCTCTGAATTATCTGTTGAAATATGACTTAAACGTAAAGAGAATCAGTTCTGTAGTTGCTACAATGTCGTCGTTACATTCACGACACTATTACTTCTTCATTACAATTTAACTCGTTCCACAGCAAAAATGGCAATTTCAAACAGTGACTCATACAACAGCCAATAGCAAGTGTGTTGGTAGTATGGACGAATAAACCTGATTACAAAACCGCTCGTAAAGTCACAGAAGCCTGTGTATTAAAGCATGCAGAGTGTCCATGAGGCTTACTGTAACCAGCTGACACATTGAGCCTTCATTCTGCTAGGAACTGTAACCAGCTGACACATTGAGTCTTCATCCTGCGGTGCTTACTGTAACCATCTGCCATAATGAGCCTCCATCCTGCTAGGAACTGTAACCAGCTGACACATTGAACCTTCATTCTGCGGTGCTTACTGTAACCAACTGCCATAATGAGCCTCCATCCTGTGGTGCTTACTGTAACCAGCTGACGTAATTATCCTCCATCCTGCTAGGAACTGTAACCAGCTGACACATTGAGCCACCATCCTGCGGTGCTTACTGTAACCAGCTGACGTAATTAGCCTCCATCCTGCGGTGCTTACTGTAACCAGCTGAAGTAATGAGCCTCCATCCTGCGGTGCTTACTGTAACCAGCTGACGTAATTAGCCTCCATCCTGCTAGGAACTGTAACCAGCTGAAACATTGAGTCTTCATTCTGCGGTGCTTACTGTAACCAACTGCCATAATGAGCCTCCATCCTGCGGTGCTTACTGGAACCAGCTGACGTAATCAGCCTCCATCCTGCTAGGAACTGTAACCAGCTGACACATTGAATCTTCATTCTGCGGTGCTTACTGTAACCATCTGCCATAATGAGCCTCCATCCTGCGGTGCTTACTGTAACCAGCTGACGTAATGAGCCTCCATCCTGCTAGGAGCTGTAACCAGCTGACACATTGAGTCTTCATTCTGCGGTGCTTACTGTAACCAACTGCCATAATGAGCCTCCATCCTGCGGTGCTTACTGTAACCAGCTGACGTAATTATCCTCCATCCTGCTAGGAACTGTAACCAGGTGATATAACGATGTCTGTTATCTAGTTTAGCCGTATTGTGCTTGGACGTGTCTGTGTCTACATATGATTGCTCCCCCAGGACCAGGAGCGGACCCAGTCGACCGTGACGGACTACCTGGACACGTGGAGGGTAGGTAGCACCAAGCCCAACTCCTGGAGGAAGGAAACACTGAACCGTTAGGCGATAACTACAAACTTGCCCCCTTTTGATATTGTAAAAACTATTTAATCTGGTTAACTTCCAGGTAGCAATGTGAATAGTTAATGGATATTCTTGATAATTTGCAAGGCATATTCATGTTTCTCCTTCCTTTTTGTCCAACTGTGCATAAAAATATATTATCCGTTCATTAAACAGACCTTGACTATATTGCTAGAATAAAAGCGACATCCTCTTTTGCGACATCCTCTCCCATCTCTACCATGAAACGTTTGAAAGCTTTACTAAGGCATAGAATGTTGTAATCTTAATCAAACAATTTTTTAGCCAGAATCAATATAAGACTTTGAAATCTTTTACATGTAGACACCAAAAGTCGGATCTGCATGAATATTGCTAAAAAGGGTTAATTTGAAATTTAGAAAATGGAAGCGATCCCTCTTATAATACAGTCTTGTTAATAGGTTTTTGGTCACTCTTAATCTTTACACGTAGATCTAAATATGAAAGAAACGAGGCGGCTTCACTGCTCTATTTCTAGTTCATTTCTAGTTCCGGGGAAGGGAATTGTCTTTTTGACCATTATTGAAGGATATCAGAACCTTATGGACCGACCATCTGTTATTCGGGGTGGAATGGGTTGGGGTGGAGTGGGTAGGTTCTGGGATTTTGTATTGAGACCAGAGGTTTTTCAACTGCAGCTGCAAAACCAGATATAACTAATGTTATATTTGGGATAACACTTTCTTAGTAAAGTACAGATTCTAGTACTTTTTTGGGTTGAGTCCTGTCCGGGAAGCCTCGGTGGCTGAGTGGGTTAGATCGCTGACTGGCGATTAGGTGCCTCACCATGGCAGGTGTGGGTTCGAATACCGGACGGGACTCAACCCAAAAAAGGTACTAGAATCTGTACTTTACTAAGAAAGTGTTATCCCAAATATAACATTAGTTACATCTGAATACTTTCTAAATGGCATTGTGTATTCAAAACCAGATATGTTTTAATAAAAACCTTTCTCTCGTAAAAGCACATTGCAGCAATGTATTATTTGTGGCAGACCATTTCATTTTCTTCCAACAATATGAAGCATACATTTTTTTAAAAGAATTGTCGGGGACAAATATTTTTTTCAGTGAGGAAGTCCTGCAAAAAATCAATCAAATCCACATTATAATAATATCACCTGTCTCAAATACTTTCCATTAATAATATATAGAAAGCGCCTATATTGATTCTGGTGAGGATCGTGGACCCTGCAAGATATCTCTTTTTATTCGGATTTCATCTGGAACTTTCATCTGAGTGAGTGAGTGAGTGAGTATGGTTTTACGCCGCTTTTAGTAATATTCCAGCAATATCACGGCGGGGGAAACCAGAAATGGGCTTCAGACATTGTACCCATGTCGGGAATCCCGGGTCTTCGGGTGACGAGCGAACGCTTTAACCACTAGGCTCCCCGACCGCCCCCTGGAACTTTGAATCCACTTACAAAAGAAAAATACACATGTCTAAAGTCCAGCCAAAAGTTGATAGTACTGATGCGTAGTTTTGGCTGAATTCTTCCAAAAATACTGGCCTAGGATATGACATTATATGATACGTTACTTCCACCAAGTTCTTTGATCAAACAATTGAAGACATGGTATTTTTTAGATGTTCCACGTGAATATTTTTTTCTCCCTTCACACCAGGCCATGGAGAAGCTGGTGGACAAGGGCCTCGTCAAGTCTATCGGCGTCTCCAACTTCAACATACAGCAGCTGGAAAGGATTCTCACCATGGCCGGCCTCAAGCACAAACCTGCGAATAACCAGGTAGATGAGGATTTGATAAAAGAAATCTTTGAATACAAATACTACAAAATAATTGAGGTACATTCATCTTACTGTTGTTTCGTTTCAGGTGGAGATAACTCCATGTCTGTCCCAGGACGAGCTTTTGCAATACTCCCTGCAAAACGGCATCTCAACTACTGGGTGCGGACCATTTGGAGCTCCAGGACAAACATAGTGAGACACGTTATTCAATGATTGAAATACTGCAAATGCACAAAAACCTAGCTGATGTAGATGTCACTAAAGTCACGAACACGGGTCACATTTTGACAGTGCAGAGTTGCGCCCCTTAGGCGTGCCAGGAGCTTATGAACTTTGGTTCAAATCCTGATTATGTTTACTGCATTCACAGTTCCATACCGTGCACGGGGGCATCACTTCGTGCTTTCCTTTCACAAGCTGACAGTTCACGATAAACTGAAATATTGTTGGATGCAGTGTTTAACAAAACTACTCTGCACTGCACATATGACCAGAACCAATGAACGCCACTTTGTAAGATTACAAAGACCCTGGTACATACATATACAAACCTACCCAGGCACGCCCGCACACATATGCACACAATGTAGTTCTATATATGACTCATTTTATAATCCATTTTATAATCCATAGATTGAGTGACAACATTATCATATATATGTATATATTATGTATATATGAAAATGTAGTCACTCAATCTATGGGTTTACATTGCAGTGTGTCCAAGGACTCGCCCGACTGCCTGGAACATCCAACAATTGTCAACATCGCAAATAAATATGGAAAATCAGCTACGCAGGTATGTTTATACGTTGGTAATATTGTAGCTCAGTAAGCACCCTGTTTCTCCTGACAGACGTTGTTATCAACGACTGACCCTAATGTTTCCCGTGGTAGATGTTAACAACTATGTCCTACTGATCCTTATGTTTCCCGTGGTAGATGTTAACAACTATGTACTACCGATCCTTATGTTTCCCGTGATAGATGTTAACAACTATGTACTACTGATCCTAATATTTCCTGTGATAGATGTTAACAACTATGTACTACTGATCCTAATGTTTCCTGTGATAGATGTTAACAACTATGTCTTACTGATCCTAATGTTTCCCGTGATAGATGTTAACAACTGTGTACTA
The DNA here is from genome assembly GCF_022045235.1 of Haliotis cracherodii. NCBI lineage: Eukaryota > Metazoa > Mollusca > Gastropoda > Lepetellida > Haliotidae > Haliotis > Haliotis cracherodii. The sequence goes on from NW_027266343.1 coordinate 48,574,146, forward strand.
CTGACCCTAATATTTCCCGTGATAGATGTTAACAACTATTTCCTACTGATCCTAATATTTCCTGTGATAGATGTTAACAACTATTTCCTACTGATCCTAATATTTCTTGTGACAGGTGTTGTTATCAACTCTACACTAGTAACCCTAATGTTTCCCCTGATTCATGTTGTATGATTAATGCAGTACTGATCTTACTGTTATTCCCATATGTATTGCTATTCACGATGAACTAACGTGTACACCAGGTGATCCTCAGGTGGGGCATACAGAGAGGCTATGCAGTAGTTCCCAAGGGTACGAATCCATTTTGTCTGGTGCAGAACATGGATGTGAGTATCAGTTTTGCCTGGAAGAATGTCTCTCTTAGTAGTGTTGTGTTCGGATAATTTGATCTCAGTTTATTGCTTATCCATGTGTCAAGAGAATATAAGGGCACTTTTTGGTGTTTGGTGCATACCTTGAAGTTTGTTGTTGCATCAGTTGTAACATTCCGAGGTACGGTAGAGCTTGCTCTGTCAACGATGACTTCGAGGAGCGTCATAAATCTCTTGCTCAGAAGTTATTTGAGCAGGGTTACAACATTCAAGGCCCCAGTAAAACTTTCAAAAGTGTTATGATGGGCATGTGGAGGACATTTGGACAATGATGTTCGATGCGATTCTATCTTTTAACTTGTACCATCCGTACCCATGTTTTTTTCGGGGGAACAGTTGCCCTGCGTTCACATGTGTTTGTAACGGGTACCACCGGTGGTGCAGGATAAGCTTACACTTCCGCGAACACCTGGTATCATCACTGTTTCATATCGGAGGAGTACAGGACATTAACGTCACCAATTGTAACAGAACCGATGTCTATATGTAGCAGGTACGCATTGAGAAAGAATAATTATTAGTTTTGATTTGTTTGTAAAAAAAAACACGTATAGGATTTTTTTCTTCTTTTCAGATATTTAACTTTCAGCTCAGTACGGATGATATGCAGTCAATGCTTGCTCTGGACGACGGCTATAAAGTCAACAAAGAACAGTCCCAATCGCAAACACAACATGTGAAATGAATATTGCCTGTGAGATCTTGAACGCGACACACTCACTGTCTCTATACATCACTATAGTGTTATGAGTGAGACGTCATGCATGATGATAAAAGGGACGAAACCCTTGCAGAAATCTTAAATACCCAGCAATGAGAGACAACTGTGGGGCTACAAGTTATGAGGACTACACCTTAAACAAAATGCAAATTGATACCAATAAATACATGTTTGACATGTTTAGCGTTTTATCATGCAATCATTATGTACCTGAAGTATATATACTACTCAAAACAGTTAAGGATCCTTCTTATTACTATAGTTGATGCCGTGACAGATTAACTATAGTAATATAAAAGAATCGTGTGATCCTTAATTTTTTTTTAGTAGTATGGAAATGTTTCATATAGTTACTGGCTGCCATAAAAAGCTGGTGACAAAATTTCATAGTAAACTACAACTCGCTTATTCGTATAACATTATGGCATATTCGGAGACAGATTATTCTGTGCTTATTAGATGTTAACGCTTTCATTTGAGAACGGAAGTACACGAAAACAAGTCGAATGGCATGCGTTACGACGCCAGGTTGTGTTGTGGGAAGTAAAATTCATGCGCAAAAGAAATAGTTCTTAGTGAGGGAAGCACTTTCATTTGTAAACAAAGCACAGGGAAACAGTCGGAACAGTCATTTGTACTGCGCCAGGTTGTGTCGGGCTAGCTAAACTATGGTCTTTGGTAGATCGAGGTCCCAGTCATTTTCTCTACTACAGTAAAGTACGGTTATAACGAACTCAAAGGGACTACTAATTTTAATTCGTTATAACCGTAGTTCGTTATAAGCATATATACAGCATAACTACAGCAAATAGTCGGGACTAAAAAGTAAGTTCGTTAGATCCGTCAGTTCGTTATAAGCGTGTTCGTTATATCCGTAGTTTGCTGTAGTTCCAGTCTACTTCGGCAAGGGTGGAAGCTGGACTTTTACACACACGCTAACACACACACTAACACAAACGAGCACTCACTAACATTTTCTAACACTCACACACCCACCTTAAAAACCAGGCAGGTTAATGCAAACGTTCGCATCAGGTGTGACTTTTATGGCTATAATTGATGAATTAGGCGTTAAAGGAATATGGTTGCAAAAAACTCAGACCGAAGGTGTTTTGCCACTAACATACGTACACCGCATGACTTTTCACTTCTTCCGTTACAGTGCATCGAAATATGAATCTAAACGTCCCATGCTACATTCCGTCAGAGTACATAGATTGACTACAATACACTATGGTTCGCGTTGTGAACAGGATTCCGATGAAACTGTACTGCGTACTAATACATGACTATATATGGGTGAGTATATACCCCCGTTGACCAGACCAGTGGAGAATAGGTCTTCAGCAGCCCATGCTTGCCGTAAAAGGCGACTATGCTTGTCGTAAGAGGCGACTAACGGGATTGGGTGGTCAGGCTCGCTGACTTGGTTGATGCATGTCATCCCAGTTGCGTGGATCGATGCTCATGATGTAAATCACTGGATTGTCAGGCCCAGACTATTTACAGACCGCCGTCGTATAGCTGAAATATTGCTGAGTTCGGCGTTAAAAGACAAACCAACAAACAGAGAGGTCTGTTTCCGTAGCTGGCGGGTTGTTCTCTAGCGCTGACGTTTTGAATTCTCTGCTTCCTAGGACAATCGACTGCCTTGTTGTCCTCGGGTTATGCAAACAGTGACTGGGAGCGATGCAATCCCGAAGTGTTGATGGGGATAAGGGCAGACCCGTCTGTCAACATGGGATGTGATGGGACGTGAGGCTCACACATTGTTAGCGGCAACTCTAACATTTGAAACACGGCCCAGCTGGCCGAACTAACAGTAGAAGCCTACAGTGTCTTAACACAGGACAGACGTCACTGACAATGAAGACGTTAGGCAGACAATGTTTTGCTTGTCACAGCCTTGATTTTGTTAAAGACAAATGCAGTTTTCGAATGTTGCTGACTCGTGCAAACGTCCCAGCCCCAGGTGTGGAAGACACGCCAGTAAGAAGCCGGGCTTGTTCGGGGGGACTCCAACGTCCAGTCATTGCAATCTGGAATAGTTCTTTCCTCTTCCGAAAATGGATATTCGTTTCACAAAGACGTGGTTAATAACATTTATATTTTACATGCTTGTTGGAATATGGTTGATTCCGGTGAAAGGTAAGTTATTGCTGTGGAGTGGGTGAGTGTGGTTTTAAGCTGCTGTTTTAAATATCCCATCAATATAATGGCTGGGACACCAGAAATGGGCTTCACAGAATATACCCATCTGGGGAATCGAACCAACGCCTTTGGCGTGACGAGCGAATGCTTTTACCACTAGGCTACTTAACCGCCCCTACTGTAGGGCTATAAGAGTTATAATTATCAATGTTCTTTTTGAACATCACATATAACGCTGTGTTGATAGGAAAACTGTGCCATTACGCTATAAAAATGTGACTAAAGTTCACGGTGTGAGTAACTGCTTAAAAAAGTGTAGTAGACACATTGAAAAAGTAGAAATAACCCTACATAAGTATGATCTCATCAAAAGTCATAGCAACTATTTCAAATCATAAGTAGTTATTAATGGAAACATTTTACATATTTCACATGTGATACGTTAGTAAGTGACATTAAAGATGTTCTAAAAATAGAATTGAAGATATTATGGATGTTGGTCGGTTGGTTGGTTTGTTGTTTAACGCCGCACTCAGCAATATTCCAGCTATATGACGGCGGTCTGTAAATATTCGAGTCTGGACCAGACAATCCAGTGATTAATATCATGAGCATCGATCCTCGCAATTGGGATCGAAAACATGCATCAACCAAGTCAGCGAGCCTGACCACCCGATCCCGTTAGTTGCCTTTTACGACAAGCATAGTCACCTTTTACGGCAAGCATGGGTTGCTGAAGACCTATTCTACCCCGGAGTCTTCACGGGTCTTATGGACGTTGATGTAAATACATGGTAATAGGTGTTTCATCAAATTCCGTCCGTAGACATTTTGATTGATTATTTGCATTATGATACACACGAATGTAGACAGCCTCCGCGTCATCAAGAGGATTTAGGAGCAATGTTTGTTCATGTTGTCCTCTTTAAAACTAGTTTTAAAAAACCCATTCAGTGTGATGAAGAATACTTGGCGGTTGAAGTCGTAGTGTTGAATGAGCTGTGTTAGACGCAGAGTTAAACAGTATTTCGGTAATAGCTATAGGGCGGGTGGACAGCTTCATGTGGTAGTTGCAGGTCTGAGACGTTTGCCATTTAGGTGAGACCAGGAATGGTGCCGAAAAAGTACGAAAAAGTGCTTTCGCTGACTTATACGAAACACCTTTTAGAAATATTTGTTTAATAAACTCTTTAGAAAATAGTGCATCATGAAATATAAATGTTAATACCAAGTATTAAAACAAGGATAAGTGTTGAGGACAAACATCCTATGCAAGAACCTTAATGTCTGTAAAACGTCACACCAAAACACATCCTATAGATTGCACGTGCCTCTCGCAGTAGCGCCACACACGTGCATAGGATAGGGTGTCATGCTTGATTTTGACACTTTCAAGGAAGGTCGAGTAATCTATGTGGACCATTATCTCTGTCAATCTTATTCCTGTTATAAAGATGTGATTTACTTGATTCCATGTGTTTATGTGTAACTTAGCGATGCCGCGTCTGCAGGCTATTTGAACGGTGGAAACAGACATCAGCGTGCAGTGGCCAATACATGCAATGTTCCACAGTCTGCGATTAGCAGACTATGGCGCGGGTACCAACAAACCCAGGATGTTGACGATGGTCCCCGTTCAGGGCGTCCCAGGTCAGCGCAAGAGCACAGGATTGATTGATTCGAAACCAGGCCCTACGAAATCGAGCATAAAACGGCGAATGAAATTGCTGCAAACCTTCTTCAGTCTCCATGCTCGACGGCGACGTGTTGTGCTACCCCTTACAAATCGCCATATTGCCAACAGACGTCAACACTGAACACAACGTCGAAACTGGGGTAATCGTCGCTGGTCACGTGCCATGTTTCAGTGATTCTCGATTCACTTTGCACTTCATTGATAGGCGTGGTCGTGTCTGGCGTCGTCGAAATAAACGTCGAGCTAATGTCAACCAGACACCTTAAGACAGATTTGGCAGTTGATCGGTTATGGTGTGGGGTGGCATAGCCATGACTGAGCGCACCCCACTACATATTGTGCATGAAAGGATCACTGCATACTCGAACCCTTTGTCGTCCCGTTTGCAAGGCGAGTGGGGCCCTCAAGACGCCAGTGGGAGACTTATACACAGTATGCATGGTCGAGTGAATCGTTGATGGTCATAACATCTGCTGTGATACTTCACTACCAGTTGTAAAGTGTTACCAATTCGTTGATTATTATCATGCAACTATTACTAGAAGCTATTAACTCTTACAATTTTTGAAATTTTAAGTTTTTTATTTATTACTTTTTAAAGAGTATATTATGTGTCAAAGTGCATGAGGATGGTCTAAAGAAACGCTCGTAAAATATATTTGGCCAGGAAATACACGCTAAAAAAGGTACATCTAAAGAACCGTGAGGCACAAATTGTTTAAATGTGATCAAAAGGAATTAGAAGTACTTACCCCACATGACCATGACCTTTGCTTGACATCTGGGCGCTACTGTCATATATACTGTACTGTCACGTCGCTCTATAAGTGCAATAATCTCGGACGCGACGTTAAATCCAATTTCACCCCATCAACTACTGAGGCCTTGAAAGTTGTAACCTTGATGGAACAACTTCTGAGCAAGAGTTGTATGACGCTCTTTGAATCTTGGTAGAAAGAGCATGCTCGATTGTACCTCAAAGGTTGTGAAATGCAGACACCACGGGCTGGAGATGCAGGAATATTGCTCGACATAAAGGGAAAATTAGCTATTGGAACGTTGAAGTCATCATTCTTGTCATACAGTCTAGTGGAAGTTGATGATTTCACAAATTGTTTTCTCAGTAAACTTCAGATGGCATTTGCTTTGAATTTTGACAAATTGACATGAACCTCTGAAGATAGATATGTAAATATATGTATGGGCCCCACGTTTTGTAACAAAAGCCCCATGGATCGAGAAATGAAGTTTTACCGTAAGTTTACCATGTAGGATAGTGGTGTACAACGTTGAAAAATTATTTTTTGGGGATAAAACTGAACGTGGTTCTTTTCTGAGATTGTTAAAGGTCAAGCAAATCCTATTGGTTTTTGAAAATCCACATACTATAAATTCCACTAGTCTCAAATACGTTATGTGAAAAATAATTTGTCTTAGATTGTATTAAAGATTGTGGTTAATCTTTGAGATAGGGATTTGGTGGTACATTTGCTGGACCCAGCAATATGCCTCTCCTTGTACGGATGTTTATGGAGCGTTGGAATCCAGTAAAAAAGAGTCTTCAGCTTTAAGAGTCGTTAGTACTGATGCATGGTTTTGGAAGATTTCTTCCTCAGTTAACATACTGGTCTTATATGTGACGTAATGTGATATGTCACTTGTACTAAGTTCTTTGTGGGTACAAATTGTGAAGCCCATTTCTGGTGTCCCCCGCCGTGATATTGCTGGAATATTGCTAAAAGCGGCGTAAAACCATACTCACTCACTCACTCACTCACTCACTAAGTTCTTTGATCAAATAATCAATGTAGACATGCTTACATATAATGGTAATGTTATTTGAGGCCTTGTCAGATGGAAAAACTAAAACTTGTGGAACTGGACTTTTATTGTCAGTTAATTCCCTTACCTCGGGAAGATGATACTTTTGTCGTTTACCTGCACTGGAGGAAACATGAAAGAGAAACTATTTTTTACAGCGCCGTGATAGCAAAGTCGCAGGGTCTTTCTTTACCTAAAACGTTGTAACCTTGACCTTCCTCTCAGTTGCCATGTAGACGGTACTGAAACTGTTTGTTTTGTTGTTGATTCTTCTTCAGATTACATCTGTGGTAATTCAAATACGCCGATATGAGCTTCATATCAATAGACATACGCCGATATGAGCTTCATATTAATAGGCATACGCCGATATGAGCTTCATATTAATAGACATACACCGATATAAGCTTCATATTAATAGACATACGCCGATATGAGCTTCATCTGAATAGACGTACACCGATATGAGCTTCATCTGAATAGACATACGCCGATATGGGCTTCATATTAATATACATACACCGATATGAGCTTCATATCAATAGGCATACACCAATATGAGCTTCATCTGCATAGACATACACGATATGAGCTTCATATTAATAGACATACACCGATATGAGCTTCATATTAATAGACATACACCGATATGAGCTTCATATTAATAGACATACGCCGATATGAGCTTCATCTGAATAGACATACGCCGATATGAGCTTCATCTTAATAGACATACACCGATATGAGCTTCATATTAATAGGCATACGCCGATATGAGCTTCATATCAATAGGCATACACGATATGAGCTTCATCTTAATAGACATACACCGATATGAGCTTCATATCAATAGACATACGCCGATATGGCTTCATATTAATAGACATACGCCGATATGAGCTTCATATCAATAGACATACGCCGATATGAGCTTCATATTAATAGACATACGCCGATATGAGCTTCATATCAATAGACATACGCCGATATGAGCTTCATCTGAATAGACATACGCCGATATGAGCTTCATCTGAATAGACATACACCGATATGAGCTTCATCTGAATAGACATACACCGATATGAGCTTCATCTGAATAGACATACGCCGATATGAGCTTCATCTTAATAGACATACGCCGATATGAGCTTCATATCAATAGGCATATGCCCTTTTAAGTTTCATTTTAATAGAACTTGACATAAGGCCATGTGAGTTTCATTTTAACACGCATACGCCCAAAGGAGCTTCATTTTAATTAGAATACTCCCATAAGAGCGTCATTTTAATATTAATACACGCACATCAGCTTCATTTTGATAGGAATAAGCACATAAGAGCTTCATTTTAATAGGAATACGCCCATGTGGCTTCAGTTTTATGAGAATTCACCAGAAGGAGGATGATTACAACATACATTTACCCGTTTTCCTTCAAAGAAGGGTAAACTGTTGCTTATATTTTGAAAGGATGTGTCATGCACACATTTCATGACGTACAATATTTGTACGGTATCATGAGTCTACTAGTGAATCTGTATAAATATGCATGCATGCTCGGCAAAGATGTTTTTTGTATCTCTTCTTTATTTATATGCATGTGTATTATGTTGTTGAAATAATTTTGTACCTCTGATTCCGCTGATAGCGGCCTGAGTGTAAATAAAAGTTCAGTTCAGTTCAGACAACCACCAAATGTTTGTTGATTAAGGGGGAAAAAGAGGCTCCGAATCGTCGTCACAAAGAATAAAATAAGTTGCTGTCCATTAAAGAGTCATGCATTCTTGACCATGTTCTTCCTACCTCTAAATGCCAATCATAGACTTCACCTCATGTTTGTTGACCAGGCTGCGAGGAATCCTGTCGCTTCTCCTACGACCAGAGCTTCAAGGAGTTCAGCCACAGATGCGACCAAACCTCCACAGGCAACATTGTCGTCACTGACCGCGCCCACTTCGACGGCACGTCGTTCCTATCCCTGCCCATGTTCCAGCAGAACCCTCTGCGGCCCTCTTTCTCCATCGCCTTCATCTTTAAGTACATGGGACAGCATACCTTCCGTGACGTGGCCATACTCAGCAACGGCTGCGTGGACACTCCACCCACCATAGAGTTCAAGCTGCGACAGGAACGGCGTCACAATGAGCTCGCAACGACGACCCTCAGTCTTAAGATGACGAACGACGACAGGGATATGAACATCACTGTGAGAAACATCAACGTGGTAAGGCTCATGTTAGTAGATGATAGTGGCGGTGGGAGCCTATAGTCTGTCATACAGACCCTGAAACAAATATATCCAATACAGCCCATGCAAGTCTATAATGTTTGGCAAGTCTAGATAACTGCAGTATCAGAAAATGAAGAGAGAATTTTTACGGTATTTTATAACAATAATTTAACAACTGTTTTCCTGTAAAATATGTTCAATTCAGAGACAAGCTGTTAGTTTAGGGAGCCTTGTGGTTAAAATGTTGCGTTCCAACCGCAAGTATATCCCGCCGCTGTATTCAACGGGGAAGGGACCATTTTAATAGAGTTCAATCACGAGTGAAGGTCTGTGTTACCTGTGTAAGTTCGAGTTGGTTATTCTATATTGCCTATCTACATTTTAAGAGTGACAGCGACAGTTTTGTTTGTCAAACCTTCACTCATGAAACTTATGTGGGGGAAGCCACTCCCATCCTTTAAACCCGTGGTTCATGTTCCTGGTAAAGAGTTTCGATGCACACTGTGAGTTCGGGGCCGCCTCATGGGTCAGTGGATAAAGCACATGCCAGCGGACCTGAGAGTGGGTGGTTCGTTCCGCGGCCGTGTCAAACCAATAGATAAAATATGGTACTTGTACCCAATACGTGCAATTGTCAGAGATATATGTTGCAAACAAATGTTCCTTGTGCTATATTTCTCAAGGGGTATTATTCCCATGGAACAGTTTTTACCACGATACATTTACACTGGCAATATTGGTTCTGGATGGAACTAATTGTGGAACTGATCATCGTTGGGCACCCACGTCGCTATATAAATGCAATAAACTTGAATGGACGTTAAACATCCTTTCTCCTCACGTGTGCACTAGGGTTACTTTCATCCCGGTTTCCTCCTCTGTAGAACGTCCGCCAGGAGGTGCTGGTGCAGATCGCCCAGAACGAGACGGCCTTTGAAGTCCAGGTAGGAGGCCAACCGAGACAGACATTCGCTAAAGGTGAGTCATTAAACAATAGACATTAGTGAGTGAGTTGGGCTTAACGCCGGTTTTAACAATATCCTAGTTATGTCACGCATGTCAGCTTAATGTGGGAGGAAAGCGCGAAGTGATGTAGGTCTCAGACGTTTACCACTTCGGTGAAACCCACGAGCACAGGTATGGTGCTGACAAACCTAGAAACATAATCGGGGTGTACCGGGATTCGAATCCACACTAATAGGTTTCTGGCGTGCCTCAGGGACGCGAATTGCGGCGCTTTAGACGACTGCCCCCCCCCCCCCCCCCCCCCCCCCCCACACACACACACACATCGACTCCACACGCCTTGATGAAAATGAAGTACTGTTCAAAGCCGTGTAAGAGCCAACTACTCGCCCACATGTATAAGGGAAAAAGGTGAAATAATCCCTTGTTTTTTATGTCCCTGGAACAAAATGTGTAGTGTATTCTAGTTTACATGTTGTTTGTTTGTTGTGCAGATGTGAACGACTACATCGGCCGCAGTGACTGTCCTCTGCAGATAGGGGCCGGCAGGGGCCTAGACAACTATGTGGGCGAGTTCGACGAGGTATCTATATCTTTATGCAGTAACGAATTGTGTTTGTGTGTGTGTTTGTGTGTGCGTGCGCGTGCGTACGTGCGTGCGTGCGTGTGTGTGTGTTTTATTTGTGTGTGTGTGTGTGTGTGTGCGTGCGTGCATGCATTTGGCTATATGTGTGCGTATATATATGTATTTTATATATATAAGCTGAAGGAAATATCAGGTGTAGTGGAAAACTTACATATGTATCTATATATATGTACATATGAAATACTCAAAATGACATCCAATCTCCAACACACGCATACACACACACAGGCAGGGAGACACACACACGCGCATACATATACACACATACACAGAGGCATGCAGGCACAAACACACGCGTACTGCCATACAAACACGCACACACAGAGAAACACGCACTTACACGTATACATACACACAAACACACAGCGATACACACACGCATATACAGACGCACGCATACACGAATACATACTCACACACACAAGCACACACACATCCACACACATACATACACACACTTGTTCATGTGAGTGAAATGAAATATTGAAATGGACATTATATCATAAACATTATTATTTTTATCAAAGTAGTGTTATGTAAGGTCTAAAAATAACACGTCCCCTTATTCATTGCCTCCTGTATATAATGTTTTAATGGGTTTACCTTGCGAAAAAAATATGTTTTATCAGGTGATGAATTTGGCTATGGTACGAGCATGAAATTCCTTTAACGCATGTATCTTTAACACTCTGACACATTGCAATGAACATTTATAATGATGTGTCGAATGCTGGCGGAAAAACGTGTCAATATAATCAGGAGGATAGGTAGATAATTTTCTTCAACGTACATGTATGTTCAGGGTGTTACTGCTCATGATCTGTCATGAATCCATCATGATATCCGTCCATTCTATGACTGATCATGTCGATTTTTGTTTCCTTCATAAAAAAGTGCCGAATCTGTTTCATCATCTCTCTATACATATCCTGAAAGATGACGAACACTCCTGTTTGCCGTTGGTGGTACGGAACAGCGTTAAGCATTACATTAATCATCAAATGGACATGGTGCAATAGTGCATTTCCTTGGTGAGAAAAAAGACCATATGATGTGTCCGTGTATGTATGTACCTTCACAAATAGTTTATGGTTGAACGGAAATGAACGCAACATTAGGTTGAAAACACGTGGTGTAGCCTTGTGCTGACACGTCACAGTATTTTAATAAAGCGACAAAACCATTTTCACAATCATGAGGTATACAAGCTGAAAGCAACGTCCATTTCACGATACCGACTCTACCGTGAGCATGTGCTAATACCAGGTGTTCGCGAAAAGGTGAGCTAATGTTGCTCCATCGGTGGCGATGCAGCCTTCTTTCGACCACAGTTCATTTCGTCTACAGTCAGTTCGACTACAGTACTTGTGGTGGTGGTGGGTTGTGTGTGTGTGCGTGCGTGCATGCGTGCGTGCCTGCCTGCCCGCCTGCCTGCCAGCCTGCCTGCGTGTGTATCAGTGTATGTGCGTGCGCGCGTTCGTGCGTGCGTTCGTGCGTGCGTGCGTGCGTGCGTGCGTGCGTGCGTGCGTTTGTATGCATGCTAACATGTATGTATATCATTGTATCACCAGAACGGTCACCTTTCTTCATCAAGCCGTCCTTTATTTAACATCTGTGACTTGATTATACTTCAGTTTGTATACTTCCCGTGTGTCAATCCCGGGTTCTTCAGTATATCCAGCCTGTTCTGATGTCCGGCGCCACATACCCGCATACCCGGCCTACCCGACGTGAACACTGCGACTGATGCCAGTCCATTCACACCCAAGATGCCCCCAGTTTACAATGACGTGTTCTGCGTGGTGTGTGTCCGCGATACTACATATATCGATACATACCTTATCATGATAATACAAAGTATACTCATTGTACGTTTCATTTGATAATTGCAACATAAAAATATTTAGTACTATCGAATTATTGTTTGCAGTTTTGATAACTCTAAAAGGCCTAGGATGACTGTGCTTTTGGATTTGGTTTAAGGTGTCATGTCAACTCATTGCTCAATAAAATGTCTTTTTGTAAGACTTTTTATTTATTTATTTATCTATGCTGGTTGACATTGATAATGTTTTAACAAATTACTTTGTGGTGGTTGGTTGGGTGTGCAGCTTGGAGGTGGAGCCAGGGGATGGGGCAAATATTATTACTGTGTAAGCTCATGTGGTACACTACAGAGCTTTCACCTTATTACGAGGGGCGGCCGGGTAGCCTAGTGGTTAAAGCGTTCGCTCGTCACACCGAAGACCCGGGTTCGATTCCCGACATGGGTACAATGTGTGAAGCCCATTTCCGTGATATTGCTGGAGTATTGATGAAAGCGGCGTAAAACCATGCTCACTCACTCACCTTATTACGGAGTGTGAGAAGTAGGTAACACACTACAGAGGCTCAATGTGTACTGTGTGACATGGACAATTACTAACTGTTATACACTACACACCCTGCACTATATCTGACAGGATATGGATAGCTAGTCTATCTTACAGACCCTGATACAAATATATCAAGTACAGCCCATGCAAGTCGATAATGTTTGGCAAGTCTAGATTTCTGCAGTATCAGGAAAATGAAGAGAGTCTCTGGGCTCCTATTTAATAATTTTATATTAAGATTATTGAACAACTGTTTTTTCTGTACGATATGTTCAAATCAGATGTTAGTCTAATAGCACTAATTGATATATACTATAGATCCTGCAATGTGTCACACAGGGTATGACTTGGCACAAACTGTTATACACTACACATCCTGCACAATATCTGACAGGATATGGATAGGATACTATAGATCCTGCAATGTGTCACACAGGGTATGACTTGGCACAAACTGTTATACACTACACATCCTGCACAATATCTGACAGGATATGGATAGGATACTATAGATCCTGCAATGTGTCACACAGGGTATGACTTGGCACAAACTGTTATACACTACACATCCTGCACTGCGGGAATGGCGCAAAATGAGTGAGTGAGTGAGTGAGTTGGGTTTAACGTCGCTTTTAACAGTATTCCACTTATATCACGGCGAGTCAGCTTAATATGGGAGGAAAGCCCCGAGTGATACCGCTTCGGTGAAACCTAGACACATAATCGGGGTGAACCAGGTTTCTGGCGTGACCAAGGGACTCAACTCTAAACAACGAATCGCGGCGCCTAAGATGACTGGGCCACCCGTGCCCCCGGGGCAAAATGAAGTTGCCAGACAGTTTAATGTTTGTCTCAACACACTATCATCTCTTTGAAGACGTTATCTAGAGCAGGACAACGCCCATGACTTGCCAGGGGCCGGTCGATCACGTGAGACATAACGTCATTAAGACAGCCATATTATAGTCGTGCAAGGGTCTTCAATCGTCAACGTCGTCAGTTTGGGGGTTGATGTTATAAGTTCATATAACCAATGTCCATGAATAGCGGTTACATTTTATTTTACAACGAAAACTGAATATATTACTTTAACAAAATGGATAATATTATTCGTTGAAATGCCATATACCCCGTTGGTTCAACCTTACACGATTATCCTGATAATTCTATACCAATAGAGCTTTCTTCGCATCTTTTATTGTGTAATCCTGAGACGAGATGAAGAGAAATAATCACATAATAATGAACAAATATATGTCCAATATTGAATATAATTTTGGTTGTTTTGAAATATTCTTCTGGTATTTCATAACGTAAATTGATGCCAAACAGGTCCGTGTCTTGTCAAATTAAGATACACTAAAAAAAACCTATCAAATTGTTTATAAAAATTTACTTGGTGAAAGCAGTCATTGTATGTTGCGTCGAAAAAGCGTCAAATTCCGTTCTACACATCGAGATTTTCCTTACCATGAACGAAAATTAAGGCAGATATAATTATATTAATCGAAATACCAGTGTCGACGTTATCAAAGACATAAAACCAGCCATGAGGTCATATAGATATTTCAATTTTCCTTTTGGTATACCATTACATTTGATGATAAGGCTAGTGCTCCATTAATAATGGTGCAACATTAGTCAAATTACACTAACACATTCAGGGGAATGTTGGAATGTAAGGACTACATTATAGGTTAGACAGGGCCATCCATTACCTCTTTTTTTATGAAGTACGATTTCATCATTTCTTATGGTGTTTTTTTTATAACTAAACGTATACAGTTTCAATATCGATATTTGTGTTGGAATGGTTTGGTTCCTCGTGCACAAAACACCAAGAATATATATTGTCCTTTCCCACAGCTAATTCTCACCAAGTGACCTGAGTTACAATAAACTAGTGCTAAGCATAACGGAGTTATGCCCCCTTTTCTTTGTACGTGTGTAACCTCTCTGTCGCCTATCGACGTCATAGAGAAAAATCAGTTTTCGTCATTTACTGCATGCTATTTCTTGGCATTGAATGTATGTCGTTATACATACGCATATAACTCCATTTGATATATAGTTATGTCGTTCAGATATTAGGCAATATTTTATTCGCTCACAGTTTCCGTAAAGCTTCTAAATAAAGACAAATCGTCGCACAGTACTTTTATAACGATAAAAGGCGGAGAAATTTACTGTTTTTCAACGCAGAATAAATTCTCGGACAACTCTTAGAAGTGTCTTTGTTAAAAACCGGTTTAATATTTGCAGTTTAATTTACACCATCAAATCGAACTTTGATATTTTCCACCTCTGCGTAATTTTATAGCCAAAGGTGGATCCAGTGCCGCGTGAGGACAATTCTCGCACAAACTTCACTTTTCCGATCTGGTTTTCTTTAGAGGTGCCAACCTCATGTTAGCTTACGGAGTGGCCATGCTTTCAGTGCCTTTGATATGTTCGAGTGAAGTATTACTGCATAAACAAGGGGGCACGGGTGGCCCAGTCGTCTAAGGCGCCGCGATTCGCTGTGCAGAGTTGCGTCCCTTGGGCACGCCAGAAACCTATGATTGTGGGTTCGAATCCGATTATGTTTCTAGGTTTGTCAGCACCATACCCGTGCTCGTGGGTTTCACCAAGTGGTAAACGTCTGAGACCTGTATCACTTGGGGCTTTCCTCCCACATTAAGCTGACACGCCGTGATATGATTGGAATCTAAGGAGTCAATAAAAGTTCCAACATTTAACCACCCTCTTCGTATTTCCCTATTTCTGCATTAACGTATTTCCGTATTCACGTATTTTCCGTATTTCCGTATTCACGTATTTCCGTATCTTATCCTTGTTATCATTCCACATACATTTGAAGAACACATCGTTTATCTCGTTTATCTCTCATGTTTAATACATTTGTTTTGAGGTTTTGGAAGTTATATTAGTATATGCCAATATTTTAATTACAGTGATTTTGCCAATCAAAGTAAGATTTCGTTTTCTCGATTTTGAAAGAATTCTTTTGATTTTTTTTTTCGTTTTCTGGTGTTTATCACCCTAAGATCTGTTACATGGGAATTTATTGTTATTTATCATTCTTCAAAATCTCCATTCTTCCAGTCTAAATTTAACTCTTGATTGAGATTTCGTTGACTTCCTGCCACTGGGCCTTACCATATTGCCTTAGTTTTAACGATATTTATTTTTAGTCGAGACATTTTGTAAAATTTGTATAACGTGTTTATGGTTTCGATAAGGGAGGCACCAGAGCCGTCTAGAAATAATTTGGTATCGTCCGTAGTTTATGTTATGTGTTATGTGACATTTAAGGTAATCCCATGTAAATTGTTATATGTCCTTATCAGAATACCTAATAAACTCAGTTGATAGATGTCTGTTTGAATAATAAAAGAGGTAGCATTTAAAATCAGAATATTGGCCCAATTTGTAATATTTATTTTACCGAATCCCAATTTTTCTAACACCAACATTATGAAACACTTGGAAACTGTATCGAATGCTTTTTAAAAGTCTATTAATAGTAATTAACCTTGCATCTACCAGGAACACATCAGGTCTGATTGTCATGAATGAGAACATTTAAAGTTTGTTGAATTCTCTTTGTTATGCAAGCACTTATCATCTTGTACAAAGCATTTAATAACGATATGGGTCTCCAGTTATTCAGCGAGGGACTTTCTTTATTTGGCTGCAGGATACATGCAATAACTCCTCTGTTCATGGTTATCGTCGTAGAAGTAATTTTGAAAATGTCTTCAGTGTATCTACATATCCATATTTTCAGGACTTTTTTCCACCAAGTGAACTTATTTTTGTCAGTGTTTAATTCTCGCCAAAAATCAGTAAGATTAAATATTTATCTAACACCTTTTTAATCTCCAGGGTTATTAATATTTCTATAGTTTTCATACTAGTCTATCAAAGGACTTAGTACCTGATTCCAGTCGCCACTTATCACCAACGATTCATTACCAATGTCATCAATATCGTCACATAATACATATTAGTGAGTGACAATCGTATCCTCTCCACTGTATTACCTTGTTTGATCAAATGTCCATCCTCACCTTTGTGTAACGTTAACTCTACGTTATTATTAAAGAGAATTGCGACACCCCTAGAATTAGAGTTGTAAGGAGTCACAATGCATTCTAAATCCCATTCTTTTCTCATTATGTTTTCATTATTTTAAGAGATATGAATATCTTGTAAAATATAAAAGTTTTCCTTTCTTCCTACAATATGATTCACCCCAAACGGCATATCCGTAAACTAGACGCTATAAACTGTGTTCGCAAAGCACACACTTAAAACCATACATATCCGCAAGTTAGACACTATAAACCATATCCGTAAACTAGACACTATAAACTAGATCCGTAAACTAGATGCTATAAACCATATCCGTAAACAAGACACTATAAATCATATCTGTAAACTAGACACTATAAACAATATCTGTAAACTAGCCGCTATAAACCATATCCGTAAACTAGACATTATAAACCATATCCGTAAACTAGACGCCATAAACCTATTCCATAAACTAGAAACTATAAGTCATATCCGGAAACTAGACACTATAAACCATATCCGTACATTAGACACTATAAACCCTATCCATAAACTAGACGCTGTAAACCATAACCGTAAACTAGACACTTTAAATAATAGCTGTAAACTAGACGCTATAAACCATATCCGTAAACTAGATGCTATAAATGATATCCGTAAACTAGACACTATAAACAATATCTGTAAACTAGACATTATAAAGCATATCCTTTAGCTAGACGCTATAACCATATTTGTAAACTAGACACTATAAACAATAGCTGTAAACTAGACACTATAAACCATATCCGTAAACAAGTCACTTTAAACTATATCCGTAAAATAGACGCAATAAACCATATCCGTAACCTAGAAAACACTTTAAACTATATCCGTAAAATAGAGGCTATAAACCATATCCGTAAACTAGACGCTATAGACCATATCCGTAAACTAGACACTATAAACTATATCCGTAAACTAGATGCTATAAACCATATCCGTAAACAAGACTCTATAAACAATATCTGTAAACTAGCCGCTATAAACCATATCCGTAAACTAGACATTATAAACCATATCCGTAAACTAGACGCCATAAACCTATTCCATAAAGTAGAAACTATAATTCATATCCATAAACTAGACACTATAAACCATATCCGTACATTAGACACTATAAAACATATCAGTACATTAGACACTATAAACCCTATCCATAAACTAGACGCTGTAAACTATATCTGTAAACTAGACGCTATAAACCATAACCGTAAACTAGACACTTTAAATAATAGCTGTAAACTAGACACTATAAACCATATCCGTAAACTAGACATTATACACCATATCTGTAAACTAGATGCTATAAACAATATCCATAAACTAGATGCTATAAACAATATATGTAAACTAGACGCTATAAACCATATCCGTAAACTAGACGCTATAAACCATATCCGTAAACTAGACGCTATAACCATATCTGTAAACTAGACACTTTAAACTTTATCCGTAAACTAGACGCTATAAACCATATCCGTAAACTAGTCACTTTAAACTATATCTGTAAAATAGACGCAATAAACCATATCCGTAACCTAGAAGACACTTTAAACTATATCCGTAAAATAGAGGCTATAAACCATATCCGTAAACTAGACGCTATAGGCCATATCCGTAAACTAGACGCTATAAACCATATCCGTAAATTAGACACTCTATACCCTATCCATAAACTGGACACTATAAACTATATCTGTAAACTAGACGCTATAAACCATATCCGTAAACTAGACACTATAAACAATGGCTGTAAACTAGACACTATAAACCATATCCGTAAACTAGACATTATACACCATATCCATAAACTAGACGCTATAAACAATATATGTAAACTAGATGCTATAAACCACATCCGTAAACTAGATACTTTAAACTATATCCGTCAACTAGACGCAATAAACCATACCCGTTAACTAGATGCTATAAATGATATCCGTAAACTAGACACTATAAACAATATCTGTAAACTAGACATTATAAAGCATATCCGTAAACTAGACGCTATAACCATATCTGTAAACTAGACACTATAGACCATATCTGTAAAGTAGATGCAATAAACCATATCGGTAAACTAGACGCTATAAACCATATCCGTAAACTAGACGCTATAAACCATATCCGTAAACTAGACACTATAGACCATGTCCGTTAACAAGACTCTATAAACCATATCTGTAAACTAGACGCTATAAACCCTATCCGTAAGCTAGACGCTATAAACCATATCCTTTAACTAGACACTATAAACCATATCCGTAAATTAGACGCTATAAACCATATCCGTAAACTAAACACTATAAACCATATCCGTAAATTAGACGCTATAAACCATATCCGTAAACTAGACACTATAGACCATGTTCGTAAAACACACACTTGAAACCATATCCGCGCAGCACACACTTAAAACGAAAGTTTTCGAAAAAACACACCTGCCTGAAGGTTTATAATTTAAACATGTGCACATACTTCATTTGATTGAAGGGGGTTATGCAGATTGATTGACGGAAAAAAATTGTCACGAACATTCGTGGATATTACATACTTGTACACGTCAGTTGCTCACTCCAAACACCACTTGTGCCCACCCAAATATGAATTATTTTTAAAAATAATATAATATCTAAGAGTTATCCTGTCCGGGTATTCATGTTAAACTGCGGCATTGTTACTCTGTGGGCTAGCACTATAAATCGGCATCAGTGTGCACTAGTACAAGCAGGCACACAAACACACACGTGCATGCACGTCGCTATATAAGTGCAATAATCTTCAACGCGACGTTAAGCCCCATTTCACCTCATCTCACCTCATAAATGTGAAGTTTAATCTGAAGCACATGTGTTGCTATATCGTTAATAAAATTAAGACATAACCCATTTTATTGGTATTAACCTTAAATTCATTTTAAAATGCTAACAAAATGCTAATTTAAAAAAAAATTGGTCATTCCTTGCGTTGGCGTCAGCTCGACATTGACGTAATACGTGACGAAAGGATTAGGTTTCTTCACGATTGTGTCACGGGAGAACACTGAAGCTAAATGAGAATTTATTCCTTTCAGCATAATTGTTTTTTTTTCTAATAAAAATAGGGGGCATGGGTGGCCCAGCCGTCTAAGGCGCCGCGATTCGCTGTGCAGAGTTGCCTCCATTGCCAGTGCTCGTGGGTTTCCTCTCACATTAAGCTGACACGCCGTGATATGACTGGAATACTGTTAAAAGCGGCGTTAAACCAAACTCATTCACTCTAATAAAAATACATTTGTTTCAGAAAACGTTTAGGATATATATTTCATTTGGCATCTTGTGAAGTCATCGACATGTTAATGTATAATCTTTCCTTTTCGGCTTTAAAGATTGGCAGGAAACAGCATATTGCAGTGGATAAAGACCGTGCCACTTAATTGTTCAATCAAGTGATGTTCCTTCACATCTCTTTGCACTGTCACACCTCCTTGTACCCCGGGGCGCGCACCTGTCAACAAGCCACTGCGTATACCAGGACATGACCTACACATGGGTTGATGTAATATGTCATTACATGCGTCACACCTAATGTCTCACATGCATGGCATCTCGCACAGGACTACACGAGGACAGGCCAATCATTCACGTTTACAAATCTCAGACTTATTTTTAATTCTCGACATATCTATCAATGCAAATGCCCCCAAATCGAAGCGTTATTTTAGTGTAAATTCATTATTTGGAAAAACGAATGTGTTTGTGAACCATGAGTAGTACTTGTAAATCACGGACTTCCTTGTAATATGATGAAAGAAAATACCACGTGGCATGTGCAATCACACAGTAAACACCTAGCACCAGGCATGACGTGGAGACCAGTAAAGTGACGCTATAAACCATATCGGTAGAGTACACACTATAAACCATAACAAAGTACGCACTATAAACCATATCATTAAAGTACGAACAATAAACCATATCGGTAGAGAACACACTATAAACCATATCATTAAAGTACGCACTATAAACCATATCATTAAAGTACGAACAATAAACCATATCGCTAAAGTACGCACAATAAACCATATCATTAAAGTACGCACAATAAACCATATCATTAAAGTACAAACTATAACCATATCAATAAACTACGCATTATAAACCATATCATTAAAGTACGCACAACAAACCATATCGGTAAAGTACGCACTAAAAACCATATCGGTAAAGTAGGCACTATAAACCATATCGGAAAAGTACATACTATGAACAATATCATTAAAGTACGAACAATAAACCATATCATTAAAGTACGCACTATAAACCATATCAATAAAGTACTCACTATAAACCATATCATTAAAGTACAAACTATAAACCATATCGGAAGAGTACGCACAATAAACCATATCGGTAAAGTACGCACTATAAACCATATTATTAAAGTACGCACTAAAAACCACATCGGCAAAGTACGCACTGTAAACCATATCGGAAGAGTACAAACTATGAACCATATCATTAAAGTACGCACTATAAACCATATCATTAAAGTACAATCTATAACCATATCAACAAAGTACGCACTTTAAACCATATCATTAAAGTACGCACTATAAACCATATCGGAAGATTACGCACAATAAACCATATTGGTAAAGTACGCACTGTGAACCATATTATTAAAGTACGCACTAAACACCATATCGGTAAAGTAGGCACTATAAACCATATCGGAAAAGTACCCACAATAAACCATACTGGTAAAGTACGCACTGTGAACCATATTATTAAAGTACGCACTAAAAACCATATCGGTAAATTAGGCACTATAAACCATATCGGAAAAATACCCACAATAAACCATATGGGTATAGTACGCACCATAAACCATATCGGTTAAGTACGCACTATAAACCATATCATTAAAGGACGCACTATAAACAATTTTTGTGATGGTCACACTGTAAACAACGCCTGTAAAATATAAACGTTAAGCAATTATCGCACGCGTACACTGGACAATATAACTGTACGTACTGTAAACCAGACAGTCAGACAGACGGTTTATTCAGTATGTAAGGCCATAGTACAGTTCAGTTTCAACACGTACATGACAAATCAGCGTGACACAGCATAATATATATCCAGCTTAGCCGAAATACATGTATCGTCTTCATTGTTGGAATTCAACAAATTGATCATTAATTGATTGTCTTTGTGTCTAATATCTAAATTAGATAGAAATTTTGATCTCAACGTTTTATATTTTTCACATGTAAAAAGAACATGAAACTTGTCTCCGATCTGCTGGTTGTTACAGTTCGCACATATACAATTTACAAAATCACTATTCTTGGTTCCACATTGATTGACATGAAAGTTATCGAGCGATATTCCAAATTATCAAATGGCTCCCAACAGAGATTTATCTTGTAATAAAGTTGAATATTCTTCTGGTTGTAACAATGATTTGATACTAGCATACTGCTTGAAAGAAAGTGTGAAGAGGAAACCTGTTGGTGCCTGTTTTTTTCTAAAATATAATAATCTGATAATCTTTGTTGAACGCATTTAAAAATAGTTTTTCATTACCGGTGCCTTGTGAGATCCATCCAAAGGTAAATCCAGTATTATATAATATCTTACACCAGACACCCAATTCGTTTTCCCTTCATCATCCAATTGCTTCAGTATTTGGTAAGATTGAAAGGTACCTATGACCTTCCATTTGTAATAATTTTATTAACATGCAGCTGGCTATGAAGAAGTCCTGCCCTATTTGAAGCGTATTTACCAATGCATAAACATCGCTTAAAATACAAAGAATTAACTTTTTCAATGGATTTAGAAGAGTAAATGCCCCATATGTCCGAGCCGTACAACAAAATAGGTACAATTGTACAATCATATATGGTTGGTTGGTTGCTTGCTTTACGCCACGCTGAGCCATATTCCAGCGATATGACGGCGGTCTGTAAATAATTGAGTCTGGACCAGACAATCCAGTGATTGACATCATGAGCATCAGTCCATGCAATTGGGATCGATGACATGCTTCAACCAAGTCAACGAACCTGACCACCCGATCCCGTTAGTCGTCCGTTAGTCGTATAGTTAAAACACCCACCCTACAGTCCAGACTTAGCCCACAGTGACTATTTCCTGTTCCGGCAAATGGAATCTGCCCTTCGTGGAAGACGCTTCCAGGATGACGGGGACATAAAGGCTGCCACAGAGGCGTGGTTAGAGGGCCAATCTGCGGATTTCTATAAAAGTGGTATTAAAAGCTTCAAGGACAAATAGAATACGTGTATTGAGGTGAACAGAGATTATATTGAAAAATGAAAGCGCAAAAGATATTCTGCGGCTTGGTCTTATGTTGCAAAACATATTGAGAGGTATATGCACAGTAGATTATAATAATGAAAATATGTGGTACAAGTAAAAAAAGGAATTACATCGGACATCAGTTTTGCCCGTGATGCGTCAAATTTGGAAATGTTCTCCACATGTCTACCATAAAACCTTTTTAAAGCTTTACTGAGGCCTTGAATGTTGTAACCTTGATCGAACAACATCTGGGCAAGACTCGTATGACGCTCTTTGAAATCTTGGTTGAACATGCTCGGTTGTATATCAAAAGTTGTGAAATGTAAACGACAAAGGCTGGAGCTGCTGGAATATTGCTCGACATCTTTCATAGATCCAAATATGAAACAGATGAGGCGGTGTCACTGGTCACCCATATTTCTAGGTCAGGTGGGTAAATCAGTGGAAGGGAATTTGCAATTTGATTGTTATTGAACGATATCAGATCATCGATATTAATTGAAGCTTAAGTTAAACTTCTTGGCCAAATTACCTTGTTGCCACGTTTGTACATATTCATAATTCATAAGCACATCAGTATATATCGCCAAAAGGCATTCGACAATCCGTTTCTGCCTTCAGATCACATGATGTGACGTCACCGTATGTCATCGGAGTCAGATCGAATTATAATCACCCTGACAAACTATATTTTTTGTTGTATATATATAGTCTACTGTCAGTCGTCAGTTTATTGCATGGTGATCAATTAGAGACAGCTGCAGTTCTTGTCGTTGCAATACCTCCTTGTGATAATCTCTACAGAACTGGGAATCAATCACTGACGAATCAAGACGATCATTGTCAAGTTCTTAAGTGCAACGGTTCCGACATATGATTTATAGCATACAGAATTAACTTTGATGCCAAGTGTGTGTTTAACTTTGTTAGGTGATTGATATAGTGCAGCTCACGGTGTTGGAGTTTCAGGTGAACACCTCGCCCAGATACGCACAGCGTCCCTCCGAACATGGCGCAAGCCAGCTTCATGGTTCTTGTTGCGACATCAGTCCTTCTTGGACTTGTCCACTCGCATGGTCCGAAAGCATCATTTGTGAAAAGTAAGTTCTTAAACAATACTGATTAATTACTGGTTCCTATGATGAAAGGGTCATTGCAACGTTTAAATGATTCTTTATTCTGAACAATTTCTCATGCCTTTACTGTACTTATTTGTAAGCTTCTAGGATTTTTAATGTTCTTGAAACATGGAGCATAAAAAGCCTTTTAATGATCAACTCAATAGGCCAAATTTGAAAATGGTGTTTTTTCACGATTTAAAATGAGTAACATTCTGGACAAAGTCCATGAATCGAGATAATTTCTTGATCCTATGTTTTCATTCTTATCCATGCTCAAATTGTAAAAAAAATGCATTTCTTACACATTCTAACTTTACCTATGCTTTGGTTTTGTTGTTTGGCCAATGACGCTTCTGAAAACATTCACTATTTGTTAAAATAGTGGGTCAAAGTCTGACTTTCAAAAAACATTTGTGTTTTAACGTTTGTTTACATCAAAGATTCATCGGTTTTCAGTACGTACGTAAGATATGAGAAGAAAAGAAACAAAAGAATTAAAACAGATTAAAATACATATAAAACGGACGCTGATATGATGAACTGGCGTGACGTGTGTACGTGTATGCGAATGCGTCCACTTGTATTACAAACAGGATATTTCATATAGCTGTATTGTAATGTGACGTGTGCTGTCTCCGGTAGATGGAAATATTAAGATCCAAAGCAAATCGTCTGAAAGAATTATCATAGATTACGGGAAGGCGCTCGTGTACGTGTATAACAAATACTGAAATAGATACGGGTAGCTTTTAGGAATTTGTTAACAGTGTTGACAACACCAGCAGCATATAACTCTGTTTAATCCCATTTTGATTAAAAAAGAACTACCTAAATACACACGGATGGAGAAAGCATATTAACAAGACAATATGTTTTGTTGCATATGTCATATTTTAAAGTTTGACAATCTTGTCACCCCAGTGTACGAACCAAGGGCTTTAGGTTTGCTCGTTTGAGTATGATGAATAATGATAGATTGGTGTAAGGCTTGTGCATTTCCTTTTGACTGACTGAATCTTCGGTCTTTTCGCATTTTTTTATCTTAAGATGAGGCGAAAAGATGAATCATATACTTGTAGTTTTAATACTTTTTTTTTATAATCTTCAACCTGTGATAAATTATAACGACCAAATGAACGTTATCATATATTAAAGGTAAGTCACGTCAATTCAATATTTCGACATTACCTATATTCGTTTTTCAGTTTACCTTTCAGCTAAAGCTCGTGGACAGAATTATATTGATGTACAATTATGTCGTGGAGCGTTTATCAAGGTGAGGTGAAGTAAAATGGGGTTTAACGTCGCGTTCAAGATTATTGCACTTACATAGCGACGTGCATGCACGTGTGTGTGTGGCTGCTTGTACTAGTCCGGACTGATGCCGCACTTATAGTGCTAGCCCACTGAGACACCATGCCGCAGTTTAACATGAATACCGACTCCCACCGACCAGTCCTCGTTTTAGACCCTTAATGCCGAGCGCCAGACAGGGTAACAAGTACCATCTTTTTACGTCCTTTGGTTTGACGCGGCCGGGGGTTCTAACCTTGGACCTTCCGCTCTCCGGGTGGACGTTCTATATATATACATCAAGGGGGCGGAAGGGTAGCTCAGTGGTTAAAGCGTTCGCCCGTAACGCAAAAAGCACAGGTTCGTAGTCAACATGGATACATTGCATGGAGCCCATTTCTGGTTTCTGATATATTGCTTAAATCGGCATCAAATTCAGTTCATCTACTCAGTTGGTCAACAAAAGAACATGTCAACCCTGTGGGTGTATCTAACCACAGACTACAGGTGATGTCAAGAATTATCCCCCTATTACAGACTTCTTTCCGAGATTGTATTCTGGAACCTATGTATGAAGAAACTGTGTATATTTATCTATTCTGCATTTACCCGTGCCAGTAAGACAAAGAACATTGATCAAGATGTTCAAGAGTTCAGATGGTTCGAAGGTCTGTTCATCTGCTAATTAGAGTGACCTTTTTAATATGTCTACTGTTACTGCATCTTAGTCTACGTTGACCTGTTCATTCCATCTATACTGTACAACGTTATGGGTTGAAATCAGTTGATCTGCCTCAGAAAATCTTCCATGATTATTTCTAAACAAATGTGTCCATGGTGTTTCAATATTTTTTATTGCGCATTTTCTTGTTTTTTGTGTCAGCTCTCGGTGTGTATCGGTTGTAGGATACTGTGACAAATGCCTGCTGGAGACGGGACAAGGCTACTACAGAGTGCCCGGATATTGCAACGTCTTCGCCCATTGCGCAGCCAAAAGCCAGGAGTTGCAGACGTGCGCAGCGGGGACCTTTTTTGATGACAAGAAGTGTCGTCATGCGGTGGACGTTGATTGTAAAGACGGTAGGGTCTGATGAATGTTACGCTATTTCAATACTTCTGAATCACACTTATTCTTTCAAGGGGTGTGAGGTTTCTGGGTAGCGGCCCGATGGGATGGGCATATGGTTGATGTCACTATCGCACCCATTGGCTTGTCACGCCCAACATTCGGGTTTGATGCCCCACGCGGATACAACGCGTGTACCCATTCTTGGTGTCTGCAGCGATGATAATGCTGGAATAATTTCCCCTTTTGTTTGGTCAAGTTTTTTTATCAACGGTTCGTTCACCTGAATGTATACGAGGGGAGGCCCTCTTTCAACAGTTGCTCACACTGTCAATCACTGGGTTGTCTGGTTGAGACTCAATTTTTTTGCAGGCTGCCGTCATATAACTTGAATTTTGCTTGCATCTAACAACAAACATATAATGTCAATCTGCTGCTTATGATCTTTTCACGAAATAACTGAGACCAATCAGCGGAGTAGCGGCGCTGGCAGCGTGCCGTGGCATTCCACCGTCCACATACACCGTGAACAATCCCTTGCTATGATAACACATTGTTGTTTTATCATGTATATTTAAATATTTCAAAATTTAAGAAAAACAAAAAACTGTCACAATATTATATTTATAATTAAGAGCATGTGGAACAATTAATTACTAACGAATAAACATTTTGAGTTTGGCTTCATTTAGAATGGACTGTGCATTTTTATAGCTTGCACATCGCTTCCTTGATTCATACCATTATGAACCGAACACTCTTAATAACAAAAACCACGTGGTTTCAGCAATAATTGAATGACAAACAATCATATAAATATAAACAGATACACATGAGAAGATCTATCAACGTTCCTGGCGTAGGAAAACATTTTGTGTCGTGACATGTGCCCGGTGACTTGTAAAATTAGTAACTTTAACTGGCACGCCTAAAAGTGTCAGTAGCCACTCAACGCAAATTAGTATAAAAAGAACTAAGAACCGTGAAAAAATAAAACTCATTATTAACATTAGCAAGTTACTCCACGGACTTTGGTATAATACAAAGGAAGACAATTCCTGACGGGTGCATGCTCTTCGATTAGCTGCCCCTGGGTTATCAAGGATCATTGCTGTAGGTTGCAGATACCTTCCCACTTTGAATCTTAAAGGTCCGTTTTTTACACTAATTTCCACAGAAATTTGTATTTAGGCTATGGGCTCGATAGCTGTGGATCGCTATCTAGAGTAACAATATTTCTGATATGAAATCGATGATACTTTCTTCGTGTTTTGGAAGTAGATGGCGATTGTAGCCGAAGCTGAATATCGCCATATCATGGATTTACAGTAATTGTAGCGATTAGATCTTTTTGTGCAAATGGACCCAGGTAGAAGGCGGCAGAGGAATCCTTCAAGTTGCACTGGGAAACCCCGACATTCTATTGTGGAGAAAGTAGTCCGGCTCGGCGGTCGTGGCTTATTGTTTTATATTCATTGCGAAATTGAGCCATTGTAAGACCCACCAATCACCATGTTCTTGTCAATGTAAGACCCTTGTAAGACCCGTCAATCACCATGTTCTGTTTGATGTTAGACCCTTGTACGACCCAGCAATCACCATGTTCTGTTTGATGTTAGACCCTTGTACCACCCAGCAATCACCCTGTTCTGTTTGATGTTAGACCCTTGTACGACCCAGCAATCACCATGTTCTGTTTGATGTTAGACCCTTGCGCGACCCAGCAATCACCCTGTTCTGTTTGATGTTAGACCCTTGTACGACCCAGCAATCACCATGTTCTGTTTGATGTTAGACCCTTGCGCGACCCAGCAATCACCATGTTCTGTTTGATGTTAGACCCTTGTACCACCCAGCAATCACCATGTTCTGTTTGATGTTAGACCCTTGTACGACCCAGCAATCACCATGTTCTGTTTGATGTTAGACCCTTGCGCGACCCAGCAATCACCATGTTCCGTTTGATGTTAGACCCTTGTACCACCCAGCAATCACCATGTTCTGTTTGATGTTAGACCCTTGCGCGACCCAGCAATCACCATGTTCTGTTTGATGTTAGACCCTTGTACCACCCAGCAATCACCATGTTCTGTTTGATGTTAGACCCTTGTACCACCCAGCAATCACCATGTTCTGTTTGATGTTAGACCCTTGTAAGACCCACCAATCACTATGCTCTGTTTGATGTTAGACCCTTGTACGACCCACTAATCACTATGTTCTGTTTGATACGTGACCCTTAGAAGACTAACAAATCACCATGTTCTGTTTGATGTTAGATCCCTGCAAGGAGCATCCTCCTGGCTACACTTACTCCGACGGCGCCTACTGCTACGGCTACTACGTATGTCAGAAACGACGATCCGTTTACCATCGCTGTCGCCGAGGCTTTTCTTTCAACGGTAAACGTTGCATTCAGGATGGTGCCTGTAAACAATATTCTTGGAAACATCAGGGCGTTGGTGAGTATTTAATTTTCATACCAAGATTACAGAGAGCGTCATACGACTCTTGCTTGTTTGATCAAGGTTACAACATATAAGGCCTCAGTAAAGCTTTTAAAAGGTTTTATGGAAGACATGGGGATGACATTTCCAAATTTGACGCATCAGGGACAAAAATAATGTCCGATGCAGTTCCCTATTTTGACTTGTACTATATTTTCCCGTGTTTCTTCAGGTGAATAATTTACTTGCTTTTGCATGTGTTTGTGACGGGTGCCACCGGTGGGGCAGGATACGCTCTCCTTTTCGCGAACACCTGGTATCATTACTATTTTTTAGTGATTCATAAATACATGCTCATGATATAGTTGAAATCGTACAGTCGACTCTTTGGAAAGGCTTTTATTTATATTCATAAATTCTTTTACTTCGTTTACGGACCATATTATTGGTGATCGAAATTAATAACAAAATTATGACTTTATGTAAAGTCATCATTTGAAAAAAATTATCGCTTGAGTGAAGTAAATAACACAACGCGCTGATTAACAACGGTTACGTTAAAGATTCAAGATTTTCCCGAATACTGAGAAGTCAACTGTGATAACATCATTCGATATTTTGTCTGATCTGGCAGTTTCTGGAATGCAGTCAGCAAAGCGAAGCCATAGTATACTCACCGACTACAAATAACCCCGATTGTAGATCCCGAAAGGCTAAATGCACATTTGATAAACAAGGTTCTAAAAATGCTATGAAATTAATCTTACGAAATGTTATTGATTGAATATTATGAAGTGTCCACTGTTAGCAATGAGTCAATGCTGCAATTACGTGTATCGGGAATTGTTTTTTCCAAGATGGCGGACGTTTCCAAGAGAAAACGTATATAACGAACAACGTATATAACGAACTGATTTCCCCGGTCACTTGTAGTTAGTTATATCCATGATCTGCTGTAGTAAATAATGTCGATCGAACGACCAGCTGTTATCCCCTCGTTTGCTGTACACAATAAGGCCACTCCTGTTTCACGTCCTCATGATATGATGGCTGGTTATTGATGTGTAAACGGTAATCAACACTGTGATAAAAAACACAGTTCGGGATTTGTGAATACAAATAAAGGGCACGGTTTTCTGATGCAAACAAACCCGCGATGGAGCAAAGAATGTACGTACACACAATTGCATTCAATATATGTTTTGTATAGTTATATCACATAGCTCGATATTCAACTGTAAGATCAATGCCCAGGATCAATGTGAAGGGGCGGTCGGGTAGCCTAGTGGTTAAAACGTTCGCTCGTCACGCCGAAGACCCAGGTTCGATTCCCGACATGGGTACAATGTGTGAAGCCCATTTCTGGTGTCCCCCGCCGTGATATTGCCGGAATATTGCTAAAAGCGGCGTAAAACCAAACTCACTCACTCACTCACATGTGAAGATCCAGGTGGGGAATAGGTGTTCAGCAACCCCTGCTTGTCGTAAGCGGCGACTAATATAACGGGATCGGGTGGTCAGGCTCGCGGACTTGGTCCATTCATGACACCGTATCCCGATAGCGTAGATCGATGCTCATGATGTAAATCACTGGATTGTCTGGTCCAGACTCGATTATTCACAGACCGCCGTCATATAGTGGAATATTGCTGAGTGCGGCGTTAACAAACATCTTGCTAGTCAGTCGCTGTTACAGTTGTACAATTTAGCGTAATTTTGAGTTTTTATCAGAAACATACATTTGGCAACAATGAAAACACCTATCTTTTCTGGATGCATTTCAAGTTAACTGCGTGGCACCAATGTTAACAAGAAAGTATTAAACCAATAAACAGTGTTTATCTATATAATTTATAAGCAAATGATTAAAAAGATTACTACTGAATATAATATTTGAACGAAATATTATGTCGGAGAAATGGTACAGAAGGCAATACTGGTACTAATTTCACTATAAGACTGAAGTAACGTGTATAACATTTCGCCAGAATTGGTGGCCGGTGATTATCTCCGTTGGAAGAGATGTACGGAGCCTCGCAACATAAATTCAATTCCGACTATCGGAGAAACATTTACAGTCGCATGTGATGTCATAGACCATCGGAGAATCATTTACAGTCGCTTGTGATGTCATAGACCATCGGAGAATCATTTACAGTCGCTTGTGATGTCATAGACCATCGGAGAAACATTTACAGTCGCTTGTGATGTCATAGACCATCGGAGAATCATTTTCAGTCGCTTATGATGTCATGGACCCTCGTACATATCAGACAGCTCATGCATGAACTGGTTCTTAATTTTTACCTGGATCAGACAGTCCAGTGATTGATGTTGTACAAGGATCCACGCCTTCGGAATACCACGATACTCCAGTAGTAGTAGTAGTAGTAGTAGTAGTAGTAGTAGTAGTAGTAGTAGAAGCAGTGGTAGTAGTAGTAGTAACATGACTGTTATCATCATCACAATCATCATCATCATCTACATGCGTTGGTGTTCATGTCCAGGTTGCCCCGCGCACGTCAACCCGTGCCCCGGGGATCCCACAAAGTACTACATCGAGGGGGCGGGCGGGGTGCTGTACAAGATGCCCTGTCCTCCGGGCCTGCAGTTCAACCCCAAAAAGTGCGTGTGTGACTGGGGCTTTCACCCTCCAAAATACAGTGAGTATCTTATTTAACTAGTCTGGCTAAAATGTGTGTTCATATTCACAGCGATCAGCATTATCACAGAAATCTGGATTCTTGGTCAGATCCTCATTGTCGGGGAACGATGACAAAATGAATCCACCAGGTAACAACTCCCTCCCCTTATAGTTAAGTGATTGTCAGTTTAAACCTTCCCTGTATATTTTGTAAATGCTATACTTGTTTTCATGTGATTTTTTGGCAGCTGGCATGTTTTTATGTTCGGCTACGTAAACAACTCCATGGCTTCTACCAAGGACATGAAAGACTGATAAATCTCTTAGTGTTCACTAATCGCACTTGTCATGTGACAACTTCGAGAGAGAACAACGATTACCGTTATTTGTTCTGTATTTGTACTTGGCACCAGTAGAAACTGTGTGAATGATATGATCACATATGACATGGGACATATAAGGTGTGACTACGTCAAGTAACAGCGTTGAAGTGGATTAAAGCCGTATTGGCGGTACATATTTTGGATGTCATCTCAGAAGAGTTCGTGTCATGCTGTAGGGCGTCTGACAACAAACACACACGTAATTTATTTATGCAAATATTGTGCGGGTGCTACCTGTAGGAAAGGACATGTTTACCTTTTTCACGATAACCTGGTGTCCATTCATATAATTTTCACCGTCATTTTGACTTTTACGCCAAATGAAATCTGTTTCGGCGGATAATCAAGGTTATTCTCTGGCGTTGACGGTTTATGCATACAAATATGAAAGACAATTAACACATAACTGTGGTTGTAAGGCACTCATATAGTCTTTTGTTACCAAGTTTATAAGTTATTGTTGAAATACTCAATACACAATAACACGGAAAATCATATAACATGAGAACAATGATTGATGCACGTGCATATTCCGGCGTTCACGTTATAAATTTCACGCCCTTGATTGTTCCATTGTACTGGCCATACTTGTATATGATCCCACTTTTCGCGAACACCTGGTGTCATCACTGATTTTCAGTGGCCCATTCATATAATTTCCACAGCTATTTACCTTGTACGCCAATTTGAATCTGTTTCGGCAGAGAATCTAGGATGTGTTTCTCTGCATTGATTTCTGTTCAATTGCTAGACTTGCTATTTTATGAATACGTCAATACGACGTGGGACGTCAAAAACATAACTAAATTGTCGTCAATTATTGCAGGGTGTTCAGCACTATTCAACTTCATGTTCAGTGGAAACACACTTGACGAATACAACAAGGCGTCCCTGACAACATGCGGTCCAGTCACTCCCTATCATGAGAAGGCTCAGTTCGGGAAGGGAGGCTACGCTGTTATCTGGATGATGGACGGCCTTGACCTTGGCTCGATGTTTGCCTTGACCTTCCACTTTCAATATCTTGGCAAAGAGAAAGGAGAGGTTGCTCTCTTGGGGAACGATTTTAAGGACGATTTGTACTTCACTTTGAAGGTGACCCTTGACACCATCAGAGGAGAGATTATTGCGCGAATTGAGTGTAAAGATGGAAGAAAAGTGGCCCTTGTTGTTAAGGGCGTGGTGAGTATATATACGACCTGTAAGACAATGCTATATGCAAAGAATATTTTGAACATTTTTTTTGTATTATGTGCGAAACTAAGCTAGCATGTTATTGGTCCATCATTGTTATTTATAGTAGTGATGTAAAGTCCTAATCTGGCGATTTAAAACCATTCATCATCCAGATTTAAAGGGGCGGTCGAGGAGCCTAGTGGTTAAAGCGTTCGCTCGTCACGCCAAAGACCCGGGTTCGATTCTCCCCATGGGTACAATGTATGAAGCCCATTTCTGGTCGTGATATTGCTGGAATATTGCTAAAAGGGGCGTAAAACCATACTCCCTCACTCACTCACTCAGATTTAAATCCACCCATCCATCCAGTCTTTCATCCAACGTCTAAAAAATACTGTTATATGTAATACCGTTTTGTTTTGTTTGTTGTTTATCGTAAGAAGCGACTAACAGGATCGTTTGGACAGGCTTGTTGACTTGGTTGATACTTGTCATCATAGATCGATGTCCATGATGTCAATCACTGGATTGTCAAGTCCAGACTTAATTATTTACAAACCGCCGTCACATAGCTGGAATATTGTTGAGTGAGGCATTGAACAACAAACAACAAAGCGTTAATGATGGTCAACTGGATCTAAGTCAAGCGGTTCATCCGACAACTGGATATGAATATTTTTTATTTCAACTTTCGACTTAGGCAGCTGTAGGATTAACCGTATCGTGACCTTGACCTTCACTTCTGATTGGTGCTTACAGTTGGATATACATGTACTAACAGTTTAATGAACACCCAGTGTCAACACTGTTACCGTGATTCACGATTTTTCTTCTGGCCTGACTATAATATACCATAGTGTGACTACGATTATTATATATCATAGTGTGACTACTATTATAATATACCATAGTGTGACTACTATTATAATATACCATAGTGTGATTACTATTATAATATACCATAGTGTGACTACTATTATAATATACCATAGTGTGACTACGATTATAATATACCATAGTGTGACTACTATTATAATATACCATTGTGTGACTACTATTATAACATACCATAGTGTGACTACTATTATAATATACCATAGTGTGACTACTATTATAACATACCATAGTGTGACTACTATTATAATATACCATAGTGTGAGTACGATTATAAAATACCATAGTGTGACTACTATTATAATATACCATAAGAAATACGTTTCTTCTGCCGACGTCACTTCCTGTTGGTGCATTTTCTTCTATTTCTTTTGACTATATAATGTACAGTTTATAGACTTTCTCGTGACGTATTACGGGAATAAAGGCTATAACTATTATTTTAGTTTTGGCGTGCGTTGATAACGTAGGTTTCAGTAATCAGTTTGGTTTAACACCATTTGAACAGTATTTCAATATTACATGGCAATATTCTAACTCACATTATTATTAAAAAAATATATTTTACCCATTTTAATGAGTGAGGGTTTATATTGGTCTTTTAATAGATACTTATTGATTGAGCCATGACGTATCAATATCCCAACTGGAACTAAATGTATAGGAAATGCCAGTACAATACAGGTTTTGTAATCATACAGAATCCAACCATTGGTGTTACCTTTCAAAAGGGTCTTGTAAAGAACTTTGTACAGTGAGGCAGATAACTTGCTATATTTCATTTTAGTCTAGCCAGGAAATATATGGTTCAAGTCTTGGCTAGGGTATGTAAAGCTGCACTACCTACTCTCCATACTGTAACAACGTTGTGTATGTGTCTCCAGGCACCGAACGTGAAGCATCGGGTGTGGCTGTCCAAATACAAGAATGCCATACTCCTGAAGGTGGACAACCTACCCTCCGTCAGGGTGAGCCACGGTACGTAGCTACCAACACTGCAGCTGTATGTTACAGCAGCATGTGTATGTTACAGTAATGGGTATATGTTACAGTAATGAGTATATGTTACAGTTATGTGTATATGTCACAGTAATGTGTATGTTACAGTAAAGTATATATGTTACAGTAATGTGTATATGTTACGATAATGTGTATATGTTACAGTAATGTGTATATCTTACAGTTATGTGTATATGTTAAAGTAATTTATATGTTACAGTAATGTGTATATGTTACAGTAAAGTATATATGTTACAGAAATGTGTATATATGTTACAGTAATGTGTATATGTTACAGTAATGTATATATGTTACAGTAATGTATATATGTTACAGTAAAGTATATGTGTTACAGTAAAGTATATATGTTACAGTAATGTGTATATGTTACAATAATGTGTATATGTTACAGTAATGTGTATATGTTACAGTAATGAGTTTATGTTACAGTAATGTGTATATGTTACAGTAAAGTATATATGTAACAGTAATGTGTATATGTTACAGTAATGTGTATATGTTACAGTAATGTGTATATCTTACAGTTATGTGTATATGTTACAGTAATTTATATGTTACAGTAATGTGTATATGTTACAGTAAAGTATATATGTTACAGAAATGTATATATATATATCTATATCTATATATCTATATCTATATCTATATCTATATATATATATATACTACAGTAATCTATATTTGTTACAACATAATGTATATGTTACAGTGATGTGTTAATGTTACAGTAATGTGTACGTTACAGTTATGTATATATGTTACAGTAATGTCTATATGTTATAGTAATGTCTATATGTTTCAGTAAGTTGTATGTTACAGTCATGGGTATATGTTACAGTCGTGTGTATATGTTACAGTCATGGGTATATGTTACAGTCGTGTGTATATGTTACAGTAATGTATATTTGTTACAGTCATGTGTATGTGTTACAGTAATATGCATATGTTACAGTAATGTATATATGTTACAGTCATGGGTATATGTTACAGTAATCTGTATATGTTACAGTAATGTATATATGTTACATAATTGTTTATATTTATACAAATGTGAATATTTTATATAAATGTGTATATGTTAATGTACTTTATATTTTACAGTAATGTGTATATATTTCATATAAATGTATATATTACAGCAAAGTGTATATGTTACAGCAATGTGTATGTTTCAGTTATGTGTACATGTTACAGCAAAGTGTATATGTTACAGTAATGTGTCATGTTGCAGTAATGTGTATATATTACCAGTAAATGTTACCTATATTATGGATAACAATGCCTATATATTTCCTATGTACAGAACAAACTGTTACCTGGTAATATCACATATATTATGGATTACAATGTCTCTATATTTCCTATGTACAGCTCCTGGCATCAAGATCAAGCATTCACCTTTAATCATCGGCAAGACGCATGGCTGTAAAGGCTTCGTCGGCTTCATGGACAATGTAAGATCTCCCTACAGTAAATGTATTTTCTTGCATGTACACCATCGTCAGAAGTACCTATAAATGAAACATATATTTTCTAGCTTATACTTACACACCATCGTCAACAGGACCAGGACACACTAGTTACCACAAACAGGCATTAACACACCATAGTCACCACAAACAGGTATTAACACACCATAGTCACTACAAACAGGTATTAACACACCATAGTCACCACAAGCAGGCATTAACACACCATAGTCACTACAAACGGGTATTAACACACCATAGTCACTACAAACAGGTATTAACACACACTAGTCACTACAAACAGGCATTAACACACCATAGTCACCACAAGCAGGCATTAACACACCATAGTCACTACAAACAGGTATTAACACACCATAGTCACTACAAACAGGTATTAACACACACTAGTCACTACAAACAGGCATTAACACACCATAGTCACTACAAACAGGTATAAACACACACTAGTCACTACAAACAGGCATTAACACACACTAGTCACCACAAAGAGGTATTAACACACACTAGTCACCACAAAGAGGAATAAACACACACTAGTCACAACAAACAGGTATTGAAACACGCTAGTCACTACAAACAGTAATTAACCTTCACTAGTTACTACAAACAGGTATTAACACACACTAGTCACTACAAACAGGTATTAACACACACTAGTCACTACAAACAGGCAATAACACACACTAGTCACCACAAAGAGGTATAAACACACACTAGTCACAACAAAGATGTATTAAAACATACCAGTCACCACAAACAGGCATTGACACAAGCTAGTCACTACAAACAGTAATTAACACACACTAGTCACTACAAACAGGCAATAACACACACTAGTCAATACAAACAGGTATTCACAGTTTCACACACCCCACCCTTGGCACATCTTACGTGTACCGGCTACTGTGAAGACGTCATGTACTTTGGTCTGATGAATGATAATGATGAACACGTGGATGTAACAAAGTACATTCCGATTAGTGCTCTTTTTGGATTTGTCATAAAATTCTTTTTATTAGGCATTATTTTTTTTAACGTAACTGTTCGATTAGTTGCAGCGATACGCATCATAAATCGTAGCATTCATTGTCCTCGTAAATATTTGCCTGTCAATAATGATTGAGTTGTTGAGTGTTGTGAGTCTATATACACACTGTAAAAGTAGTTTAAACCGCCAATGAATGATCACCGCTGTAAATAGAGAGACAAACAGACAGGGCAATGTGGTCGCATTATAATATTATTTAAGTTTCTGAACGTTTCGATCGGCAACTTTTCAAACTGTCACAGGGACATAGGATTTCCTCAAACTGTTTGCGTGAAAATGTTTTTTAAACAATAAATTCCCTTTTATAAAAATATGCCCAGTTCAATCTTATGTACTATATTTAGAAAAAAATTTTTTTTAAGAGAACCCAGTTGAACTGGACATGCTTAACCTTTTCGCGAACACCTATAGTCATCACTGATTTTCATTGATCTATTCATATTTTTATGATCACTATTTTGCCATTTCCGTTCTAAATAATCTGTTTCGGCGTATATTCGATAGTGATAATTTTCGGGAGTTGACGTTTTTAACATGTATAAAGAGAGATATGTTTATAGTCGTGCCATTATTTTGTTCTGTTATTTACTTTCATCTTGTGTATTCGGGCCATCTACACATGCTTGTCGTAACGAGCTGTTCACTACTTATCACACTTAGCTATCTGTGTTGCAGATACGACTGACAAGATGTCCAGAACAGGTGGCCAAGCCTCACATGTAATGTACAAATGACGGTTAACCTCGGATATTGGAAACCCTTTCCACGACGCTAACAGCCCGGAACATCAAGCAGCGGCGGCGTTAAGAGTGTTTCTCCACCCAATGACATAACCTTTGTGCCACTTGTTCACTGCTGCCATAGGGAGCTTTGCTCATACTGTGGTAGTGGCTTATATTTTCAAGTACACCCCCTTTACAGTTTCAACAAATACACATATTTGTCTGGTATCGTCATTTTGTATTTGATCGAGGAGTCACTATAGCTCTGTGTCAGGTCACAACTAGCACTTCGTCCGGTCACAACCAACCCCGTGTCAGATCACAGCTAGCACCGTCACAACTAATTCCGTATCAGGTCACAGCTAACCCGTGTCACGTCACAACTGACTCCGTGTCAGGTCACAACCAACCCCGTGTCAGATCACAGCTAGCACCGTCACAACTAACTCCGTATCAGGTCACAGCTAGCCTCGTGTCAAAACACACTACCCTCGTGTCACGTCACAGCTAGCACCGTGTCACGTCACAACTGACTCCGTGTCAGGTCACAGCTAGCCTCGTGTCAGATCACACTACCCTCGTGTCACGTCACAGCAAGCATCGCGTCAAGGTCACAGCTAGAACCGTGTCACGTCACAACTGACTCCGTGTCAGGTCACTGCTAGCCTCGTGTCAAATCACACTACCCTCGTGTCACGTCACAGCTAGCACAGTGTCACGTCACAACCAGCACCGTGTCAGTTCACACCTAGCACCGTGTCAGACCACGTACACGTTTAACAGAACAATCGTTTGCACAATAACGTACGGGTTATAACGTATGCCCATGGCCATAAGATTCATAATCCATACTCAGATTCAGTTTTCTGATTGTCCGATTTACATGTAAATTGACATAAACAGAAATAGTTTTCAAGTTGTTGGGCTCAAATGAGTGAGCTGAAATATATGTCATGGGACGCCGCAATGTAAAACGCATGTATAGGCCATCAACATTCGGAATGTCTGCGGTGATAACAATTTTGATTAATTCATACTAATCGGCGAAGAATGGTTTAGTGAAGGCTTGACAAGGAGCAGATAATCAATACTCCTCATCAACCCGTACCTGACTGTGTAAACTCAGGTGTGCCAAAGACAACAGAAAACGCACATGGTTAACAAGACCTGAGTCTCATGACTCATTGATATGACTGAGTATGGTTTTACGCCGTTTTTAACACTATTCCAGCAATATCACGGCGGGGGGACATCAGAAATGGGCTTCACACATTGCACCCATATCGGGAATCGAGCCTGGATTTTCGGCGTGACGAGCAAACGCTTTAACCGCTAGGCTACCCCGCCGCCCCTGATAAGACTGTATGTTGTAACATCATTAAGACTGGTTAAAACAACAACACAAGTTCACCCTTTTCGCCATACTGTCGGCGATGTCAATGCATATATCTATATATTAAAGGCACCATCGCAATAATAAACATGAGCAATTATGACATGTAGGATGGAGGTTTACAGATTTTGAAAACAGATAACATAATTTGAAACAAGGATATAATTTAATACAATATATATTATGAAATACATTTTAGATATTGTGCATTATCTACACATATTGGAAACAATGCAAATATGCCCACATCAGAGAAACTAATTCATTAAAGTCTTAAACAGCGATGCATAGTAAGCATACAGCTTAAAGGTTACATTGTTGTCAAAAGATGTTCGGATGTAGGGTAGATGTAGATGTAGGGAACAATGAAATCCATTCATCCGAATTGTTCGGTGAGAAAATGTCCAGGTAACAAAATTCTGTATTTACCAATCCTGGATGCGAAGTGTTAATTTAGATATTGACGTTCTGAACAGGACCGGGGGTAGGGGATAACAGAGGTAAAAAGAATATGAAAACCCTAAGGCACTGACTTCTCTGAGGTTATTTGTATTGTTTGTGTTTTACAAAAGTCCTGCGCTTTATAATCCTGACAGAGTGGAATCACACCGCACCCATGTGGAAAATCAAACCCGGGGCTTCGTCGTTGCGGCGAACGCTTAACCACTCGGCTACCTAACCACCCTATATAAAAGACATCGGCGAGAGTATAAAAAGGCATATATAATATGTGTCGTATGACAAATAAATGACACATCATTCATACAAAGAAGGTCAAGGATATATATGTGATGTATTTAACAGGATCTACAGTGTAAGAACGTTAAAACAAAACAAACGAGCAAGGCATGTTTGCAAAACGTGACTAAGAAAACGTCATGAAAGACACTTCGGTGATGCTTGCTTTTAACGTTACTGTGATGGTCTGCACAAGCATAAATTACACAATATTAGCATATAATATAAACACTGTAAAAACACGCACATTGTCACACACTGGACGGAACTGTATCAATAAGATGCCTAACGAAGAACAACCACTGGCAGTTATTATTACTGTGCGGCCATATAGGAATTACAAAGTGATCAAAACATAGTTGGGGCTCATGAATATTTTTGTGGATATCTTTTTTGCAATGAAGATTGAGCACACAATTATATAAAACTTTCGTCTATATATTCATGATCCTTAACAGGTTTGATCAGTATAACTACGCAAATGCTGGCGTTCAATGCCCGGCGTTTACGTTGTGCAACAGGGTCAGTTGAAGGTCAAATTTCCTGCAAACGTGATCACGTAGAAACAATGCAAAAAATCAGAAATATAATTCCAGTATAAACAATCGTCACAAACATGTGTTATAACATCAATTGTAAAGTTCTAATGGATACGCTAGACCACACAGATTTATTTACTGTTTACGACTTCATCGTGCGTGATGAGTAGTAGAACAGTTGCTGATGTTACAGATACATGATGGACTTCTGATGGCAAATCTCCCGGGTGCGGCTTTTGGCATTGACATCAACATACAGGTGTCTATGTGTGGCTCAGAGACGTTCCACCATTTCCAGAAACCCTCCGCTGATGTAACCGTCCTCCTTTTCGTTCTTGCCCGTGTCAATAGTTCCGTTAACCCTGTTCTCTTCCTCTTTCTTTTCCTTATCAAACATGCTCTCAAACGAAGTTTCAAAGCCACCGTTTTCTATGCCATTAGGCAGTGATACCGAGGACACAGTATTCTTGGTCAGGTTGGTCTGAGAGTTGATGTTGTACAGCTTCTTCTTCTGTTTCGGCTTGTACTTGTACCAGTAGCACTCCAGGGCCAGTGTGATGAGAGCCAGGCCGGAGCCGATGACGATAACGAGGAACACCCCCCCGATGTTCTTGATGCTGATGCCGTCGCTCTCGTTCTCGATCTTTGGGCACTCTTTTTGATCCTTTCTCCACCATTTGGTCTTCATTTCTTCGAGTTCCCTCTGGTTGATCAGTTGGAGGATGCTATGAAAAAGGAAACGGGGTCTTTCATTGTACAAATAATACACAGTTTTACAAATGTAAGGTTTTGATGAATTTGTCTTTTTCATTATATATGTTTTTTTCTGAGATTTTTATGAGAGGGTATTTCTGTCAGTCACTGCTACAAAACAACAAAGTTTTGTCCTGTGAAAAGAGGAGCCGAACCTTATGAGGACAGATTATTAGTTTTGTTTTGTTGTTGTTAACGCAATATTCCAGTAATATGACGGCGGTCCCTATATAAACGAGTCTGGACCACACAATCCAGTGATTGACATAATCAGCAACGATCCACGCAACTTAGATACAATGACATGCATCAAGCAAGTCAGCGAGCCTGACCGCCCGATCCCGTTAGTCACCTCTTACGACAAGCAAAGTCGCCTTTTACGGCAAGCATGGGTTGCTGAAGACCTATTCTACCCCGATCTGATTTTTAGTTCATTACGATTTTAAATAGTGTATGACAAGAAAATGTACACACTATGTATAGGTTTGTATCAATGGATATATTCCAGCGAAAGAATATCTTGGGTTTTAGGGCGCTTACAGCATTATTCCAGCTTTACCACAGCGAGGTACTCCAAAAGTGGCTTCACTCATTGAACTCTTGTAGGCAATTGAGACATATAGACCAGTGAAATACAATGTTTTGTTTGTTTGATGGTTAACGCACACTCAGCACTTTTTCAGCTATATGACGGCGGTCTTCAAAAACATTGAGTATGGACCAGACAAGCAAGTGACTATCATCATGAACATCGATCCACACAATTGGAATGCTATGACATGCAACGAATCAAGTCACAGAGCCTGACCACCCGATGCATTAGGTCGCCTCTTACGACAAGCATAGGTATCTGGGACTATATTCTTCTCCGGAATCCCCACAGGTCAGTGAAATAAAGAGATTTTATAAGTAATCGTACATATTAGACAGCTGACTTCGGAGAGGTGACCCCTCCTGTACCGCCAGGGCATAGGGCTTCCTGGAGAACTCCTCTCCCACCTCCCACAGGTCGCAGTTCGTCAGAGTAGAGTACTTGTTGACGGTGGCATCCGCTGAAAGCGACACGACAACGCTACATTACCATGATAACTTCGGACAGACAATTCTATTATCAATCTATTTAAAACTGCAGAGGGTGACTTTTTTACGCTGTAGCAAATTTCCTGGGAAAACAATACAGGTAACATTACACATTGTCCCCATTTGGGGAATTAAAAATCGAGTCCTCGGCTTGACAAGGCGATGATATAACCCACCAGAGTATCGCCCACCCGTTAAAGAAGAG
Source organism: Haliotis cracherodii (assembly GCF_022045235.1). NCBI lineage: Eukaryota > Metazoa > Mollusca > Gastropoda > Lepetellida > Haliotidae > Haliotis > Haliotis cracherodii. The sequence goes on from NW_027266343.1 coordinate 48,617,573, forward strand.
TAAACTTCATGTGTGAGGAATCGAACCAGGGTTTACGATGTGACGAGCTGAAGGCTTTTTACCACGAGACTACTTAAAGATTACCCTATGAAAGCGAAAACCACTTAACGGAAACCAATGAAAACTTAAGGCTAATGTATGAAAGGGGTTAACGCGTAAAGACACACCTATAAAAGCAAGTTGAACTTAAAGCCACTGAAACCTAGTAAAGCTTGTGAGTACGAGTCAAAGACAAACCTAAACAAGCAAGTAAGAATTTAGGGCTAACTTTGAAAAGTCAGGCAAAAAGACTAACCAATGAAAGCAAACTCTCCAGTCAGGACTCTTTCGACAGCCTCTTTCTTGTTACTCGGGAACAGGGACGTCTTCATCGTTTCCCACAGCTTGGTGTACTTGTCGCTAACCGGGTAATCCCACACTGCAAGCTTGGCCCGTGACACCACGTCCAGGTTGTCATCTAGGGACATGTCTTTCCATATGCTGACAGACGAAAGAACACCGTTAGTTGCAACTTACATACATTAGCAATACCAGCATCTTCATCCGAATGCATACCGTTAGTTGCAACTTACATACATTAGCAATACCAACATCTTCATCCGAATGTATACCGTTAGTTGCAACTTACATAAATTAGCAATACCAACATCATCATCCGAAAGTACATGTATACCGTTAGTTGCAACTTACATACATTAGCAATACCAGCATCTTCATCCGAATCTACACCGTTAGTTGCATCTTACATACATTAGCAATACCAGCATCTTCATCCAAATGTATACCGTTAGTTGCAACTTACATACATTAGCAATTATACCAACATCTTCATCCGAATGCATACCGTTAGTTGCAACTTACATACATTAGCAATACCAGCATCTTCATCCGAATGTATACCGTTAGTTGCAACTTACATACATTAGCAATACCAACATCATCATCCGAAGGTATACCGTTAGTTGCAACTTACATACATTAGAAATACCAGAATCTTCATCCGAATGTAGACCGTTAGTTACAACTTACATACATTAGCAATACCAGCATCTTCATCCGAATGAATACCGTTAGTTGCAACTTACATATATTAGCAATACAAGCATCTTCATCCGAATGTATACCGTTAGTTGCAACTTACAAACATAAGAAATACCAGCATCTTTATCCGAATGTATATCGTTAGTTGCAACTTACAATCATTAGCAATACCAACATCTTTATTAAAACGTATTCCGTTATCAGTAGAGAGTCCCATAAACTACCAATACTTACATCTTTAGCTGATTGTACACCGGTATTACCACAGAGAAACATACCAGCAATACCTACATCTTCCCGTGAATGTATCCTTGTTTTCTTAGAGGCCTACAGCCGAGCAATACACACATCTTCAGCTGACTGTATCGTTATTACAACAGATGACCTTACACTAGCAATACTTACAAAATCTTCAGCTGCAGCTTGTCAAACTGACATAAATGATCAACACTAAGGTTCATACACCAGCAATACTTACATCTTTAACAGAATACACACAGTCAACGCTTTTAGCCTAAGGTTCATACACTGGCAATGCCTCAGCAGAATTTGATTTTTATACGTTTGTTTATAACCACATACAATTATTATGATCTTTGTAGCCAATTATCGCTTGTCCTCTTACCCGTAGAACTTGTTTTCAATATCCGCCATTCGCTGGAAGTAGATTTGAGCGTTGCTGCCATTCATAGGAGCGTACTTGACCTTGAACTGTTTCGAGAGGTCATCAAGTGACTCTATTGGTGTTTCCAGACGAGACACAGTGAGGAAGGCGGCCAGATTGGCAGTGTATGTAGCTATGATGATGAAACCAAAAAGCCACCAGGTGGCAGCAATCAGTCTCCCTGACAACGCACGTGGAGTCTCTCCTCCCCCTGAAGACCAACAAAGTGTTAAAAACGTATCTTTAGAGATATTATACCAGAGATTGACCTGGGGACTAAGTTGCACAGTATTAGTGTCAGTGTTTGAGACGCTATTTACTATTTTGATTACTTTTAGGAAATTTTTAATATACATGAAACACGTCAAATTTTAATTCTGGAAACCGATTTGGAAGAAAAAATAAAAAAACAAATGTTTCGCAAACTCAAACTTTAAACTTTGTCGCCCATGGGTTGGCTCATGGGCGAGATTATTTTGCTTTGCTCAAAACTCATGTTTTTGTTTTGCAAAGCAATAAACGTGTATCATGACACATATTTTAACTCATGTTACCTTAATTCAGTTATTCTATAGCGTTGTAAAAATAATTCGCCCAGTGGCGAGAATGTGTTCCTTTGCTCAAATGTCTCGTTTTGGAAAATACATAGGGGTGTGTCTACATGTATCATGTCACATGATTCAATTCATTTTAACATAATTTAACTAAGTATATTAATGTTTGTCTCTTCTTTTCAGAATTTGAAATTGACAATCTGACAAGCAAATGATTATTATGCCACACATTTTTATGTTTACAGTGTAAAAGCAAGCTTAAATGTTTGTTAACAACAGCCTGACCTTACCCTGAAAAATGAGAACATCTGACATATCAAGAACCTACCATGAAGAATGAGAACATTTGACAAAACCTGTACTTACCCTGAAGAATGAGAACATCTGACACAACCTGAACGTACCCTGAAGAATGAGAACATCTGACACAACCAGAATCTACCCTGAAGAATGAGAACATCTGACACCACCTGAACCTACCCTGAAGAATGAGAACATCTGACACAACCAGAACCTACCCTGAAGAATGAGAACATCTGACACAACCAGAATCTACCCTGAAGAATGGGAACATCTGACATAACCAGAACTTACCCTGAAGACTGAGAACATCTGACACAACCTGAACCTACCCTGAAGAATGAGAACATCTAACACAACCTGAACCTACCCTGAAGAATGAGAACATCTAACACAACCTGAACCTACCCTGAAGAATGGGAACATCTGACACAACCTGTACTTACCCTGAAGAATGAGAACATCTAACACAACCAGAACCTACCCTGAAGAATGGGAACATCTGACACAACCTGTACTTACCTTGAAGAATGAGAACATCTGACACAACCTGAACCTACCCTGAAGAATGAGAACATCTAACACAACCTGAACCTACCCTGAAGAATGAGAACATCTGACACAACCTGTACTTACCTTGAAGAATGAGAACATCTGACATAACCAGAACCTACCCTGAAGAATGAGAACATCTAACACAACCTGAACCTACCCTGAAGAATGAGAACATCTAACACAACCTGAACCTACCCTGAAGAATGGGAACATCTGACACAACCTGAACCTACCCTGAAGAATGGGAACATCTGACACAACCTGTACTTACCTTGAAGAATGAGAACATCTGACACAACCTGAACCTACCCTGAAGAATGGGAACATCTGACACAACCTGTACTTACCTTGAAGAATGGGAACATCTGACACAACCTGAACCTACCCTGGGGCGTGAGAGACATCATACAGAACCAGATGCCTTCCTTCAAGGAGAACACTCGCGGCTCCGGGCCCTCCCCGTTCCATTCTCTCTTGCTGTTTTGGTAGCTGAAGGGACTAAGTTTGTCAAAGACGCAGATGAGGATGCTGAAGAGGAAGAAAGCCCCGATGATGCAGCCCCACACATCCTCGTCCAGGACGCTGAGGAACTTGACCAGAGAGTAATCAAAGCTGGGCTTCCTCATCAGGATGGTCAAGCCTACCAGGTCATAGTAGGGAACGGTAAAGTCCACGACATTCTCCCGCTCTGCCATCACAGAGATTGGACCCACTGCTATGTCAGCTCTCTGAAAAATAAACAAGAACATGTCTGTACTTGAGGGTATCGTATCATTAACTTTATTCACTGTTAGATATTAATCAACATTGGCATCGTATCTGCAGATGTGAGACGTTTTACATTATAAATGACCTCAGGACCTCAAGTTTCGTTGTGTTGGAATATGATTTTACTGAATGTTCGAACTGGACCCTACTTTACCTTCAAATTTTCTTCCTTCAGATGTAAACATAGAATGGTCGTTCCCTCTATAGATCATCAAGTCATCTTTGCATTTCATGTATTTATATCTTTGTATTTCTTCACATTGCCTCAAGCCAGCAATGTATTCTTTTTCATACTTGTCGACGTAAGGAGACTGCGAGCGGTTATATTCAGCAGTGAACTTGTTCAATAGCGCTTTACACAGTACATCTTAACTGGTATTTTCTTTTAGTTCGTGCTAATAATGTAGATATGCTGCAGACGCTGGTAAATTATAGCCGCTCACAGACACCTGACTCCCGAGTATCCACGTGATCAAAACTCAAGGATGATATCGCTCGCAAATGGATATTTCTTGAAAAGTGCGCACTTTTTGTAATTACTGTAAGTAATTTTCCTATTACCGGAATGATTTGTTTTCACTCTATAAGTTTTACCATACATGCAGTTCTCTTAGTTAATTAATCATCGCAATATATCGAGATCCCACTTCAAGTGGCAAGGACTATAGTGGATGTCCTGTTGCTATCATCGAGACTTTGATGTAACTGTGAGCAATTCTAAAACCAAGGTAGTATTATTCGGACATGTTTGTTACATGTCTTTGAAAGGCATTTAGAAGTGATACACATAAGGAAAATGTATAGATGTCAAGTTCTTTATAATGAATACATGTCTTTGAAAGGCATTTAGAAGTGATATACTTTAAAGAAAATGTATGGATGTTAACTTCTTTATTATGAATAAGTACATACTCCGAAACGTTGTTTTTCTCATATCAAAGAAGTTGACATCCATAAATTCTTTTCCTTATGTTTGTAACATATACAATGCTAAAGTGCAATTGGATTTTAAGCCAATCTGATCCTAACGACAAAGTTACGCGAGACTGCATATTAGTGAATTCAAGACATCGACTTCGAAAAGCTTCCAGATTCCAAAGGGCGAAAATGGCGAAATAGTGATGAAACTTATATGAATTCATCAGTGGGGACATCCTGCTTTATAATTATGTGCTTGCACACGTCACAATTTCCATAAATCACGTAAGTGCCATTGAGCAAGGAGGTGTGAAAACTACATGTGATGGCCATAGTTTGGGATAGTGACACGCATCATGTTAACAAGCGACGTGTCATGTTCAGTGAACGTCACTGAAGTTTACATAACATTTCTTGAATTATTTAACCAGGCCTTTGATGGTGAAAACGTGATTGGAATTATTGAAAGCTTGTAATCAAAATGAAATTTGATAAACATATAATGCTCTAAAGCACATAAACCAATTGGGAAATACAGACGCCATAAGCTGGCACTAACGGTCCATTGCTGAAAGGGCAAGGTAGGATAGGATTGCGTTTAAATCTGAAGCTTTTGATCTTTGCTTTTTATCAAGTGTGTATTTCTAATTAATCCAAACAATGCAACTTGTCCCCACTTCACCTTCTGAATGAGTTCGTTGATGAGTCCACTCCAGCTACCATCAGAAGCCATGGAGCCCACCAGACCGTCAGGGCTGTCGTATATCTCATAGGTAAAGCTCATCCGTTCGGCAATCTTGTCCAGCAGCTCAATACAGTAGCCGGAGTATGTGGGTTTAGTGCCGTTCTCGCCTCCCTCCTTGTACACAAACGGGTGCATCTGGAACATAAATATGCAAGAAATGTCCAAAAAGGTCTCACGTGTACACGAAAAACAACCTCTTTGTCCACCTATTGCAAAGGTTACATTCACAATAATAATCATACTTTCGTAATAATAATAACATGGCAAATACATGTATTATATCAAATACACTCACTCACTCATCGTGATGGTAACTTACGCCTGGTACAGTGACGGCCCTGTAGTGTCTTTTGCTATTGGACTTGGTCAGAGACTGCACACTGAGGGACAGACCAGTTTGCTCCGTCCAGTTGCCGACCTGAAGAGTACAACATGGAGTTTTCATTATAAATAGAGGTGGGGAGCTGATGTTACCCTGTAGCACATTATAAGGGTAACGCCCGAGGTCTTCTATTAACAGCCCCACGAAGGAGGGCAGTTAAAAAGAGCGAGGGCTCCTGCAAATGATAATGCCCTGAAAAATAGCGTTACCGTTATTATAGCTAAAATGGACGGAATTTGTTATCAAATAAAAAGAAACAACAACATCGATTTTGAAACATTTACTGCAGTCAACACGAATGTCACTGACCCTTTTTAACAAAAATGGAAACGTCACAGAACAAACCAGATGACGTCACTATTCAACGTGACGTCACCTATCCCTATCCTATGACATTACCTAACGACAGGCGTGATAATGGCCCGCCGCAAAGCAATATGAGGCCATTATCAAGTCACTGTAGCCCGCTCCTCTCTGATAACATGCCCGCGGTTTAATGATAATTCTATCCATTTTAGCTATAATAGCTGTTATACACACATCAGCTATTAACAGCTGTCAAGGCTAATGGAGACGCGAAAGGACATGTTAATAGTTTGCCTGTATGATTACAGCATACTTCTTTCTCTCCAAACGTAGTATTTAAAAAAAAAAGTATATACCTTATATCTTTCGTTTGTCAGTAGGATTACATAGCACTTCTTTCTATCAAAACAGGATATATTTTCATAAAAGTATATACTTTAATCTTGTGTGTACCTTAATTATTCACCTCTAAATGTGTATACTTTATTTTCGTCATGTCCGGTTACACTGACAATATTCTTCCTAATGTTGGTGTGTGTTGGGCATGTTCTTGCTGTGCTAGACTCACCATGTTCTTGCTGTGCTAGACTCATTGTGTTCTTTCAGTGCTAGACTCACCATGTTCTTGCTGTGCTAGACTCACCGTGTTCTTTCTGTGCTAGACTCACCATGTTCTTGCTGTGCTAGACTCATTGTGTTCTTGCTGTGCTAGACTCACCATGTTCTTGCTGTGCTAGACTCATTGTGTTCTTTCTGTGCTAGACTCACCATGTTCTTTCTGTGCTAGACTCACCGTGTTCTTTCGGTGCTAGACTCACCATGTTCTTGCTGTGCTAGACTCATCATGTTTTTTCTGTGCTAGACTCACCATGTTCTTGCTGTGCTAGACTCATCATGTTCTTGCTGTGCTAGACTCATTGTGTTCTTGCTGTGTTAGTCTCACCATGTTCTTGATGTGATAGACTCACCATGTCCTTGCTGTGCTAGACTCATCATGTTCTTGCTGTGCTATACTCACCGTGTGCTTGCTGTGCTAGGCTCAGCTTGTGCTTGATGTGATAGACTCACCATGTTCTTGGTACTGACCAAGATCTTGCTGCGTTACACCAGAGTACACTGACAATGTTCTTATTGAATAATTCTGACCTTGATCCAACTGTAGTCTACCGACCATATTCTGCTGTATTATACTGACCATGTTCTTGTTTTGGTCGTCCCCTCCTTCAAAGCCGATCTTGTTGATTTTCAGAGAGAAGTTATAGCGGAGAATGCCTTGTTGAAGGGACATTGCCCCAAACACTCCATTCCATGATATCTAGATGAAACAACATTTTACTGTTACATACACGATCAAATGTGTGTAAAATTTGAATCTGTATCGACAAATTAAATCTTCTGTGATTAATTTCTGTGTATATTTTCCTGCAACAGAAAACAGGATACAATACTTGCTCGATTGGTGTAGCGTAGGGCGCACCCTGCAATTAATTTGTACTTTTAGATGAGTGAATGAGTTGGATTAAGCGCTTTGAACAGTATTCCAGTTATATACCCCCGCGTGTCAGCTTAGTTTGGGAGGCAAACCTAGAGGTTGTTACACCTTGGTGAGACGGGTATGGTGCAGATAGACCTAGAGACCACGGAATTCGAACCCAGGAATGTAGGTATCTGGCACGCCTAAGGGACGTAACTTTGCCCGGGGAAGTCCTTAGATGGCTCTGCCACCCGTGTTCGCATATAGTGAACAAAGAATATGTTACTACTATACAATGACTACTATACAATGACTACTATACAATGACTACTATACAATGACTACTATACAATGACTACTATACAATTTCCAAATACCTCAAGCAAAATAGTGACTAATGATATGCATGAAGGCTTTTCCACAGACCGCAAATAGTCTAATTTGTAGTCGCATTTAGTGGCGGTAAATACGTTGCATGCTTGCTTAGCTCAGAATAATGTCTCATGCATGTTTTCTAAAAGTGATGTTATGTTTGCCTAAACGTGCCCTTGTCGCTACATGACATGGAGACATTCAAGCATGTCTGTATGCTGATACCACTACATCATATTTCCCCTGACCAAATGCATCAGTGTGCTCTCAAATGTCATTCTCAGCTCCCTGGGGACTATACATGTACCACTTCGAATTTTAAATTGAGTGATTGATCTCCTAAAAAGCCAATGGCCCTGTCAGGGAATGTATGTACATCTACAAATGAATACCAAATGCGACTTTTACGAACGGCTTGGTTGATTACTAGCGAGTGAGTTTGGTTTTACGGCACTTTCAGCAATATCACGGCGGGGGACACCAGATATGGGCTTCACACATTGTATCCATGTCGGGAATCAAACCCGGGTCTTCGGCGTGACGAGCGAACGCTTTAACCACAAGGCTACTCGACCGCCATAGCTGATTACTAAGATAACAATACCTCTTTAAGAGCTTGGGTGATGTTCTGGCTCTGTTGCAAGTCTGTGACCTTCGGCTCGGAAACATTGTAGCAGTCAGTGTAGTTGATGGGCCTGAGGTCGGAGAACTTGGACAGAGCCTTCTTCGTGATCATACCAATGTCATATACGAGCGCTTCGTCTACCTGAATAAGTGAACGCATTACTTAGTTACCATGGGTGGTTGATGTTTGCTAAAACCAGACTAAGCAATAGCATCCGTTATATGACAGTTCAGTAATACATAGTATGAGCCAGGATCAAGACCGTCGGGCTACGATGACTCACAATCAACCAGGGCCCCGTTCCACAAAGCCATCTTAGCGCTAAGGTGATCGTAAGCCCCTTACTTTATCACTGGCTTAGATCGCTTTGTGGAACGGGACCTAGCCTGTCACCAAGCCTGACCATCTGATCCATTGCTCGGGCGACAAGTACAGGTTGTGTGTGTGTGTTTGGGGGGGGGGGGGGGAGCTGTGCTTACCTGGAATCCCCACGGACTCGCCAATTCCTAATATTTAGAATAAGTCAGTTTGTGCTTTACGTCACATCGGCACTATTTCAGCCATATCGTGACGATTAGAATAAGTGATACTCATGATTTTAACCACATCACATAGAAGTGAATGTATTTTAAATAAACTGGAAGAATCGAATCAAAAGGGTTTCATAAATGGAAATTACAATTTAACTAATCAATCATTGTAATTTAACAAGTAACACATGAATCGTTGCAATATTACAATTTAACTAATCAATATTGTATGATGAGAAGTAATATATGCTGTAGGGTGGGTGATTTAACTGTACAGTCCAGACTTAATTAGCCCCCAGTGACTATTTCCTGTTCCGGCAAATGAAATCTGCCCTACGTGGAAGACGCTTCCAGGATGACGGGGACATAAAGGCTGCCACAGAGGCGTGGTTAGAGGGCCAATCTGCGGATTTCTATAAAAGGGGTATTAAAAGCTTCAAGGACAAATGGAATAAGTGTATTGAGGTGAATGAAGATTATATTGAAAAATATAAGTGCAAAAGATATTCTGCGACTTGGTCTTATATTGACGTTGCAAAACTTATTGAACGCCCCTCGTATATATTACATTGTAACTCGTGTGTTATTGCAACACATGTATTAGATTATAACTCATGAATCATTGCAATACAAGTAGAATATTGAAACTAGTGAATAATCGGAACATATGTATTGAATTGTAACACATAAATTATTACAAGCCATGTATTATAATGCAACTCGTGAGTTATTGCAACACATGTATTACATTGTAACTCACGAATTATTGAAACACATATATTACACTGTAACTCTCTCATAAACTATTGCAACACATGTAGTACATTGTAACTCACGAATTATTGCAACACATGTATTACATTGTAACTCACGAATTATTGCAACACATGTATTACATTGTAACTCACGAATTATTGCAACACATGAATTACATTACATGTAACTCGTGAATTATTGCAACACGTGAGTTATTGCAAAGAAACCATGCAATCATATCCCCACATATAACACATATATGATACCATACCTTCATGGAGGTCCTTTGGAGACCCAAGAACTCCTCATAGTACACGCTATCGGCAGGGTAATCCGAACTGGCAACGATCTCGTTGACCACTATTGCTTTCTGACACTCCCCACACACCAGCGTGTAGTCCTGAAACAGTGAAGGGTAACGCGATTGTGAGTGAGTGAGCATGGTTTCCGCCGTTTTTAGCACTATTCCAGCAATATCAAGGCTGGGGATACGCGATGAAGGTAACTGTGAAAGTGTAGCATGGTGACGGTAACAGTGAACGGTTGGCATGGTGACTTTAACAATGAAAGTGTAACATGGTGAAGGAAACAGTGAAAGTGTTGCATGGTGAAAGTAACAATGAACGGTTGGCATGGTGATGGTAACAATGAAAGTGTAGCATGGTAAAGATAACGGTGAACTGTTGGCATGGTGATGGTAAATGTGAAGGTGTACCATGGTAAAGGTAACGGTGAAGGGTTGACATGGTGACGGTAACTATGAAAGTGTAGCATGGTAAAGGTAACGGTGAACTGTTGGTATGGTGATGGTAAATGTAAAGGTGTACCATGGTAAAGGTAACGATGAAGGGTTGATATGGTGACGGTAGCAGTGAACAGTTGGCATGGTGACGGTAACAGTGAAAGTGTGGCATGGTGAAAGTAACAGTGAAGGGTTGGCATGGTGACGCCAACAATGAAAGTGTTCCACGGTGAAGGTAACAGTGAACAGTTGGCATGGTGACGGTAACAGTGAAAGTGTAGCAAGGTGAAGGTAACAGTGAAGGTTTGGCATGGTGACGGTAACAGTGAACGTGTTCCATGGTGATGGTAACAGTGAACAGTTGGCATGGTGACGCTAACAGTGAACAGTTGGCATGGTGAAGGTAACAGTGAAAGTGTAGCATGGTAAAGATGACAGTGAACATTTGGCATGGTGACGGTAACACTGACAGTGTAGCATGGTGAAGGTAACAGTGACAGTGTAGCATGGTGAAGGTAACAGTGAAGGGTTGACATGGTGAAGGTAACAGTGACAGTGTAGCATGGTGAAGGTAACAGTGAAAGTGTAGCATGGTGAAGGTAACAGTGAAGGGTTGACATGGTGAAGGTAACAGTAACAGTGTAGCATGGTGAAGGTAACAGTGAAAGTGTAGCATGGTGAAGGTAACAGTGACAGTGTAGCATGGTGAAGGTAACAGTGACAGTGTAGCATGGTGAAGGTAACAGTGAAGGGTTGACATGGTGAAGGTAACAGTGAAGGGTTGACATGGTGACGGTAACAGTGACAGTGTAGCATGGTGACGGTAACAGTGAAGGGTTGACATGGTGATGGTAACAGTGACAGTGTAGCATGGTGACGGTAACAGTGACAGTGTAGCATGGTGAAGGTAACAGTGACAGTGTAGCATGGTGAAGGTAACAGTGACAGTGTAGCATGGTGAAGGTAACAGTGACAGTGTAGCATGGTGAAGGTAACAGTGACAGTGTAGCATGGTGAAGGTAACAGTGACAGTGTAGCATGGTGAAGGTAACAGTGACAGTGTAGCATGGTGAAGGTAAAAGTGACAGTGTAGCATGGTGAAGGTAACAGTGACAGTGTAGCATGGTGAAGGTAACAGTGAAAGTGTAGCATGGTGAAGGTAACAGTGACAGTATAGCATGGTGACGGTAGAAGTGACAGTGTAGCATGGTGAAGGTAAAAGTGACAGTGTAGCATGGTGAAGGTAACAGTGACAGTGTAGCATGGTGAAGGTAACAGTGAAAGTGTAGCATGGTGAAGGTAACAGTGACAGTATAGCATGGTGACGGTAGAAGTGAAGGGTTGACATGGTGAAGGTAACAGTGACAGTGTAGCATGGTGATGGTAACAGTGACAGTGTAGCATGGTGAAGGTAACAGTGACAGTGTAGCATGGTGAAGGTAACAGTGACAGTGTAGCATGGTGAAGGTAAAAGTGACAGTGTAGCATGGTGAAGGTAACAGTGAAGGGTTGACATGGTGACGGTAACAGTGACAGTGTAGCATGGTGAAGGTAACAGTGACAGTGTAGCATGGTTAGGGTAACAGTGACAGTGTAGCATGGTGAAGGTAACATTGAAGGGTTGACATGGTGAGGGTAACAGTGACAGTGTAGCATGGTGAAGGTAAAAGTGACAGTATAGCATGTTGAAGGTAACAGTGACAGTGTAGCATGGTGAAGGTAACAGTGACAGCGTAGCATAGTGAAGGTAACAGTGAAGGGTTGACATGGTGATGGTAACAGTGACAGTGTAGCATGGTGACGGTAGCAGTGACGGGTTGACATGGTGACGGTAACTGTGACAGTGTAGCATGGTGACGGTAGCAGTGAAGGGTTGACATGGTGATGGTAACAGTGAAAGTGTAGCATGGTGACGGTAGCAGTGAAGGGTTGACATGGTGATGGTAACAGTGACAGTGTAGCATGGTGAATGTAAAAGTGACAGTGTAGCATGGTGAAGGTAACAGTGACAGTGTAGCATGGTGATGGTAACAGTGACAGTGTAGCATGGTGATGGTAACAGTGACAGTGTAGCATGGTGAAGGTAAAAGTGACAGTGTAGCATGGTGAAGGTAGCAGTGAAGGGTTGACATGGTGATGGTAACAGTGACAGTGTAGCATGGTGAAGGTAGCAGTGAAGGGTTGACATGGTGACGGTAACAGTGACAGTGTAGCATGGTGACGGTAGCAGTGAAGGGTTGACATGGTGATGGTAACAGTGACAGTGTAGCATGGTGAAGGTAACAGTGACAGTGTAGCATGGTGAAGGTAACAGTGAAGGGTTGACATGGTGATGGTAACAGTGAAAGTGTAGCATGGTGACGGTAGCAGTGAAGGGTTGACATGGTGATGGTAACAGTGACAGTGTAGCATGGTGAATGTAAAAGTGACAGTGTAGCATGGTGAAGGTAACAGTGACAGTGTAGCATGGTGATGGTAACAGTGACAGTGTAGCATGGTGATGGTAACAGTGACAGTGTAGCATGGTGAATGTAAAAGTGACAGTGTAGCATGGTGAAGGTAGCAGTGAAGGGTTGACATGGTGATGGTAACAGTGACAGTGTAGCATGGTGAAGGTAGCAGTGAAGGGTTGACATGGTGACGGTAACAGTGACAGTGTAGCATGGTGACGGTAACAGTGAAGGGTTGACATGGTGAGGGTAACAGTGACAGTGTAGCATGGTGAAGGTAACAGTGAAGGATTGACATGGTGATGGTAACAGTGACAGTGTAGCATGGTGACGGTAGCAGTGAAGGGTTGACATGGTGATGGCAACAGTGACAGTGTAGCATGGTGACGGTAACACTGACAGTGTAGCATGGTGAAGGTAGCAGTGAAGGGTTGACATGGTGATGGCAACAGTGACAGTGTAGCATGGTGACGGTAACACTGACAGTGTAGCATGGTGAAGGTAACAGTGACAGTGTAGCATGGTGAAGGTAACAGTGACAGTTTAGCATGGTGAAGGTAACAGTGAAGGGTTGACATGGTGAAGGTAACAGTGACAGTGTAGCATGGTGATGGTAACAGTGACAGTGTAGCATGGTGAAGGTAACAGTGACAGTGTAGCATGGTGAAGGTAACATGAACGGGTGGCATGGTGACGGGGACAGTGAATAGTTGTCAGATATAACGGTGAAAGTATGAAGTGTAATCCTTCAATTCTAGGGAAAGTAATATGCGCATAAATATATAACTTTCCCTAGAATTAAAGGATTACATTGTATACTTTCACTGTCACATAGTTTGCAATATGGTAAAGTTGTGATCTCCAAGATTACAACAGCTTTAGTTTATGTCCAGGTAGTTTTTTTCAGCAGGTTTTGCAATTACTAATCAATTTCCTAACTTCGTTACATGAATAGAACAAATGTGCGAAAATTCACATTTCTTTAGCAAATACATTTCATCTTCAGTTTTTCCAATCTTACACGGGCATGTGGTTAATGCGTTCATTCGTCACGCCGAAGGCCAGGGTTTAATTCCCCACTCCTTACAATGTATTGAACCAATTTCCCTCGCAATGTATCCCTCGCTGATATTGATGGAATACTGCTAAAAACACGCTCACTCACTCACTCACTCGCACGAGAGTGCGTGGAAACATATTTCCTCGTCTTCCCAGTGAATTATAAAGTGATCAATATTTTTTTGTAACATGCATTATAAAACGTTTATTCACAAGCAACAGATTGATTTATATTTGTCCTGGAGTTTTGTCGGGGGGATTTCACAAAAGCTCTTTGTCAATATGCCTTCTGTGTGGATCTGAGGCAGGGTAGAGATGATGGATGATGCAGGCTTCTGGTGCCAGCAAATATGTATGAGCCCAGCCATGGCATTGCCTTCCTCGCCATATGAGAGAACTATTAATCATATATAACTCGACATACATTAGGCGAGATGCATTTTTTAAGTGTGCTTTCCAATTGGAAAGAATGTTTGTAAAAACGATTCCTTTAAGGAAGACTTAAAACAATTTGTGGTATCCGTGGAGGTACATAATGGCCGATAACTGCTTGTTCATGCATGCAGGCAGATATGGCCATCTTCGACATGTGGTATACACGAAGGAGGATATCGTGGCTTTCAACTACATGTGGAATGGATGAAGGCAGAAGGTGGCCTCTCTACTACATGTGGTATGGATGAAGGCAGATGGTGGCCTCTCTATTACATGTTGTATGGATGAAGGTAGATGCTGGCCTCTCTACTACATGTTGTATGGATGAAGGTAGATGGTGTGACCTCTCTGCTACATGTGGTAAGGATGAAGGCGGATTGTGGCCTCTCTACTGCATGTGGTATGGATGAAGGCAGATGGTGGCCTCTCTACTACATTTGGTATGGGTGAAGGAAGTTGGTGGCCTCTCTACTACATGTGGTTGGGATGAAAGCGGATTGTGGCCTCTCTACTGCATGTGGTATGGATGAAGGCGGATTGTGGCCTCTCTACTGCATGTGGTATGGATGAAGGCGGATCGTGGACACTCTACTGCATGTGGTATGGATGAAGGCGGATGGTGGCCTCTCTACTACATGTGTTATGGATGGTGGAAGATGGTGGCCTTCTACTGCATGTGGTATGGATGAAGGCGGATCGTGGCCTCTCTACTACATGTGTTAAGGATGGCGGAAGATGTGGCCTCTCTACTACATGCTGTATGGATGAAGGAAGATGGTGGCCTCTCTACTACATGCTGTATGGATGAAGGAAGATGGTTGCCTCTCTACTACATGTGGTATGGGTGAAGGAAGAACGTGACCTTCTACTACATGTGGTATGGCTGAATGAAGAAGATGGCCTCTCTACTACATGTGGTATGGGTGAAGGAAGATGGTGGCCTTCTACTACATGTGGTTGGGATGAAGACAGAACGTGGCTTTCTACTCCATGTGGTATGGATGAAGGCGGATGGTGGCCTCTCTACTCCATGTGTTATGGGTGAAGGAAGAAGGTGGCCTCTCTACTCCATGTGGTATGGGTGAAGGAGGAAGGTGGCCTCTCTACTACATGTGTTATGGGTGAAGGAAGAAGGTGGCCTCTCTACTACATGTGTTATGGGTGAAGGAAGAAGGTGGCCTTCTACTACATGTGTTATGGGTGAAGGAAGAAGGTGGCCTCTCTACTACATGTGGTATGGGTGAAGGCAGAAGGTGGCCTCTCTACTACATGCTGTATGGATGAAGGCAGATGGTGGCCTCTCCACTACATGTGTTAAGGATGCAGTCAGATGGCGGCCTTCTATTGCATGTGGCATGAATGATCGAAGGAATAAGCAATTCTGCATCTGTTTGAATATCACAGATTACAAATGCGCCAATGTATAACATCAGGATTGCTTTGTTATTTATATTGATTTACGGTTTGACACACAATAGAATTGCAACCACACCAGTCGATACTGCTGCCACACCTTTGAAGTGTAGACAATGGCAACTATCCGTGGCTGTGTGGCCAGCGGAAGGTGTCAATATTGTCCTCATATACTCTTAAACTGAAATTTAATTTCCACTGTAGTCGCAAGTGTCTTTGAAAAGAACCAGTAAACTTTAAATTTGCTTTTCATTACACTTTATAAATAATGATTTGCACAAACTTAAATTTGCGGTGTATCGTGCTGTTTTTGTTGTTTGCTGTGTTGCTATATGTTGTGCTGTGCTGTGCTGTGCTGTTTGGCGTGCTGAGGTTTTCAGTCCTGTGTTAAGCTGGGTTATTTTGTGCTGTGTGTTCTCTTTGTGTTGTGAAGTATTGCATTGTGTTGTGTCGTACTATGTTGTGTGTTGTGCTGTGTGTCATGTTTTGAAATGTATTGTATGGTTTTGTGTTGTGTAACATGTTATGTTTTGTGCTGTCCAGTGTGTGATATGTTATCATGCTGTGCTGAGGTCTATTGTATTGTGCTGTGCTGTGCTGCATGTTATGTTTTATGCTGTCCAGTGTGTGATATGTTGGTGTTATGCTGTGCTGAGCTGGTTGTTATGTGTTGATCTGTATTGTATTGTTCTGTGTTGTGCTATATGTCATGTTCTGTGTTGTGTTGTGCAGTATTGTATTGTGCTGCGTTGTGTTTTGTGTTATTTTGTGTTCTGCAGTGTAGTTTTCGGCTTAGTGTGATAAGTATCATGTTTTCTGTTGTACTGTGTCGTATTCTATTGTGCTATGTTGTGTTATATGCTATTTTGTGCTCTGTGCAGTATTCTGTTGTGCTTTGATGTGATAAAGGCACATTTTATGTTGAGTTGTGCAGTATTATATTTTGTGATGTATTACTGGTTCTGTTTAATGTGATGTGTTATTTGTTTTGTTGTGGTGTGCTTTGTGTTGTGCTATGTGTTATTTAGTGATTTATTGATTGTTCTGTGTAATGCGATGTATTGTGTTTCTTTGTGCGATGTGGTATGTTTTTTTGTTGCTGTGTACTTTGTGTTGTGCTCTGTGTTATTTAGTGATTTATTGATTGTCCTGTGAAATGGGATGTATTGTGTTTCTTTGTGCGATGTGTTATGTTTTGTATTGTGCTGTGCTTTGTGCACTGGATATCAGTTTACTAATTCACAACAATATCAGAACAAAGGCTTGACAAAATAGAAAAATATTAAAGGTGTAATTCCAGCCACCAAGACAGGTCTTCATACATAAATAACGGTAGACACAGAAAACCTTCAATAACAATAATGTACTCGCGTGTGCTAAATATACAGACGATTTGGTATGTGTGGCTGGTGGCCCTTTTTCTGACGTGACAACTCACCTTTGTCAGCACAAACCAGTTGACGTCAAAGTTGCTGTTAGCCAGCTTGTCTGCCTGGAATGAAAAAGAGGCATAGTCAAATTGAATTCCGTTACATCAAAATAACGATTTGCACATATTTTAGAATTATTATAACTCATTATCACATTTATGTTATCAATAATTCATAGAACCACGGGGCTGTTTACCTCTTTGTTATAAGCATACGAAGTTGTAATTAGGAATCTACCGAATATTAACACAACTGTTAGAAACACTGCAACAATATAACGATGGCGGACACCAATAATGGCCTTCCCACGTTGAACCAATAAGGGCATCGAACCTGGGTCTTTGGCTATTTGAAGCCGTGATATAAATTGAATACTTTTCAAAGCGGAGTTAAACCAAACCCTACTCACATATTTTAGCTCTTTGAACAAATGCTTAATCAACATAGATACCCTTCACCACTATGAGCACTTACAGTGCCGAGGAACTTTTCAGCATTGTCAACGTTGGATATGATGAAGATGTTCTTGATTTCGATGTCCTGCAACATCTTTAGCTGCCTCTGTGTCTCCTCCTGGTCGGCCGTCTGGCGGACATACAGATGTTGGGCCGGCACATTTGTCAGCACTCGCCGGGGTGTGTTCTGGATGTCTGGCGGGAGACAAGCAATCTGTTTATTTTTCTTTACATTTGTAGGGGCGGTCGGGTAGCCTAGTGGTTAAAGCGTTCGCTCGTCACGCCGAAGACCCGGGTTCGATTCCCGACATGGGTACAATGTGTGAAGCCCATTTCTGGTGTTCCCCGCCGTGATATTGCTGGGATATTGCTAAAAGCGGCGTAAAACCATACTCACTCACTCACTCACTCTTTACATTTGTGTTGGCTTAATAAAATCATACAGTCGACTCTGGTTTTAGCAGAGATTTCTTATGAATATGGAAAGACTTTTGTCGCCTCTCTTTTAATCTTACACTGACAGAAGAATAGTTTAGCGTAATCCTCTTAGAAAATATACAACACAACAATATATCAGGCCAGCTGATCTGATTTGATTGATTCTTGTTAATGTTATGTATATGTATTCAAAGCAAAGGTTGTGAGGAATTCAGAAGAAAATTTGTCCCTATACTCTTTTAAACAAAGGTTACAGGATATGTATAGTCAAAACTGGCATGATAGTATATCTTCTTCTCGTTTCCTTAGCCATTATCAAGTCTGCTATAGAACCAGAGAAGTATATAAGTATGTTAGATGATAAATCACTTAGAGCATTATGTAAATTCAGAGTGTCATTACACAATTTCAGTGTAAAATTTAGACGTAGATGTGAAAAAAGGGACGTTGAATTGGGTATCTGTAAAAACTGTCAATTTGGAGAAATTGAGGATGAATTTCATGTTTTATTAGTATGTGAAAAGGATAAACATCTTGGAGAAAAGTATATTCCTATGTTTAACAATAGGCCAAAAAACCAAGATGTTAATGATCAGTTTTATAAAATCCAACAACTCTGCTGTTATATATTCATTAGCCATATTACTGAAACATATATTCTCTGTCAGATAGTTTTATATATCATGTATATCACGTGCCTAAACAAATGAAACTGAAAATGTCAACTGTTCGATGTGGCCTTAAATACCGAATAAAATATCTATCTATCTATGTCATTGTCTTCGTAAGGTAATATTCTTGTTTCAAGATCATAAAATACTCTATAAAATACACTTGATGAACAGGGCGCTAACATAAACCGACCTACTGCTGTTAACTTACCAAAAGACTCATCATAGACAATGGCAACATTGTTCAGATTCTCCTTGCGAACGATTGCTGCGACGACACGCAACAACTCGACTGAAGTAGGTTCCACCTCGAAGTGGATGGTGCTGTCGCCGCTGGAGTAGCGGTAGTAGGAGCTGTCGACAATGGATGTGTAGGCGATGCCGAGTGTGCTTGCAAAGGACCTCATCAACGGTGCAACACTTGGGGATGTGATGTCAATGATGCCAATCACACCGTCGGCGACTCTGTCACAAACTGATAATACCATGAACATTTCAGAATTTCTCTTACAATTTTTTTAGTTTCTTTTATAGTTTAAATTTAATGCTTTTGTTATGCTTGTGTTTCAATCTCACTATTGGGTATTTGTGTGTGAGTGTAGAGAGAGTTGGACGAGGGTTCTCTACTCCCTTCGCCCCCTGTCACATGCAATAAAGGTCAAGTGAGACGGAAGGCTATCATATCGCGCCACTGTCACATTCTACCATATCACACCCCTGCAATACTTTTAGTTATGGTGTCTTTAGTTGCCGTATACGGTGTCATGTTAGGTTATAGGGAAAATATTGGGCGAGGCCCAATATTTTTCTGCTAACCTAATATGACACCGTATACGAATTTATTATGCCGATTATTTATTATTCTACACTATTTAGTATCTTTGTCACACATGTCATGTCAGAATGAAAACTTGACACTTACAACCGGTATAAACTACAGTACCAGTACATATGTTTCCGATACAACGCCTTAATGTAAACATAAATGTTTACAATGGAATATATAATGCACTAAATACGGGCTCATTGGGGGGTCAGTAGTTCTGCTGTCTGATTGGTCAATCTCACTTTGAGGCACAGATTTTATTTATTCTGACGCTGATTTACAAATAGCAACGTCATAGAACATTATATAAGGATGACGTCACAAACAAGAAACGTGACGCTAATGACGTCAGATAGCAATAGAATAGCAATAGCAGCCCGACGTTAGGGATAAGCGGACTGCTATCAAGTTACTGTTGACCGCAGACTCCTGTTAACATGCGGGCAGTTTTATTATAATTCTATCCATTTTAGATATAATATTTCTTTAACCGTTCACATTTAGTGAGTTATATATTCCATTGTTAACGTTTGTGTTTACATTAGAGCGTTGTATCAGAACCATATGTACTGGTCCTGTAGTTTATACCGGTTGTAAGTGTTAAGTTTTCATTTTGACATGACATGTGCGACAAAGATACTAAATGGTGTAAACCTTTCAGCATAATAAATTCGCCCAATGTTTTCCCTTTAACCTAACATGACACCGTATACGCCAACTAAAGACACCATAACTAATAATATTCCCCTCTGTCACATGAAGCAATATTCTGTCATATTCCCCTCTGTCACATGAAGCAATATTCTGTCATATTCCCCTCTGTCACATGAAGTAATATTCTGTCATATTCCCCTCTGTCACATGAAGCAATATTCTGTCATATTCCCCTCTGTCACATGAAGCAATATTCTGTCATATTCCCCTCTGTCACATGAAGCAATATTCTGTCATATTCCCCTCTGTCACATGAAGCAATATTCTGTCATATTCCCCTCTGTCACATGAAGCAATATTCTGTCATATTCCCCTCTGTCACATGAAGCAATATTCTGTCAAATTCCCCTCTGTCACATGAAGCAATATTCTGTCATATTCCCCTCTGTCACATGAAGCAATATTCTGCCATATTCCCCTCTGTCACATGAAGCAATATTCTGCCATATTCCCCTCTGTCACATAAAAGCAATATTTCCCCTCTGGCCCCCCTGCCACTTGAATTAGTATCACCCAATGTCGCCCCTCAGTCACATGAAGCAATATTCTGTCATATCACTCTCCTTTTGTTTCGCATGAAGCAATATTCTGTCATATCACCCTTCTTTCGCATGAAGCAATATTCTATCATATTCCTCTCTGTCACATGAAGTAATATTATCCCCTATTGTCCCTCTGCCACTTGAATTAGTCTGACACAATATCACCCCTCAGTCACATGAAGCAATGTTCTAACATATATCCCTTTTGTCACATGAAGCAATATCCTATTATATCACATCTCTGTTCATGAAGCAATATTATACCCTGTCGCCCCTGTGCCACTTCAATTAGTATTACACCATCTCACCCCTTTTTCAAATTAAACAATATTGTATCATATCACCCCTATGAAGCAATATTCAGTCATATTCCCTTCTGTCATATGAAGCAATACACAACCATAACACCTCTCTGTTATATAAAACAATATTCCAAGATATCACTCCCTCTCACTTATCAATATTATAACACTATCTCACCCCTCTGTCATATGAAGCAATATTCTAACACATGAATTGAAAATTGACAGTTAGAATGGAGATGCAATACACTGGATAAGTTGACATTTACATTAAATAATGGCTATATCTGTAAAGCCTTTTGTGGTCAGCTATTAATCCCGGAGAATAGTCATACGTTCCCCGGAAGAGCAGCTGGAACAACATCAATTTATATGTATTCGCTCCATTAGAGTCACAAATGGTGGATCCAACGCACGAGAGATGTTTCATTGATATGAAATACAAAAAATACCTTCAACAGCCATCGATCGTAAAACTAAACACAATATATTATTAATTACTAGTCGTATCATCTTGCAGTGCGAGGCTCCCCAAAGATATACATCAATCAACACGCCAATATAACGAGCAATCGGATCTAGGATGATGAAAGCTTAAATATTCGTCTACGAGTATGAACAATGTAGTTATCAGATGACCCCTCTATGCTTTCAGGGAAATGTCTTGTGATAGCGGTTTGTGCAGAATAGAAATATTTTCGCATCAGCGCGTTGAAGTCGAATACATGTATATCATTAGAATTAAGGCCGCGTTATCCTCTGTAACGTTCTTGCATACATATTATTAAAGTGAGGTAAGGTGGACCAGAGGCTTATGTCAGTCAGGATCGGCTGGTCGTGGGTTCGAATCCCAGATTCTATTATCCTGTGTATGTAAAACTGAATTTTGAGCGATAGTTAACACGCACGCCTTGCGCAACAAAACGAACCATTCTCCCATTAAGAAACTTAAATTATATGGTAAGGATTTCAAAAGAACATTTTATTTTAAAATCTATATTTACAGATCAAGAGACAGTGGTGACTGGAATCGATCATCTTTTCTAGGAAATGCTGGAGTACCAGAATATAAATGGTTGGTCTACAATCAGGTCGCTACCATCCAGTAGGCCCGAGGTAATACATTGACATTACATGACATTTCATCAAGCGAGCAGATGTTGCTATTTCTCGCTATGTTGCCAAAGTCCCGAAGAATCGAGTTTGACAGGAAACCGTATTATTGTGTGTTTCTACCTCAAACTTCTTTGAACTTCCCCAGACCAGGACGGTGGCCTTGTGGCCACGGGGTCCGATAGTCATGCCCACGACGTTTCTACCCGTAAAAATCTCACTTACCTCGTCATGGGATATACTACACCCGATATACTACATGGTACAAACTACATCCGATATACTGCAATGTATATACTACATGGGACATACTACACTGGCTATACTATATCCGATATACTACACTGTATATACTACATGGTACATACTACATCCGATATACTGCAATGTATGTACTACATTGTATATGTTACATTGTGTATACGACATGAGACATACTACATTGGTTATACTACATCCAATATATTACATTGTATATACTACATGGGACAAACTACATTAGATATACTACATTTGATATACTAATCTCTATATACTACATTTGATATGCTACAATCCATATACTTCGCTGTATATACTACATGGGGCATACTACATTGTATATACTACAATGTGTATACCACATGGGATATACTATATTGTATTTACTACATGGGACATACTACATTGGATATACTTTATTGTATTTACCACATGGGACATACTACATTATATATAATATATGGGACATACTACATTGGATATACTACATTGCAACTGGATATACCACATGGGACATAGTATATCGGATATACTACATGGGACATACTTCATCGGATATACTACATTGTGTATACCACCTGGGATATACTACATTGTATATATTACATGGGCATGGGACATACTACATTAGATAAACTACATCCGATATACTACAATATATATACTACATGGGGCATACTACATTGTATATACTACATGGGACATACTACATCCGGTATACCTCACTGTATATACTCTAGGGACATACTACATGGGATATACAACATCCGATATACCACATTGTATATGCTACATCGAACATACAGCATTTGTTATACTACATCCTATATACTGCAGGGGATGTACTATATTGGACATACTGCATTGTACATACTACATGGGACAAACTTCATTGGATATATTACATTGGACATACTACATGCAATATACTACAATTGATATACCACATCCGATATGCTACATTTTATATACTACATCCGATACGCTACATTCTAAATACTGCATTGTGTATACATGTACTAGAATGGACATACTACATGGGATATATTGCAGCCGATATACTACATAGTATATACTATATAATTTGATAAAAAAAACATTCGATGTAATACATGGGATATACTACAATGGGTAAAGTTCATACGATAACCACATTGGCTTTTGAACACTGGGTGAATTACGTGGGACACACTACATTGCACATATTGTGACATACAATGGTTGTTACATAATAATTGTAACTGTATTAAATTGTTTCTGTTCAGATTCAGTAGACGTTTATTGCACTGTATTTGGACAATGAGTAGTTGTCAGGAATGTAGTACCATTTAATGAAAGCAGTGGTGAAGAAGTTATTATATTTATACACTAGTGTGATATGTAAACTTCCAGAACAGCGTGGACTGATGTGAAGCGTTAGATAATATTCTGGAAGGTGTTTGGGTGTTAAGCGGGGCGGGTGTGTCCCTGTTTCATCTCACATTTCATCTCACATTTCATCTGACATTAAATCAAGACCGGCTTTCGTTTGAAGATCACTGTTCACCCTGGTGTTCAGCCTAGGCCTATCTCGGAAGCTAAACCACTGTTGCGGCAAGGTGAGTATTATTCTTGACATTGTCATTTCCACTGCTCTCACATTTTATACTTCCATTGAATATAGTACTACCACTCTATTGTGTACTGCCATTGTAGTTGCTGTGCAGTAATTTGTATTTATTTGTACACCTAGTTAATGTTGTAATACAATTGTTGATTGTATACCAGTTTTTGGTTGTTTGTTGGTTTAACACTAAATTCTTGTACGTACAGATTTCTTAATTTGGGAATCGAATACCAGTACCACATTAAATGTTCAACATTTTATACATCCGATATACTTTAGATCTGATTGCATTATCAATTACAGCAACACATTTGTCAAACTGTGATTTGACAGACAGTCACGACGTACCTTATGGTACACCAGATATATCATTGAGACACGTAATTGGATGCCTTTCTTCATCTGAATAGTAACAGCGACCTCACAATCTGAATATTACCCCGACTGTGTGACTATTGCTTGCATTTCGAGCGGCATTTGGTGCAGTTGTTCAAGGATATGATTGTGGAAAAGATGGATAATACCTACCTTATCTAGTGTGCCGAGAGAGTCGCTCTGTTGGATAAGATTGTCGAGTAGATGGTACCTACCTTATCTAGTGTGCCGAGAGAGTCGCTCTGTTGGATAAGATTGTCGAGTAGATGGTACCTACCTTATCTAGTGTGCCGAGAGAGTCGCTCTGTTGGATAAGATTGTCGAGTAGATGGTACCTACCTTTATCTAGTGTGCCGAGAGAGTCGCTCTTTTGGATAAGATTGTCGAGTAGCTGGTACCTACCTTTATCTAGTGTGCCGAGAGAGTCGCACTGTTGGATACGATTGTCGAGTAGATGGTACCTACCTTTATCTAGTGTGCCGAGAGAGTCGCACTGTTGGATACGATTGTCGAGTAGATGGTACCTACCTTTATCTAGTGTGCCGAGAGAATCATTGTTTTGCGAGTTGACGAGCTCAAACGTCACTGTCGAGTCTGGCTTGTTTAAATTTTCCAGTATTTTGGGTATTTTGTCATTTTGTTTCTCGATGACTTCGTCGAGGACGACAACTGAAACACATAGAGTAAACACGGTAAGACAGACAAGATGAAAAGTTTAATGATAGACATGTGGAGAACATTTCCAAATTTGACGCATCAGTGACAAAAAAGATGTTCGATGCAATTCCCTATTTTTTGTCTTGTCCAATATGTTCCCGTGTTTTTTTAGGTGAACAATTGACTTGTCTTTGCATGTATTTGTGATGGGTGCCACCGGTGGTTCAGGATACGCTCACCTTTTCGTGAACACCTACTATCATCACTATTTGATCGTGATTCATAAACACATGTTCATGATGCAGTCGGAATCGTACAATCGACTATGCTTCAGGCAGAGATTTGTGTTGGATATGCAAAGGATTTTGTCGCTTTGTTTGCGTACATGTAACTTGAGCACAACAAAGTAGGACATATTGATCAAAAACGCGGTGCCACAAACTGAAGGTAAATCAAACACAAACGTATTAATGTGCATATTCTTAATAATAATAGTCAATATGCATGTACTACAACACAACGTAGGACCAGGTGTAAAATACCTTATGAAAACATAAATAAAATATATTTGAATATACGTAATGTCAAGATAGCCACCTCCCGGCTTTACTCAGGGACATTATTTGGTTCAGCACTACATTGCTAGACATGATGACCGCCCCCGTTGTCTAGTGGTAGAGCGTCCGCCCGGAGAGGCCGATCCCCGGCCGCGTCATACCAAAAGACGTTAAAAGATGGTACTTGTTGTTACCCTGTCTGGCGGTCGACATAAAGGGGCTAAAAGAAGGACTGGTCGGCTCGGAGTCAGTTTACTGTGTCTGGGTGGGGTATTCATGTTATACTGCGGCATCATAGAATCTTAGTGCTCTAGCACTATAAATCGGCATTAGTCCGGACTAGTACAGACACACACATACACCCACACAAGCGTGCAAGTGCAATAATCCTGGACGCGACCTTAAACCCAATTTCACCTCTCCCCACCTCACCAATCATTGCTGTAACTGAATTACGCCCACTAACTGTGATGTCATATAGATATTGTCTATCTTTATCTAACACTAGTAATGACGCCCGCCTTAGCTTAACTCAAAGGCCGGGATCTTTATATATTTGATTTCCCCTGTGGGTATGAATACAAAAATATATTTAGTTTTTTAGCCACAGAATCGCGCTCAAGTATACAGATTATATCCAAGACACATAAACACCATCAGCTGTCTTTCCCCATTAATAGGGCGTTCGGAACAAGAAGAAGCGTATCTTCCCGAGGCAAGGGAGTAAACGGACTATGAAAGTCCAGTTCCCACTTTTAAAATCAGTTACCTCCCTTGCCTCGGGAAGATGCAAGAAGCGTAAATACACGACGTCCAGAATTCACCTCGTTTTGTGTCATGGGGTTTGCTTGCTGTATCCATAATTTCTCGTTAAATAAATACAACCAAACATGACCCATTAGCAAGAGGGGCTGCTGCAATGGGAAACTAATATTTGAAAGGCAATTATCAACTGTTATTATTACCCGTGTATATGTGCCATGTCAATTCAAAATATATTTTTAGGTCATTTTCAACAATTTGATTGTCTAACGAGCAAATCGTCTTTATGTTCACAACTCCATAAATCGAAAATTGAAGGCCACGCCCCACTGCAACTACTTCAGAAATAAAGTGTCAGCAATGACGCTACGTTGACGTCCGCTAGGTTGAGGTAAGCAATGCAGACCAGGAAGAAGGTAAAACCCCTTTACCTTTACAAATAGTTTATGGTTGAGTTGAAATGTAGTGCAACATTAGGTTGAAAACACGTGAAGCTAAAAGCAGCTTCCATTGCACGATTCCGACTCTATCGTGAGCATGTGTTCATGTAGTGACTTCGGTAATAGTGATAATACCAGGTGTTCGCGAAAAGGTGAGCTAATGTTGCTCCATCGGTGGCGATGCAGCCTTCTTTCGACTACAGTTCGTTTAGTCTACAGTCAGTTCGACTACAGTAATTGTGGTAAGGTGGAGGTGGGTTGTGTGTGTGTGTGTGTGTGTGTTTGTTTGTGTGTGTTTGAAATAAAGCCGAATAGTTTAAAATAACCCGCTCAGGGGTAGCTTAGCGGTACAAAATGGCAAGCACTCTCAGACTGACAAAATATGACCAAGCTTAGCTTACCCTTCTTCTGATCATGAGTAGTCTCTCATATGTATTTCAGTTAAAAAAGAATCAGAACAGAACTGAAGTTTATCCATGGGAAAGACTTCGGTTCATTGACTCCCTAGTCTAAATTAGTATAAACATATTCATGTTCATATCAGAGCATAGAGGATGAACTATAACAGGTAACTCTAAGTTATCATGTTGAGCATTTAATAAATCTCGACAGATAAAGTAAAGTTATCTTATATTTAGACTTTAAAAGCCAGACAAAGTTGTATTCAGACGAATATTCCATATACAATCGATCAACATATTTAACCCTTTTATAATAATGTTGTGGACAAATACACGCAAAATGATGCCTATATTAAATTACTGATACACCATTTGTTTTATAAAGTTCACAAAATTTAAGTTTTCTATTAAACAATAAAGTACTTATCACGTTGAACACATGGCTTACTAACAGCAACAAACAGATTATCTATTTTCACTTATAGGAGTTCATGGTTAAGGATTAACTAACTTTCTTTTGAGTGAACAGATTTCTGAAAAAACACTGGTGAGTCAATTAATTAGCAGGAGATGTGTTTTTAGTACTTTCTATATCTGAAGGTATATAAGTGTTTTATGCACTATATGCATTAAGTTAAACCTGAATTGTTTGATAGGCATTTCTTATAAGTTGACGGATGACAGAGTAGACAAAGGTTTATGGATAACAATTTCTGTGTATATTGAAGTAGCTATGTTTCGCTATAGATTCTTATAGCATTGTCACATCATTTGAACTATTAAAGAGTACAGAACAAGTGTTAGGTTAGGTTTCAGAAATAATTTGATATCATATTCATTTGCTGCTGCAGTACAGAACAATTATTCATCAGAAATAGTTGGCTGAATGTTAGATATTAGGAAAACTGCTTGTGGACTATAATACGATATGTTATATTTGGTCATTATATGTAACACATATATTCAACTCTCTCTCATTCTTCTTCATCTTACTCTACACGGGCTGCTCTTCTATGTTTTCTGAAGGGGTCAGCTTGTTACCCTTCTCATCGCTGGTGCATAACGTTTGATTACACTGTTGACGAAAAGGACTGTCAAAGAATTTAACCCCCCATTTACTATTTTAGCATATATTGATAAGTGCTTCTATGCTTGAGTTACTCTGTCACTGAAATTATGTATAATGAATCACTCAATATATTAAGAGAAATAATAATAGTCGTAACCGAAGCACAACAATCCTTCAAATAAAACATTGAATTTAAGGTTTTCCCCATGTGTCAGGCATCCCGGTTGTCAGACAGGTCAACATGGAAGGGCTGTAATGACAAGCGTGGCCTACCTATTGTTACACTGGATCTATTCAATACCCTTAAATGCAGTCAGTATTTTATAAGTTTTCCCATTTCATATTTTAAGAAATAACTAAAACTTTTAAACTAAACGCATATAAATAATTAAATTCATTTATCAGATTACCAAGAGGTTATATAATTAAGATAATAATTAATAAGTTAAAATTGATTGCAATCACTGCTCGTTTTTACACCTAAGTGACCTTTATTAGATGATCAAACATATTTACCAGTCCTAGTTGTTGTAGGCAGTAAAATTATCTGAGAGAGGATTTTGATATCTTCGACCCCCTCCCTTTTAGAGGTGCTGCACAAGTCCTTGTGTCAAATTTCATTGCAATGGGTGGGCAACACCCGGCCTCGGGGGCTCTTGAGACATCAGTTTTCATTGAAATACTCAGAAAAAAATATTTTTAAACGACATCTAAGATCATATAAAACAAATCTTAACTAATTTATATAATGACATAAAATCAATCAAACACGCAAACCAGACGATATAAAATCCATCAAACACACATACGAAACTAAACAAAACATAATATGTTGTTAAACGCTCTTTGGAATTTGAGAATGTTGTCACTGTCATTATGAAAATGTCCTGAAATTTTTAAAAAATGATATATTTATTTACACAATTTGAGCATGCAACAATATGTCATGTTGATCTTGTTTGGGGTTAATCCACTCAAAGATGTGATTATGAGATGTCTGACAAATAGGGGGATACCGAATTTTAGTATATCCTTCTTGTTTTCCAAATTTCTAATAACAACGAGAATAATCAGTCTCGATAATCCGCCGAAACAGATTCCATTGGGCGTAAAAAGTAAAATAGCGTGTAAATTGTATGAATGGATCATTGTTCGCAAAAATGGTAATCATGTCCTGACCTACCAGTAGCACCCGTCACTCACACCATTTGCATACAAAAGTATTGCCATGCGACGGCGGCCTGTAATCAAACCAGACAATCAGCTGATGGACCAGACAATCCAGTGACACGACAGCGCATTTACTGATTTTGTTCAAAGCGATTTGTTAATTTTGAATTACGTTTGATGTGTACACGATTCATTGTTAATTTCGTTAGAATTTCGTTAGAATTTCTAAGTTTATTTTTGACGTCCTTTCAGGATTACCTAATAGAATTGAATTTAGATCATATCCCTTAACATAATAGTACATATTCTGTCTTAAATCATTGTAATTTGGGCATATGAGAAAGAAGTGAAGTGCATCTTCAGTGTGATGGCCACAGCTACATGCGGGATTATCTGATAAATATCGTGCGACCCGGTCTGCATTAAGA
Source organism: Haliotis cracherodii (assembly GCF_022045235.1). Taxonomy (NCBI): domain Eukaryota; kingdom Metazoa; phylum Mollusca; class Gastropoda; order Lepetellida; family Haliotidae; genus Haliotis; species Haliotis cracherodii. Next base: position 48,647,879 of record NW_027266343.1, read on the forward strand.
TCACTGCATCCAAGTCGAAGGCGGGCGTGCACAATTTGACAAAATCTGGACCCCTAGTTTAGATCAAAACTTATCATATTTTTTGAAGTCCTCTTTATATGTTTTTTGAAAGTACTCAATGTATTACTACCAGCGCATTCATTTTTGTGATAGAGCAATGTTCACCGCAAGACAAACCTTTCCATTAACAAGGGTAATGAGTCCTACGTAACATAATCCTATGTACACACGTCTTTTTCCTTTTATTGATTTTAATATCTTTGTTGCAATAATTGGAGAAAGAAAGTATCAACTGTAAAGGTCAAGCTGTTCGATTACATGGATACCAATACAGTCAAGCCTGGTTAAACTGGACATCGTGCTTTCCGTGTATTATGTGAGAATCGAGGTGAAAATTATATGAATCGATCAGTGAAAATCAGCGATGACACTAGGAGTCCGCGAAAATAAGACACCCACCCGTCCCTACCAGTAATATAGGGATGGTTTCGCATACGATAACGCTAATGTCACATTACGCCCAACTGCCATAAAGCGGCAGGTAATTATGAGCAGCAGTATATCTGAAACACAAAAAAGTAAACACAGTTACCCTAAACAAACCCCGAAGTCACGTCGCTTAATCTACGTATGGTGTCTTTATAGAGTTAATGACGACGCATTCTATTAATTTAGATCGGTGAATATGACTACACTGTGGATGTATTGAAGTGTATATTTGCAGAATGAATGCCCTTGCCCACAGATACTGTATCGACCAGGTCGAGCTTACCCGAACAAAGTGGATGGGTCTATTAGGCTTGTAAAACATTTGCATCTAGTTAGTCCATACAAAAAGACGAAAAACTCAAACATTGATCAGGAGCAATTTCGGATATTTATTGATGGCTGACTCAAACATGACGTTGTCATGGTGATCTGGACGCTGTTCATGTTGAACTTAAACCCTCGGAGATTGTTCAATGAACATATTTACAAAGGAATTCATTTCGACCCAGTAGATATTTCGGAAATTGGTATTCATGTATATTGGAAAAAAGGACGAAGTGTGTCTTGGACATATTGGAGTTTCGAATTAACGTGATGGTGTTGTATGGTGTATACATGGATGTCACCTATTGTAAGCGTAATTACGCTCAACGGGGCACCAAATGGGCTTTCCACGACTGAAATACCTCGACAACTTAATCTATCTCTATCTCACACTGAATATACACTACATGTGTTTTATTAATGTTTACCAGACCCAAGAGCATATAAAAGACAGTAAATCCAATGCCATAATCTACGCCATGGTTGACGTAATACATACATTATTGAAGACTTAATACATATACTATTGTTGACGTAATACTACATTATTGTAAACTTAATACATACACTACCGTTGACGTAATACTACATTATTGTAGACTTAATACATATACCACCGTTGACGTAATACTACATTATTGTAGACTTAATACATATACCACTGTTGACGTAATACTACATTATTGTAGACTTAATACATATACCACTGTTGACGTAATACTACATTATTGTAGACTTAATACATATACCACTGTTGACGTAATACTACATTATTGTAGACTTAATACATATACCACTGTTGACGTAATACTACATTATTGTAGACTTAATACATATACCACTGTTGGCGTAATACTACATTATTGTAGACTTAATACATATACCACTGTTGACGTAATACTACATTATTGTAGACTTAATACATATACCACTGTTGACGTATTACTACATTATTGTAGACTTAATACATATACGTCTGTTGACGTAATACTACATTATTGTAGACTTAATACATATACTATTGTTGACGTAATACTACATTATTGTAGACTTAATACATATACCACTGTTGACGTAATACTAAATTATGTAGAGGGGAATGTCAGAGTAACTCTCCATTCCTTAAAAATAATGGAGCAGAGAAAGATTTTGTATTCGAATCCCATTCTAATACTCACAAGAGTAGTAGAATCGAGATACTGATAGCCTCAGCAACTCTCCATTCCTTAAAAATAATGAAGTGCTTAAACAATAGAGTGACATCACAAATGTAATTTAATGTAGACTTAATACATATACCAGTGTTGGCGTAACACTACATTATTGTACACTTAATACATATACCACTGTTGATGTAACACTACATTATTGTAGACTTAATACATATACCACTGTTGACTTAACACTACATTATTGTAGACTAAATACATAATTATACCATTGTTGACGTAATAATACATCATTGTAGACTACAATACATATACCATTGTAAGCTTAATACATATACCATTGTTGACTAAATACAGTCATTACAGAAGATGGTGACGTCGCACCATTTATGCAGGTATCAGTTATAGATAACAAAGAGAGCATTACATTCGTTCTTTGTTTCCTTCTGGTTTTACGAAACTCTTGTCAGACACTCATTTCGTAAAACCAACCTACTCTAATGATAATCTCATTTACAACCATTACAGAGATCAATAAACCTATACAGCAACCAAGGAAAATAAAAAATAAAAATAAAGATTTACATCAACCATCACAAAACATCGGCATGTGAAGTGATGGGTTTTGTTCATTAATTATTGAGAACGAATCTTAGGCGCCTCACAGAGTTCCTTATGTCGGTAGTTGAACACATAACAACTCTTTAATGTAACAAAGAAAGTCAAATTTGTTCGTAAGGAATAATTTCTTTCACATGGCACCACTCATGTTGCGCAATAACGTGTTGTACAAAAAAATAAAAAAACCACTCCAGAAGAGGTCAACATACATATGGCAGGAGTTTGACATGTCATCCCTGATTAGAATCTGCGCCACGTCGATGTAATGATGCTTCTGATGATGCTAATTATAACAAAAACCTGACACTGTGGACCGTGTATTGAATCCTGTTAGGATTCTGAGTAAACAATGAAATCAGATTCATCCTTAATGTATGTTGACAACCGTGTTTGCTCCTCGTGTCAAATCAGCGTCATTAGTCGACTCGCCGATGTGAAGGAGCAGCACATCCGGCCTAACCCGTGATCATGTCGTAAACAAATATTGGAATATATGTTCAAATAATGGCACGTTGATCTATTCCTTAGCACCTTGAGTATTCCTTTGTAAATAGGAAACCTCCTTATGCAAGAATGATCCATATCATCACCCCAAGAGTCATTTCATTAGGGAAGACTAGGCGACACCCACACCAATGCTCGTAAAATGAATTGAATTGCCTTAGCTTTGAATCGTCGTCCGCAAAGAAAATAATATTTGTCTTTTTTTGTTATTTTTTGAAGTAGTGGTGTCATTCATTGTTAGTGGAAACTTAGAACGTCGTTGTTTTAATACCGAGAAGGGTATGGAATGTAGAGTCACTTGGTACGCAGAAGTTAGTTGCTTCTGCGCTTTTGGTCATTTGTAAAACGTTATCAATGACTGTAAACCAATCACGCAAGTTTTCGAAAGTCAAATTGTCAAACAAGTTTACGAGAACAAGCATGTACAGCATGTCAAACAATGGACAAGTCAGGCCCTTTACAAGATACAGTATGCAGCTGTCACATAAAGTTGATGTCCTTGTACAGCTGTTAAGACACTTATACAACATGTCAGCTGCTGACCAAGAGAGATACAAATCAACCACCACATTGGAATAATACGGCGTGTCATGCAAGCACCAAAAAGGCATTGAGTGAGTGAGTGAGTGAGTGAGTATGGTTTTACGCCGCTTTTAGCAATATTCCAGCAATATCACGCCGGGGGACACCAGAAATGGGCTTCACACATTGTACCCATGTCGGGAATCGAACCCGTGTCTTTGGCGTGACGAGCGAACGCTTTAACCACTAGGCTACCCTCCCCCCCCCCCCCCCCCCCCCCCCCCCCAAAAACAAAAAAAACAAAAAATTAAGAAAGAAAGAAAAAAGAAAAGGCATTGATACAGCATGGTAACTGCTAAACAAGAATCATACGATATGTCAACAACTAAAGAAGAATGACACGATATGTCAACCACTGAACAAAGATGATACAGCCTGACAGATAGTTTATTATGCATAAAGGCCATCAGATCCACAGTACAAATTGATTTACACATACGATTTTAGGGAGAGTTATTTCTTGAGGGAAGATAAACATGTGATTCATCTTACTACGGAAATATAGTTCAGGAACCTGGCAAAGTTTGACATGACATTAACATTTGTTGAATCACATAATCTTTGAAATGAATAAAAAATATGATTTACGGTTGTGGGAATTACATATTTCAACATATAACATACATTTCAGTTACATTACCATGCTTGCACAGTACAGTTTGGTCATTACCAAAACTCAAAGAACCAGCTTGATACGAAGGGTGTTATGACTACTTATAAATTTAATCAGCCGTCGTTTAATCTCACAGCTATTCATATTTACAAGATAATGTTTACAAGTTAAATTAAATTTATGAGACTTATAAAATGCTAGGGATGTGGTATCTAGCCATGCAGGCCAATCTTGAAGTACATAATCATAAACTATTTGCCTAAATGTATAAATATATATATATTGGCGCCGCCCACATCTTGTACAAGCCAGACGAGGCCAAAAAATAAACATATAATAAATGATTTACTTCAGTTGTCCGATAAGGGCGTTTTCTATCGGCCGTTAACAATAACATTTTGTAACATTTATGTGGATATCTACATGGGAGCATTTGTAATATTTTGAGCCAGTACTTAATACACTTAATATGATAAACAGTATGCAATGGAACTCTGCCACATTCGCCATTGACTACTGCATTGGCTGTCCCATACCCTGTATATAACAAAACTTTACAAAACTTTGGGTGTACAATTTCAGTACTTCCTCTGTTATTAAAATCCAGGATCTCTGCTCCATACGTTAATATTGATACTACCTTTTTTATCAAAAATATTAAAAGAAATTAATATTGACAAATCATAACGCCTTATTAATGATAAAATAGCTTTACTGGTTTGATCGGATAAACTTTTACAAGCTCTTGTTGATAACAGTTTTGGGGTAACCATGAGCCCTAAATATTTATATGCGTTCCATTTATAATTTCTCCATTATAAAAGCATGTTTCATATTTTGATAATGGACCTTCCAATTTTTGAAGAAAATACTGCACTGATGAGAATATTAATACAATGCATCCAGCCTCAGCTGTAGTTTAATAACACTGTCCGACACCAGGTCAAGTCATCAGCAAACAACAACATAATATTTAACATTTCCTCAGTGATGACAATACCGTCGTCAAACTTATTTTCCAAAGATATGACATATTCATTTACAAATAAAGAAAACAATATAGGACTGAGGGTACAACCCTGTCTAGCTCCACAGGAGCTGTCAAAATATTCAGTCAATTGTTGCTTTTACATTGCTGTATATACCTTTTATAACATTGAAGTAATCTCCATGTGTATCATTTTGTAAAAGAATATGCATCAACTTGCACCTGTCAATCATATCAAATGCCTTACGGAAGTCAATGAAGGCACATTATATGTCTTACCCTTTTTAACAATGACGGGTCAACGGTCGAATGGTCTTTCTTAAATCCATCCTATTATTCACCAATCAAACCTTGCAAATCGATATAACATTCTAAAGAAATAAGTTACTCATCAGAAGTGAAATTCCTCCATTGAGATACATTTTACTTCCCTTCTTGTGGAGCGGCTTTATTATATCTGCGGACCATGATATGGGATTAACTAGAGATTCCTGATAGCATCAACAACATCTTAATCTATGAAGTCACATAATACATATCATCACTGTTCAGGAATTAACACATACTTCCTCGCTATGGGATTTATGATAATCTAAAACTCCTGATGAAAAACATTGTCCCCAGCTTGAAGAGGATTTAACAATTCTTTAAACTAATTAGCCCATGCTTCAGGTGCATTAGCAGTCTCTACGGAACGACTCGTTATGTATCCAGGAGGATATTCAATTGTATCATTTGCTGCATATTATATACTCTTAGATATAAAAAAAATAAATTTATTCGTCTGTTGATAATAATTTTGAACATATTTCCAGATTTTATAATTTTCTAAATATTTTCAGTCTTTTCTATTTCTTTTACTTGGACTCCTCACACTCTAAATCAAACCATTCGGGCTGTCTTCTAGATAAATCATTACATTGTCATACTTTCATATCTCTGCCACACAATTGTAAAATAGGTTGTAATTTGTCCACTTTGCCAACATCAGAATACACATACTTTTGAAATCATCAAAAATGTCTTGTATCATATTACTATTAATGTTGCTCGAATCGTTTACTGATTTTTGGACAATCAATCTGTATTTACATCTTTCTTCTCACTAACACAGCCTAGGATTGGTCGCTGACAAGCAAACAGAGAGGAAAAGACGACACATGGCGGTAGATGATCCGATTAAGTTCGTGATACAACATTAAAGTTTCTCACATGGTCGTAGAAACAAAAATGTGCACTGTAACCTGAAGCACCAACACATATAAAGACATCTTCATCTGAAATCTTCCATTTAGTACGTACAAACCAAACATTCACACATTCCCAGTACATCTCTGCCATGACTGATCTACCTGATCTTTATTCTTGCATGTATATTTAGAAGGTGAATCATTATCTCTGTTAGTTGCATCATCTATTGGTAAGTAATCAACGTTATCAAAACTGATACAGTACAGTACGACTGTTGAAGTTTCCACAGACAATATATTCGCTGTCAGGATACTCATTTATTGGAACTGACAACCAGGCTTCCACATTTTCAATACCATCAGTACAACAGTATTCAGGTTTAAAATGAATGCATCCCAGTATAACCGTTAAATTTTAAAAACTTGAGTCAAGTCGACCCGCCCATCGATCACTCTTTGAAAACACGAAGAAATATTAGCACCAACAAATGCTGCAACAAAATCTCCGCTGTTACGTCCAGCTTTCTTCACTTTGAGGCGAACTGAATGACATGCAATAAAAGTTTCAAACGCATCTTTAAAATCGTCTATAGATCTAGCCCTAGTTTCAGTAAAGCAGGTTGTACAATTTTTACTTGTATATCTATTAAAGTCATCAATGTTTAGTTTGGAATGTACACAATTGACATGCCAACACAACAAAGATGTCATCAGTATCGTAAGAGATGCACGAGTTCCCCTTTGTCCGTGTGTTCATTTTGTTGGCCATGGTCACGACCACCTCGCTATGACATACGATATAACATACGATCACTGAGCCCCGGGGCTGAGGAATCAAAGCTCTTCCGTAGTCTCTAGCTGCAGGGACAAAAACTAACTCCCCTGTAACATCATCCAAACAGAGTTTGTGACCATTTATATAGATATTCCGAGTTGTCGTTGAAAGTTGTATCCCTTCGCCCCTTGTTCTCTTGAGAGGTGACCATTGCTTTTTCCTCCTTTCCCTAGTTTTACTGGAAAAATCCTATGGAAAATTGAAAATAACTTGCTTGTGATAACACACTGCCTTTGTCAACTCTTGGAACAAATTGGATGATGATTTGAAGTGAATCGTCATGGTTACGTTTTATACCAAGGATATGAACTTTGTTCAACTATGGTTTTTCATAGTAAGTTCTTCCTTAAAAACCTTCGAACCTTTACCTTGGTTTCGTTCTGTTCTTCTTTTTCTTCCATGTCCATTCCGAATAGGATATAGCTATTTCGTCCAAAATAATTCTCACCTATCATGAGTTTATCTTGAAGTGCACAAATGGTATTGGCCTGTCCTATGACACGAATCTTTAAATCGCCGTTCTCCCTATGTATACTCTCTAACTTACTGTTTATACTGGCGTTTTTTGGTCCACTATGGTCTGTAGTCAGTGTTTCACTCATTGTCCAGGCATTAGAGCTAAGTAACTGGAGGGGCGGTCGGGTAGCCTAGTGGTTAAAGCGTTCGCTCGTCACGCCGAAGACCCGGGTTCGATTCCCGACATGGGTACAATGTGTGAAGCCCATTTCTGGTGTCCCCCGCCGTGATATTGCTGGAATATTGTTAAAGGCGTAAAACCATACTCACTCACTAAGTAACTGGAGTTGAGTGGACAGTGCTTTTATAGATTCCTTCACACTTACATCTGATAACGTTTGGTCAAACAGATCTCGTAGTTAAGGTGTTTTCCCTTCTGTATCCGGTCCAGGGTTGAGTCTCCATACCTGATCAAACGTCAACATCTTTCGTGGCCCACGTGCGCACTAAGCACCTTTTGGGGAATGATATAACGTGCTTGTCACCAGGCAAAAGAATGGCACGGATCGTCAGGCGCTAAACTGCACGTTAACAAGTGCGACACAAAACAAAAGAATTGCACGGAACGTCAGGCGCTAAACTGCACGTTAACCAGTGCGACACAAAACATAAGAATGGCACGGATCGTCAGGCGCTAAACTGCACGCTAACCAGTGCGACACAAAACAAAAGAATGGCACGGAACGTCATCCGATAACCCGAAAGATAACCATCCGTCAAGGCATGTCATCCGTCAAGGCATGTCATCCGCCAAGGCATGTCATCCGTTGAATAAGAATGATACTGCATGTCGCCAGCTACGAAGGAATAACTTCGAACAATGACAAACTGTGGAACATTTCTATCAAGAGCGATTGAAATGCCCTCATTTCAAGTGGTATTATCTCGTTGTATTGTGTAAACCCAGTACCATCTACATAAAACCGTAAAACACTCACTTGTAAAGAAATTAATATCCAACGTTGTTTGACACAACCGTGTCAGTACGCATCAGTAAACATAAATTATATGTATTCAAAAAGCAGATTGTGGTTTGATGTAGACCTGAATTGTAACATGTGTTAGTGTAATATGAGCTGATGGCGCGAGCTGGCTAGAGGGATAATGGGGGACATTGTATGATATGGTAATCCTTTATTCTACAATTCTACAATGGATTTACTTGTCACTCTAAGTTCAGCCACGGACGACAAGACGTTATTTGAAGGGAAGAGTTTGTTTCTTTCATACCAAAAATTGGTTTGCTTTTTTGTTGTTCAACACTGTAGTCAGCAATATTCCAGGGCTCAGTGGCCTATAAATTATTTATTCTGAACTAGACAATCCAGTGATCGATACCACGCTGTTGAGGTCTGATTACGCACTGTCAACCAAGTCACCGAGCCTGTTCACACGATCGAACAAGTTGCCTCTAATTACCAGCACAGGTCCCTGAGGACCATTGTTACCCCGGCCTCCCTGTGGGGCAGCCATATGTAATACGACAGTTCGTAGGGCAGAACTAACATGCAGATAGGAGGCAAATGCCAACCTAGCATCAGACAAGGTATTAATACAAAACTAGAGCTGACATGTTACATTGGTGGGAGATAGTTGTCAGCCTAACATCGGACACTGATATCAATACAAAACTAGCACTGAAGAGACACATAGGGTTACATAGGTGGGAGGTAGTTGTCAGCCTAACATCGGACACTGATATCAATACAAAACTTGCACTGAAGAGACACATAGGGTTACATAGGTGGCAGGTAGATGTCAGCCTAACATCGGACACTGATATCAATACAAAACTAGCACTGAAGAGACACATAGGGTTACATAGGTGGGAGGTAGTTGTCAGCCTTACATCGGACACTGATATCAATACAAAGCTTGCACTGAAGAGACACATAGGGTTACATAGGTGGGAGGTAGTTGTCAGCCTAACATCAGACACTTATATCAATACAAAACCTGCACTGAAGAGACACATAGGGTTACATAGGTGGGAGGTAGTTGTCAGCCTAACATCGGACACTGATATCAATACAAAACTAGCACTGAAGGGACACATAGGGTTACATAGGTGGGAGGTAGTTGTCAGCCTAACATCAGACACTGATATCAATACAAAACTAGCACTGAAGGGACACATAGGGTTACATAGGTGGGAGGTAGTTGTCAGCCTAACATCGGACACTGATATCAATATAAAACTAGCACTGAAGAGACACATAGGGTTACATAGGTGGCAGGTAGATGTCAGCCTAACATCGGACACTGATATCAATACAAAACTAGCACTGAAGAGACACATAGGGTTACATAGGTTGCAGGTAGTTGTCAGCCTTACATCGGACACTGATATCAATACAAAGCTTGCACTGAAGAGACACATAGGGTTACATAGGTGGGAGGTAGTTGTCAGCCTAACATCAGACACTTATATCAATACAAAACCTGCACTGAAGAGACACATAGGGTTACATAGGTGGGAGGTAGTTGTCAGCCTAACATCAGACACTTATATCAATACAAAACTTGCACTGAAGAGACACATAGGGTTACATAGGTGGGAGGTAGTTGTCAGCCTAACATCAGACACTTATATCAATACAAAACTAGCACTGAAGAGACACATAGGGTTACATAGGTTGGAGGTAGTTGTTAGCCTAACATCAGACACTTATATCAATACAAAACTTGCACTGAAGAGACACATAGGGTTACATAGGTGGCAGGTAGTTGTCAGCCTTACATCAGACACTGATATCAATACAAAACTAGCACTGAAGAGACACATAGGGTTACATAGGTTGGAGGTAGTTGTCAGCCTAACATCAGACACTGATATCAATACAAAACTTGCACTGAAGAGACACATAGGGTTACATAGGTGGGAGGTAGTTGTTAGCCTAACATCAGACACTTATATCAATACAAAACTTGCACTGAAGAGACACATAGGGTTACATAGGTGGCAGGTAGTTGTCAGCCTTACATCGGACACTGATATCAATACAAAACTAGCACTGAAGAGACACATAGGGTTACATAGGTGGGAGGTAGTTGTCAGCCTAACATCAGACACTGATATCAATACAAAACTAGCACTGAAGAGACACATAGGGTTACATAGGTGGGAGGTAGTTGTCAGCCTTACATCGGACACTGATATCAATATAAAACTAGAAGTGAAGGGATACATAGGGTTACATAGGTGGGAGGTAGTTGTCAGCCTTACATCAGACACTGATATCAATATAAAACCTGCACTGAAGAGCCTAACATCAGACACTGATATCAATATAAAACTAGAACTGAAGGGATACATAGTGTTACATGTGACACTGATATCACAAAACCAGCGCTGACGTTTATGCATAGGTTCGAGATAGTTGTCAGCCTAACATTACAGTTCATAACATTCGTTATTTGTTAATGGTTAATGTAATCTTTATTCGAATGTGTTTCATGTCGACTCTGATTGGATGGTAGTGGAACAAATCAATGCGAGCCGCCGTTCCTCCACAGTCCACAAACACCAGGCTGACATCGCTAATGGCCACCGCTTATTTAAGCAAACAATACAATCATTTCCCTAGCACATGGTCAATAGAGGAACAGCTTTGCATCCGGTCAGAAAGTAGACAAGGAAGGAGGTTGAGTAAGGTGTTAACAGAACCATTTTTAACGACCAAACTGACGAAGGCAACTGTAGCTTACAGGTATAAATCAATACAGGCAAACCAACACTACGTGCATTATATAACACATATATCTGGACTTATTGATCTGGTTATTCCTCACACAGGAACCGGCAGTTTAACATTCGTTTGGCGGTTGTTGTTTTATGTGATTTATTTCACAAAACATTATTTCAGGACAACAAAAGCAAGCAAACAATTATTTATTATAATTCAAACCTGAGGCAAAAAATATCTGTTTTCATAATCTGAAATTGCTGACTCGTCTGCATAAGAAAGGAACACGATGACTCGATGGCACGATTGCACGAGGCCAAGAGGGGGAGTTGTCTGGCTAAGGTGCTGTATTGCGCTGTGCAGAAACGTGTCACTTGACATAGACATGATCCGCTGATCATGACTTGGAATCCTGGATTAGTTTTAATTTTGATTCTGGGGTTGTTGGTAAAACACTGCAAGTGTCGGCAAAGTGGTAAGCGTGTGGCGAACTACATTGGAATGGACTTTTTCACTCCTTACGCTGACACCCTCATACAAAGGAAATACTAATGCGGTGTAAAAACAAACTCAACTGGCTGTTCTTTCAATAACATTCCATGTACTACGCGCGTTCCTCTTGTAGCTTCTGTGCCAGCTGGTTATCATTGCTATAGATCTGATGACACTGATTACCACGAGCACTTTCAATCTTCACAGTACATATGTTGGGTGAACAGCAATGGTTCAGCTGATAGAGTAGTGTACATTCACTCTACTCTACAGTGACACATGTAGAACAAGCAGATGTCGTGTTGAACATCAACACTACAAGATGGACATTTGTACATTTACATCACGTTACAGAAACACATGTAGAACTAGCAGGTGCAGTGTTGAACACCAACACAACAATAGATGGACATTTATACATTTACACCATGTTACAGAAACACATGTAGAATTAGCAGATGTCGTGTTGGACAACAACGCTACATCAGATAGACATTTGCACATTCACACATTGTTACAGAAACACATATAGATCAAGGAGATGTTGTGTTGGACAACCCCGCTACAGCAGACAGACATTGTACATACGTTACAGAAACACATATAGATCAAGCAGATGTTGTGTTGGAAAACCCCGCTACAGCAGACAGACATTGTACATACGTTACAGAAACATATATAGATCAAGCAGATGTTGTGTTGGACAAAACCGCTACAGCAGACATACATTTGTTCATTCACACAATGTTGAGAAACATATATAGAATAAGATGTCGTGTTGGACAACCCCGCTACAGCAGACAGACATTGTACATTGTACATACGTTACAGAAACATATAGATCAAGGATATGTCGTGTTGGACAACACCGCTACAGCAGACCGACATTGTACATTGTACATACGTGACAGAAACATATAGATCAAGGAGATGTCGTGTTGGACAACACCACTATAGCAGACAGACATTGTATATTGTACATACGTTACAGAAACATATAGATCAAGGAGATGTCGTGTTGGACAACCCCGCTACAGCAGACAGACATTGAACATTGTACATACGTTACAGAAACATATAGATCAAGGAGATGTCGTGTTGGACAACCCCGCCACAGCAGACAGACATTGTACATTGTACATACGTTACAGAAACATATAGTTCAAGGATATGTCGTGTTGGACAACCCCGCTACAGAAGATAGACATTGTACATTGTACATACCTTACAGAAACATATAGATCAAGGATATGTCGTGTTGGACAACCCCGCTACAGCAGATAGACATTGTACATTGTACATACATGACAGAAAGATATATAGAACGAGCAGATGTTGTGTTGGACAACAATACTACAACCTTGGTGTGCATGTCATTAACGCAATTAGCAAAGATATATCTCTTTTGAAGTATCACTTGACGAAGATAAATCTAATTTTGGACCCATTATTCTACCTGTATAAACAGAAATAATATGCTGCCTAACGATTGTCATACAGTGTAACAATTATGGATGGGGAATTAGCCGAAGATCCTTTTCTATGTTATTGCCGCTGGAGCTTTACCATATTTTGATTTGTGCAACAAACGGAATGTAGGCACTTCAGCAGATGGGGTGCGGCCTAGGCCTGGGGCTGAATCAAGCTACGCCTCCACGCTCACTCTTCCTGTTGTGTCAGCTATGAAATAAACTATGCTTCAGACCAGATGGCTGTGCTATTTGAAAGAAGTGAAGCCAAGTTTACCTGATAATTAAAGTGGATCATATGAACAAAGATTGTATTTGACCGTTTTGATTTAAATATAGAACTTTTCTTGTCTGTTGACAAAAAAAACATATAATGGTAAGTCTTACTAGGGATATCAAATAAAAAAATTAATAACGATGGCTTCCTTAATTTATTTAGACATTGTGTTGTGTAGTGTCAATTGCATTAAGAGTGAGTGAGTGAGTGAGTGAGTGAGTGAGTGGGTGGGTGGGTGTGGGTGTGTGGCAGTGTGGGTGAGTGAGTGAGTGAGTGAGTGAGTGAGTGTAACAGTATTCCAGGTATCATGGCGTGCCATCGTCATGAAGAAGAAAAGCTCGAAGTGGTACAGGTATCAGACTTTTAACACTTCGGTGAAACCCACGTGCGCCTGTATGGTGCTGACAAACCTAGAATCATAATCAGGTGAGTTAGTGAGTTGGGTTTAACGCCGCTTTTAACAATATTCCAGTTATATCGCGGCGTGTCAGCTTAATGTGGGAGGAAAGCCCGAAGTGATGCAGGTCTTAGACGTTTACCGGTTCGGTGAAACCCACGAGCACGGGTACGGTGCTGACAAACCTAGATACATAATCGGGGCGATCCGGGAATCGAACTCACTATCATAGCGTTCTGGTGAGCCCAAGGGACGCAACTCTGCACAGCGAATTGCGGTGCCTTAGACGACTGGGCCACCCATGTCCTTGCATCAAGGAGGAAATTAGTTTCTTTTCAGGGTAGTTTATGGTGCAGAGAGTGTAGGTACTAAGTGTTTGTAAGTCCTCTTCCCTTCTATAGAGACAACCAGTAAACGACGGTATCGGTATCATAAATATAAAACGTCAACGCCACAGAATAATCAGTCTAGATCACCCACTGAAACAGATTCCATTGAAAAAGTAGCGAAATAACGAAATTATATGAGGGATCAATGAAAATCAGTGATGACACCAAGTGTTCGCGGAAAGGGTAAACATGTCTATGTAAGCACCCGTCACCTTTACAATTTGTATAAAAAGTAAGTGTTTGTTTGTTGACTTACGCCGCACAGCAGAACGACTGCCATGCGACGGCGGTCTGTAAACAAACCAGACGATGAAGTGATGTTCAAGAAAATCCAGTGACACGATAGTCCATTTGCTGATTTTGTTGAAACTAAAAACGATACGTTTTGAATTATGTCTGCTGCGTACAAGTGAAGATTCATTGTTCATTTCGTTAGTATTTCCAAAAGTAGTGTGACTTGTTCTTGTATTACTACTAGTGCATATATCTTTGCGATAGAGCAATATTTAACAAACCTTTCCATTAGCAAGGGTAATGCAGCCCTATGTAACATAACCCTGTGTACACACATGTCTTTTTCCTTTTATTGATTTTAATGTCTTTGTAGCAATAATTGGAGTAAGAAATTATCAACTGTAAAGGTCAAGCTGGTGACCAGGTGTTGTAATAGGTCAGGTAATGGAATCAGATGGGCAGGCTCGTTGACTTGGTTCATTGCTTGCCACTCGGTAACTTAGAGGAAGCCGAAATACAGCTGAAATAGTGTTCTGTGTAATTCTTGCGTCGCTGATCATCGTTGTCCCATACTTTCACAACCCCTTATGACGATATTAAATATTTATAAGCAGCGTTCACAACATCGATTGCTAAGCGTACATCGAACATCTGACCTTTGGTACTGAGCCATTGTCATGATCTTGATATTTAAGAATATTCTGGATAAACGAAACGAATGTTTGTTTGATAACAACAACCTTTGAAAACATGAATAACATTCAGCAATAATTAATCAATAAAAATGATATTATTAACGATAATAGATGTCATCAATAACATCAATGGAAGGAACAGTGTTCTCATGTATCGTTAACTACATCCCTGTTACGTTAATATAAATTGTCAGTGCAAGAGAATAATCAGCCCAGATTTTCTGCCGAAACAGATTTAACTTGGCGTAAAGGACAAGCAGCTGTGGAAATTATATGAATGGACCACTGAAAATCAATGATGACACCAGGCGTTCGCGAAAAGGGAAGGCATGTCCTGCCCTACCGGTACTACCCGCCATTCATTCAATTTGTTTAAAAAGGTATCTATTTCTTGCCTGATGCAGCAGCTCAGTGCTCAGGCCAGCCGGTAAACAAACCAGACAATCAAGTGATTGAAGAATCAGAAATCCAGTGACCCGAGAGTACCATTACTGATTTGTTGAAAGTAATAAAAGACGGTTGATATTGAATTACTTCTCCTGTGTACAAGCGCAGAGATTTTGTAAAGAAAAACGTTCAGAAATATATTCCTTTTGCAAAACAGTGGGGCGAAGTTTTTAAACTCAAAACGCAGGACGTGACTACCCTGATCAATGGATCTGTGTGGATATTTTGCAGTCTCAAATCCTTGGGGAACAGAATACCCGAGCTTACTATTAATAACCTCGTCGGCTGACACCCCGAAAATTGGCTCCCTTCCGAAAGTTGTATTCTTGAAGCGTCTACATATTTACCCCATGCCCATAATTCGTTAATACAGCCATTTCAAGGTAAATTAGAGGATTTCACGTGGAAAAGCATTGCCTTGATTAACATTGTTTTGCTGTTCATCATTTTTCGTCGTAGAAGAAGGTGCACATCGGATGTAGTGTTGCCTTCAGTCCATGTTCGCCGTCCCTGGGCTCCAGGTATGTAGTCAGCGCCATCACAAATGATAAGTTACTGTCCCCAATATATGTCTACTGAACCAATCAGCACCAATCTTCGCATTCCCAATACCATAAAAATTACAGTTTACATATAATTCAGCATGGTACTTTGTTTAAACTAGACTGGTAATAAACTGATTACAGAATGTTAAGATCCGTGCCGTACACCACAACAAAATGTACATCATAGTTATTAATAATGTATGTACATCTTAAATTACTATATATAAGTATATATGAAGAACATACCTATTGTTGGTCTGTCGGTAGCATCACCGTTGCCTCTATGGGGTAGAATTACAAATACGACCACAACGAGTACCAAGGCTGCCGTCGTGAACGTCGCCATGTCGGTATTCCTTCCTACCTGAGTGAAGGCTGTGGCGGTGTTCTACCTGTCCTCTCACTGTGGTATATCAACACTAACTAGATCGATACATTCAAACAAGGGCCGTGTGACGCAGATCAGCTCATCAGCCAACTGAATTATTTACCACGGGACGGACACGAATCCGTCTGCTGCATGACAAGCAATGTGAGGAGCTGAACGCTCAGTACCAATTAGCACATTCATTATAAGCTCCTTGCACGGGTAGGAAACAAATACCTGTCAGTCAACACGGTTGTTTAATCAGATGCAAGTTGCCAGTGTTCATTGTCGTTGCGGTCTCCGCTGTACAGATGCGGGAGAAATCAATGATGTACGCGTATGGAATTCTACCTATGGAGGTTTGATTATTGGAGGAAAATCATTTTTATGTTTGGTAATATGTCGGTGGTATTGATTCAACAGACTTCACAGTTCTTACTGTCAGGTGCTGTTACCTATAGATCCATATATGATTTGCAACTCAAGTGACAGGTACATTAGTCGTGTGTTATCTCAACCCGGCATTAATTCATTGTTTCTTACTTTAATCATGGGATATCATTTATTTAAACATTAACATTACAGGGTTATTCAACCCTACCCGTGTTATGAGGTGGGTGAGGTGAAATGGGGTTTAACGTCGCGTCCAAGATTATTGCACTTATATAGCGACGTGCATTCACGTGTGTGTGTTTGTGTGTCTGCTTGTACTAGTCCGGACTGATGCCGATTTATAGTGCTAGCTCACTGAGATACCATGCCGCAGTTTAACATGAATGCCCTACTCAGACACAGTATACTGACTCCGAGCCGACCAGTCCTTGTTTTAGCCCTTTAATGCCGAGCGCCAGACAGGGTAACAACAAGTACCGTCTTTTAACGTCTTTTGGTATGATGCGGTTGGGGATCGAACCCCGGACCTTCCGCTCTCCGGGCGGACGCTCTACCACTAGACCACGGAGGCAGTCTACCCGTGTTATGACACTGAATCAGTCAGACCGTAAGACAATTTCAAATATGCAGTGAACTACGGTTATAACGAACACGCTTATAACGAACTGACGGATATAACGAACTGTCTATTTGCTGTATATATTCCACACATTTGCTTATAACGAACTACGGTTATGACGAATTTAAATTAGTGGTCCCTTTGAATTCGTTATAACCGTAGTTTTCTGTACATAGACAATAATTAACGGGTGTGTTGGTCATGTTGAGCGGTCGTTTTCAACAGCCGAAAACGTTTTTTCATGACCGTCCAGGAAAAGTCCAGGGTAATAGTGTATGTCTACGTATTTGTAACATATGTTCCCGTGGTTTTTTTCAGGTGTACTGTTGACTTGTCTTTGCATGTGTTTGTGAAGGATGCCACCGGTGTGGCAGGAAACTCTCATCTTTTCGCGAACACCTGGTATCATCACTATTTGATAGTGATTCATGAACACATGCTCATGATATTGTCGGAATCGTACAATCGACTTTGCTTGGAGCAGAGATTTCTTATGAATATGGAAAAGGTTTTGTCGCTATTATCATAGAACGTCTTTGTTATGTCATTGATCGTGGCCTATTTAACGTCATGTACTATCGTCTATATGATGTCATTTACCAGCGTTTATGTGTTATTTACCATCGTCTATAAGATCAGTTGATTTTCGATCGTCTGTATGATGTCATTGACCTTCGTCTGTGTAATAGCATTGAACCTCGTATATATAACGTTATTGGCCATCGTCTGTATAATGCCATTTAACATCATCTATACAAAGGCTTTGACCAACGTCTAAAAAATATCATTGACTATCGTCTGTATAATGGTATTGACCATCGTCTATATAATGTCATTGATCATCGTCTACGTGATGGCATCGACCATCGTCTGTATAATGCCATTGACAATCTTCTGTATAATGGCATTGACCATCGTCCGTATAATGGCATTGACCATCGTCTGTATAATGGCATTGACTATCGTCTATATAATGGCATTTACCATCGTTTGTACAATGATATTGACCATCGTCTGTATTATGGCATTGATCATCGTCTATGTTAAGTCATTGACCATCGTCTGTATAATGTCATTGACCATCGCCTGTATAATGGCATTGACCATCGTCTATTTAAAGTCATTGAATATTGTCTATATAATGTCGTTGGCCATCGTCTGCATAATTGCATTGACCAACGCCCATGTTATGTCATTGACCATCGTCTGTATAATTACATTGACCATCGTCTGCATAATGACATTAACCATCGTCTGTATAATATCATTGACCAGCGTTTGTATAATGGCATTGATCATCGTCTTTGTCATGCCATTGACCAACGTCTGTATAATGCCATTGACCATCGTCTGTATAATGCCTTTGACCATCATCTGTATAATGTCATTAACCATCATTTGTTTAATGGCATTGACCATCGTCTATATAATGTCATTGACCATCGTCTATGTCATGCCATTGACCATCGTCTGTATAATGCCATTGACCATCATCTGTATAATGTCATTGACCATCATTTGTTTAATGGCATTGACCATCGTCTGTATAATGTCATTGGCCATCGTCTGTATAATGTCATTAACCATCGTCTGTATAATGACATTGATCAACGTCTGTATAATGCCATTGACAATCGTCTGTATGATGTCATTGACCATCGTTTGTATAATGGCATTGACCATCGTCTATGTAATGGCATTGACCATCGTTTGTATAATGGCATTGACCATCGTCTATGTAATGGCATTGACCATCGTCTATGTTATGCCATTGACCAACGTCTGTATAATGTCATTGACCATCGTCTGTATAATGGTATTGACCATCGTCTATGTAATGGCATTGACCATAGGCAATATTATGTCACTGACAATCGTCTGTGTAATGGCATTGACCATCATCTGTATAATGTCGTTGGGCATCGTCTGCATAATTGCATTGACCAACGCCCATGTTATGTCATTGACCATCGTCTGTATAATTACATTGACCATCGTCTGCATAATGACATTAACCATCGTCTGTATAATATCATTGACCAGCGTTTGTATAATGGCATTGATCATCGTCTTTGTCATGCCATTGACCAACGTCTGTATAATGCCATTGACCATCGTCTGTATAATGCCTTTGACCATCATCTGTATAATGTCATTAACCATCATTTGTTTAATGGCATTGACCATCGTCTATATAATGTCATTGACCATCGTCTATGTCATGCCATTGACCATCGTCTGTATAATGCCATTGACCATCATCTGTATAATGTCATTGACCATCATTTGTTTAATGGCATTGACCATCGTCTATATAATGTCATTGACCATCGTCTATATAATGCCATTGGCCATCGTCTGTATAATGTCATTGGCCATCGTCTGTATAATGTCATTAACCATCGTCTTTATAATGACATTGATCAACGTCTGTATAATGCCATTGACAATCGTCTGTATGATGTCATTGACCATCGTTTGTATAATGGCATTGACCATCGTCTATGTAATGGCATTGACCATCGTTTGTATAATGGCATTGACCATCGTCTATGTAATGGCATTGACCATCGTCTATGTTATGCCATTGACCAACGTCTGTATAATGGCTTACACCATCGTCTGTATAATGTCATTGACCATCGTCTGTATAATGGCATTGACCATCGTCTATGTAATGGCATTGACCATAGGCAATATTATGTCACTGACAATCGTCTGTGTAATGGCATTGACCATCATCTGTATAATGGCGTCGACCATCGTCTATATAATGTCATTGACCATCGTCTATGTTAAGTCTTTGTCCATCGTCTATATAATGCCATTCACCATCGTCTGTATAATGGGAAAGGCCGGTGGGACATCTGTCCATATCTGCTGGAGCATGTTTCGAAGTTCCTAATGTCATTGACCATCATTTGTTTAATGGCATTGACCATCGTCTATATAATGGCATTGACCATCGTCTATATAATGTCATTGACCATCGTCTATATAATGCCATTGACCATCGTCTGTATAATGCCATTGGCCATCGTCTGTATAATGTCATTATCCATCGTCTGTATAATGTCATTAACCATCGTCTGTATAATGCCATTGATCAACGTCTGTATAATGCCATTGACCATCGTTTGTATAATGGCATTGACCATCGTCTATGTAATGGCATTGACCATCGTTTGTATAATGGCATTGACTATCGTCTATGTAATGGCATTGACCATCGTCTATGTTATGCCATTGACCAACGTCTGTATAATGGCTTACACCATCGTCTGTATAATGTCATTGACCATCGTCTGTATAATGGCATTGACCATCGTCTATGTAATGGCATTGACCATAGGCAATATTATGTCACTGACAATCGTCTGTGTAATGGCATTGACCATCGTCTGTATAATGTCATTGACCATCGTCTATGTTAAGTCATTGTCCATCGTCTATATAATGACATTGACCATCGTCTGTATAATGGGAAAGGCCGGTGGGACATCTGTCCATATCTGCTGGAGCATGTTTCGAAGTTCCTGGAGTGTCTGTGGAACACGTGGTTGACGTCGAAGGCGCCGATCCATCTCATCCCACGTGTGCTCGATTTGTAAGAGATCAGGGAAACGAGCCGACCAGGGGATGACATTCACGTTGTTTTGCTGAAGAGAATCCTGAACAAGTCGAGCAATATGAGGCCGAGCGTTGTCATGTTGAAAGGTTATGCCTGGGCCATGACGACGCCAAAACGGTAGAGCAACAGGGCAGATGATCTCGTCGCGGTAGCGCTGTCCATTGAGATTTCCCTCTACCACTATCAAACGGGTCCTCTGTCTTGCTGTAATCTCATCCCATACCATAACGCTGCCGCCCCCAAACCTATCTACTTCCATGACACAGTGAATGACGTAACGTTCACCTCGACGTCGGTACACTCGAATCCGTCCATCGCTGTGAAAACGAGACTCGTCAGTGAATAGAACTTGTCCCCACTGCATGGCCGTCCAGCGTAGACGCTGTCTGCACCACTGTAGACGTGCTTGATGGTGGTTTCCTGTCAAAATGGGACGTCTGGCGGTTCTTCTGGCGACAATCCCTGCACATCTGAGGCGACGACGTACGGTTTGTGACGATATTCGTCGAAGGCCAGGGATGCTTCTTGCAGTCACTGTTGCTGGCTGGAATCGAGTTCGTAGGTGTGTTATTCGAATCCAGTTGTCTTGTCGATTATTGGTTACGCGTGGCCTGCCACTACGAGGATGGTCTCTGACTGCATTCGTCTGTTGCCAACCTTGCCATAAACACCAAATGGTGTTTCTGTGGACGTTAAATTGTCTTGCAACATCACGTTGACTCGATCCTGCATACCAATGGCTCGCATACCAATGGCTCGGACAGGCGTGGCATTTCGTAATGTTGAATAATTGCGTAATTTTGTTGTTTTTCTGAGTGGTTGTTGTCAGCACGATGCTATACAATGCATATGGAATCCTGTTAACGCACATATTTTTATACCCATTCTTAGATAGTGAAATGCATGGGGCTTGCATAAAATTTTTCTGTAGTAGTTGCGTTTTTCTGACTTGATTCCATACATGTACTACAATATTGAAAACCAAATTTTACTTGTTTGAAAAATACACCAAAATATTGGTGTCACAGGAACTTTTGTTGTTGAGTATATTCCGGAATTATTATCGATTAATCTGGTTTCTTTAACTTCGGACTTGAACTCAAAAGTGCAGTATTAGAGAGAACGTTACACTCTAATTCTACGGCGCTGGACACCATTCTATCAGTACCACTGATAACAAAAAGATTACGTGCTGGTGCTATGAAATGTGCATCAATCTCAAACGACGAACACAAACGACGAACAAAACATTTACATGAAAAAATGTTAATCATATGCCATTTATTTCTGTTTTCAGGTCAGGTCAAAGATGATCCGTAAGAAAACTCAATGACCTTTATAATCATTATGGAGGTAACTATCTAGTGCTTTAGTTTTGGTTGTACTAGGTAATGCATGGTGCTGTTTTTCACATGTCCTCGAAAGCCGATATGTATATTCCTGGCAGTTCACTGACCACTGACACGGCTGAAGGTGAACACACTCTAGCTGGAATAGTGCTCAGTCTCTCCTCTAGACAGTCTCCTGGGGTCCTAAAACAAAAGATAGCATATGTCCGATGCATGAACAAAGACATGACAGCCTATATCCCATACAAAAGCTTCAAGAACAAGGCGTTTCATTAACGCCTCGAGACCAAAGGGATTCAAGTCCAAGACGTTTTGCAGTTTTGGCGAAATCCAAAGACAAACCATTGGTCATAATCATGGGAAATTCTGTGATTTGAACCCAAACAGCTATATTCATAAATCCAAAGCTTTTTATACCCTTATTCTCAAACCTTATCTTACCCTCAATCACGACGATAGTATTAATCCACAGGAAGTCACATAAATACATTATAAATCCCGGGTACCTAAAATACTATTACCCCCCAAACTACTAAACTACCCCCGCCCCAAAACCCCGCAAGCCCCTCCCCTGCCTCACACTAATATATCATCACATAGCCACGCACTACTAAAATATCAAAACTCATAGCCAAACACAATTATAACAATCAACCCCACAACCTCACACTACTATCTAAAATACAATTATCCCCTACAGTATCACGCTAATATATTATTAACCCTCGTCGCCACACAACCTCATTATTAACCTCCATAGTTTCACATGAATATATTATAAACCCCCAGTCTTACACACTTTTATACTATAAACCCCTCTACACTCACACTAAAATATCATTAAACCCCACGACCAAACACAACTTTACTATTAGCCTCTGTAGTCTCACACGAATATATTATTAAACCCCATAGCCGCACACTACTATATCATTAACCCCTGTAGTCTTACACTAATACATTATTAAAACCCATAGCCGCACACTATTATATTATTAACCCCTGTAGTCTTACACTAATATAATATTAATCTCCATAGCCGCACACTATTATATTATTAACCCCTGTAGTCTTACACTAATACATTATTAAACCCCATAGCCGCACACTACTATATTATTAACCCCTGTTGTCTTACACTAATATATTATTCAACACCATAGCCGCACACTACTATATCATTAACCCCTGTAGTCTTACACTAATATATTATTAAACCCCATAGCCGCACATTACTATATTATTAACCCCTGTTGTCTCACAGTAATATATTATTAAACGCCATAGCCGCACATTACTATATTTTTAACCCGTGTAGTCTAACACTAATATATTATTAAACCCCATAGCCGCACACTACTATATTTTTAACCCGTGTAGTCTAACACTAATATATTATTAAACCCCATAACCGCACACTACTATATTATTAACCCCTGTAGTCTAACACTAATATATTATTAAACCCCATAACCGCACACTACTATATTTTTAACCCGTGTAGTCTAACACTAATATATCATTAAACCCCATAACCGCACACTACTATATTGTTAACCCCTGTAGTCTAACACTAATATATTATTAAACCCCATAACCGCACACTACTATATTATTAGCCCATGTAGTCTTACACTGCTATATAATTAACTCTTTAAGTCCCACATGAATATATTACTAACACCCATTGCTAAACACTACGATATTATTAACCCCTGGATTCTCACATTAATATATGATTAATCTCCATTGCTAAACACTACTATACTATTAACCCGTCTAGTCTTACACTAATATATTATTAACCCCGGCCCATAGCCGGATACTACTATATTATTAACCCCTGAAGTCTTACACTAATATATGATTAATGCTCCACATAACTACTGAGCCTAACACTAATTTTCATCCTTGTTTATGCTGAAAGAAGTGTGACATGTAAACATACCTTTTGGGTGGAATGTGTGAAGGATACACTTGGAAGGTGTCTACAAGCTATCATTAAAAAACCATAAACTCCTCATCCCAAAAGTTCTATACTTTTGCGCTTACATCTCAAATGTTCTATACTTTTAATCCACTCATCGACAACATATCTCTACTATTAACCACAGTACCTCCAAATTTCTTCAGCATTTCACCACCCACCCTCACACTTCTATACTCCGAACAATATTCCTTAACCCGTATCCTTAATATTAACACAATGTTCTATTCTCCTTCGTGCCCTCAAACATATATCTAATCCCCGTGCTACCTACACTTTGACTTCATATACTTACTGGAATCCATGGGGCCTGTCAGTACACTCAGTCCACGTTTGAAGAAATCGAGGGTCACTCCAGCATTCAGCATTACGTGTGATTACTGTAAATATAAAATGTCAACGACAAAGAACAACCAGTCTCGATTACCTGCCCAAACTGATTCCATAGGACGTAAAAGGTGAAACAGTGATGAAAATGATATAACTAGAACACTGAAAATCAGTGACGGCATCGGGTGTTCGCGAAATGGGTAAGCATGTCCTACTCTACCGGTAGAACACATCACTCATGCTATTTTGATAAAAAAGGAAAGAGTAGAAATGTAAGTAAATATAAATTGTCAATGAAAAAAAAAAGCCTAGATTTTCTGCCTTAACAGATACCACTTAAGGGTAAGCATGTCCTGCGCTACCGGTAGCACCTGTCATTCATACAAAAAAAGTAAGTATTTATAAAAATAAATGTCAAGGAGTTACAAAGACAACATTTGCAAAATGTATTACGCCGTTGTTAGTAAGACGGTAGCTACATGACTTGTGGACGCCAATGAGTGGTACCCATCACACCAGTGTGGGGGAACTTCAGCATGAGGATCGAAAGCTTCAGCCCTTGGCTTAAAAGCTTCCCCCTCCTTCAAGTATGAGGTATGTGCATGGGCTTGAAGGCAATAAATCACAAATATTTCTTTGATAGTGATCCATAAACACGTGCCCATGAAATAGTCGGAATCGTACAATCGACTCATATATTTCTCAGAATACGGAAGGTGTTTTGATGCTTCTATTTACTCAGTACCAGCCAGACCAACATATGGTCCATGACATCTTTTATTACAATTAGTCACGATATGGCTGAGATATTGCCGATGTGACTATAAATCTTCACTCACTCACTCACTCTTTTATTACCAAATACATTTGAATGCAGATATTCCACAGTCATGGCACAGTACCAAGAATCAGATGTCAAGAAGAAAGCTCTCATAAAATCATTGATGCGTGGTATATCATTCCATTGGCATTTCCTAAATAATAATAATAATAATAATAATAATAATAATAATAATAATAATAGGGACAAACTCCAGAATGCCCATATCAAGGAGAAACTTCGGGCAGAGAAAATGTAGACTTAAGAAAATCTGGAGTTCAGAGCTGAAAGCTCGCAATAAAGTCAAAGCCACAAATAAGTATGCTGTGCTCGTGCTTTCGTATTCTTTTGATGTTGTTGATTGGACGAAACAAGAAAGTCAGGGTATTGACGAAGAATCATGTCAGACAATAGATCCCACCACCCTAGCTCTTCCCTAAATCGCTTGTATTTACCAATCACTATGGGAGGACGTGGTTTGATTAACCGTGGGGCTCTTCATGATAGAAATGTTTTGTGCACTTTTGCATTCATTTATTTGTCTGATGATCCTCTTGTGAAGCATGTCAAGACTCATGATGAAAACAAGGCATTCCACAGTTTTCTAAAACGAGCCAAGGACGTCGTACATAATCTCCATGTCGGTGATGATTTTGTTGATGGTTCTGTACTGCTAGACGGTACAGAAATGAGTGTCAACCAAGCGAAGTGCCATATCAAGTCGTCCCAGAGTTTTTCAAGAAGAGGCATTCTGCACGACCACTGCATCGAGTTTATGTGCAGTGTGTTGAGAAGATCAGTAATCCTGCAGAGTCCTTCGCTTGGATGAAGTCGTCTGGCCTGAAAAGTGAAGCTGAAGGCTTTCTGTTTGCTGCTCAGGACCAATCACTTCCCACTTGTATCCGTCAGTGTGTGATTTTGCATCAAAATGTAAATATGAAATGTAGCACATGTAATGAATTTAATGAGACTGTTCAACACATTGTCCAACACATTGACAGTGGATACCCAGCTACCCAAACTAAGTATCTTAAACGACATGATGGTGTAGCTCGATCATTTTATTACCGTCTTCGCCATGCTTTTGGTTTTGACACAGAGGTCCACCGATGGTACGACCCGGAATATGTAGAGGGCGTCATGGAAAATGATCAATACAAAATTCTTCAGGGCTATTTACAGCCCTAGACGTATCCAGGCCAACAAACCTGATCTTGTCCTTTTTGATAAATCATTTATATCATTGAATTTTCTGTCCCCTTTGACACTAATGTGATTCACAAGATTGAGGAAAAACATGGCAAATATGCGGACCTCGCTTTCGAAATGTCACGCTTGCATCCCGAGTACCAAGTTGTCCGATTCCCCATTGTTATCGGTGCCTTAGGTTTGGTACCTCCCAATCTGTTGACTCACATTGGGAGAGTACCCGGGTTTGCTACCAGGAATACAGCCCTTCTGACAACCTGGGTAATGCAGAAGGCTGCAGTGTTGTGGAGTCTCCACATTCTCCGATATAATATTAATAATAATAATAATAATAAGAAGAAGAAGAACAAGAAGAAGAACAAGAAGAAGAAGAAGAAGAACAACAACAACAAAGCGACAAAACTCTTTCCATATTTTCAAAAGAAAACAGACTGTACGATTCCGACTATTTAATGAGCACGTGTTTATGAAGCACATAAAAACAACAATATACAATGCATATGTCCTCATCGTGTATACCCTAAACGAAATACCCTGGTAGAAGTAACGTATGTCAGTATGCATGTAATGAAATATGGTTGGCTAATAACGCATACGCCAGGGCGTCCAATTAGAATAAGATGCTTATAAAAACTATGTCCAGCTTACCGTCGGAATTTGCACACAGGAAGGACCGAAACCGACTGGTGGTTTCGAACGACAGAGGAAATGAACAGAAGGGCATCGGCATTGTTTCTTTACATCGCTGTCGAGCGGCGGTCGTCTCCGCTCTGAGGGAAACAACAGACACATGACAGGACACTACGAAATGACGTCATCAATTGTTTATTGGTTCATCATAACAACAATATATTTTATCTTTGTAAGATCGACCCAAACATGTATTTCTGCAGTTATATTTATATACTCTACAAAGAGAGTATAAAATATGATAAACACACATTTAGTTTTATATACCCACATTCAATGAAGAATTTAGTGTGATATACTAATCTTACATTAAATGAAGAATTTAGTGTAATATATCCACATCCAAGGAATTATTTTGTGTTTTATACCTACCTTCAGTGAAGAATTCAGTGTGATATACCCACATTCAAGTAAGTATTTAGTGTAATATACCCACCTTCAGTGAAGAATTCAGTGTGATTTACCCACATTCAAGTAAGTATTTAGTGTTTTATACCCACATTCAATGACGAATTCAGTGTGATATACCCACATTCAAGTAAGTATTTAGTGTTTTATGATAATTATACCCACATTCAGTGAAGAATTCAGTGTGATATACCCACATTCAAGTGAGTATTTAGTGTTTTATACCCACATTCAATGACGAATTCAGTGTGATATACCCACATTCAAGAAAGTATTTAGTGTTTTTTACCTACCTTCAGTGAAGAATTCAGTGAGATATACCCTCATCCAAGGAATTATTTAGTGTTTTATACCCACATTCAGTGACGAATTCAGTGTGATTTACCCACATTCAAGTGAGTATTTAGTGTTTTATGCCCACATTCAGTGAAGAATTCAGTGTGATATACCCACATTCAAGTGAGTATCTAGTGTTTTATACCCACATTCAATGACGAATTCAGTGTGATATACCCACATTCAAGTAAGTATTAAGTGTTTTATAATAATTATACCCACATTCAGTGAAGAATTCAGTGTGATATACCCACATTCAAGAAAGTATTTAGTGTTTTATACCCACATTCAATGACGAATTCAGTGTGATATACCCACATTCAAGTAAGTATTTAGTGTTTTATACCCACATTCAGTGAAGAATTCAGTGTGATATACCCACATTCAAGAAAGTATTTAGTGTTTTATACCCACATTCAATGACGAATTCAGTGTGATATACCCACATTCAAGAAAGTATTTAGTGTTTTATACCCACATTCAGTGACGAATTCAGTGTGATTTACCCACATTCAAGTGAGTATTTAGTGTTTTATGCCCACATTCAGTGAAGAATTCAGTGTGATATACCCACATTCAAGTGAGTATCTAGTGTTTTATACCCACATTCAATGACGAATTCAGTGTGATATACCCACATTCAAGTAAGTATTAAGTGTTTTATAATAATTATACCCACCTTCAGTGAAGAATTCAGTGTGATATACCCACATTCAAGAAAGTATTTAGTGTTTTATACCCACATTCAATGACGAATTCAGTGTGATATACCCACATTCAAGTAAGTATTTAGTGTTTTATACCCACATTCAGTGAAGAATTCAGTGTGATATACCCACATTCAAGAAAGTATTTAGTGTTTTATACCCACATTCAATGACGAATTCAGTGTGATATACCCACATTCAAGAAAGTATTTAGTGTTTTATACCCACATTCAATGACGAATTCAGTGTGATATACCCACATTCAAGTAAGTATTTAGTGTTTTATACCCACATTCAGTGAAGAATTCAATGTGATATACCCACATTCAAGTGAGTATTTAGTGTGATATACCCACATTCAAGTGAGTATTTAGTGTGATATACCCACATTCAAGTGAGTATTTAGTGTGATATACCCACATTCAAGTGAGTATTTAGTGTGATATACCCACATTCAAGTGAGTATTTAGTGTGATATACCCACATTCAAGTGAGTATTTAGTGTGATATACCCACATTCAAGTGAGTATTTAGTGTGATATACCCACATTCAAGTGAGTATTTAGTGTGATATACCCACATTCAAGTGAGTATTTAGTGTGATATACCCACATTCAAGTGAGTATTTAGTGTGATATACCCACATTCAAGTGAGTATTCAGTGTGATATACCCACATTCAAGGAATTATTTAGTGCTGGATACACATGCCCAGGGTAACGATTAGTGCTTTACACATACGCCAAGTGGAATTTTAGTGCTGTACACACACGAACAAGAAAGTATATAGGATACACGCGACCAAGGGAATATTTAGTCCGGCAAACACTACACCGATGGCGTTTGTAGAGTGGTGGATACAAGCGAGTATCTATTGCATGCATACATTTAAGCCCAATGAATACGCCAGCTGATTTATATGGAATACGTTTAAGGTACTTACGAGCAGTCGACAACGAGCGAGCCCTGTGTTGTAAGACTCGACGGCGAAAACATGATAGTCATCAGAGCCTCCTGGTACGAAACCTGGTAGCACTGTTGGAGCCAGGAGTTGCATTCATTCGGTAGCTGGAACTCAGCAGTGGAAACTGAAATGGGGTTGTTGACTTTCCAAACAAATTGTTGATCTTGCCTATTTCATAGGAGTGAGTGAGTGAGTTTGCTTTAACGCCGCTTTTAACAGTTTTCCAGTTATACCTCGGAGTGTCAACTTAATGTGGGAGGAAAGCCCGGAGTGATGCAGGTCTCAGACGTTTACCGGTTCGGTGAAACCCACGAGCACGGGTACGGTGCTGACAAACCTAGAAACATAATCGGGGCGAACCGGGAATCGAACTCACTATCATAGCGTTCTGGTGAGCCCAAGGGACGCAACTCTGCACAGCGAATTGCGGTGCCTTAGACGACAGGGCCACCCATGTCCTTGCATCAAGAAGGAAATTAGTTTCTTTTGCGGGTAGTTTATGGTGCAGAGAGTGTAGGTACTAAGTGTTTGTAAGTCCTCTTCCCTTCTATAGAGACAGCCAGTGGGAACCAACGCGTTGACTTAGATTCAGAGTGAGTGAGTGAGTGAGTTGGGTTTAACGCCGCTTTTAACAATATTCCAGTTATATCGCGGCGTGTCAGCTTAATATGGGAGGAAAGCCCGAAGTGATGGAGGTCTAAGACGTTTACCACTTCGGTGAAACCCACGAGCACGGGTATGGTGCTGACAAACCTAGAAAAATAATCGGGGCGAACCGGGATTCGAACCCACAATGATAGATTTCTGGCGTGCCTATGGGACGCAACTCTGCAGTGCGAATCGCTGCGCCTAAGACGACTGGACCACCCGTGCCCCCGGGTAGGTAGAAATGCCTGTCCGACTATCATTTATGATGCAAAAGTATGGTTAGATGTTTCCGTCAATCTTTGAATATAAGAATCGTTGTAGATTTCTGCAGAAAAAGCACATTTTCACGATGTATCTATGACTTTAGGTAAAACATACGTTCCTTGAGAGTTTCACATCTACTTATCCAAGGGCATAATATCAATGAGGCAAAACAGGAATAATGATCAAGAATAATATGTCATAAATTATCGTTAGGGTAATTTGTTTTTCGAAAAGTAATAATGTGTAACAGAAACCTATGTCATATGCATATGTTAAGAACATTGATCAAACGTGGGTACGTCGGTGTTTACGTACGTATTCAAGATTCATGACTACAATTCATCACCAAAAGACGTTTTTGATATATATGATATTATGTTATCAGTCCTTTCTGTTGAAATATACAATCTCACACACTCACTCACTCACTTAGTACGTACTCTGAAGCATATTCTTCCTCAAATATAGCACTCACTCATTCAATACTTACCCTGAAGTTATTTTTATGTATCCATTCACTATGTATTCACTTGCCACTCACTAGGTACTTACATGACACAAGGCAGCCAATGAGAACAAAGTTCCAAATTTCCATCATGTCTGTCAAGCCTTCTCTCAATTCCGTGCAGAATAACGACCACTGGTACACAAAAAGAGTAACCAGTTCACATCAACGTATCCCTTATAAACCTCTTTAAGTGAGCTTTACAGAGGTTAGGCGTCAGTAATGGAACAAGCTTGTTGCCCTTAACACTTGCATTCTTACGTCGCCTGTCATAATAATATATCAATTTGTAATAATTATAGCTAATGTGTAAGTTAAAAGTTTAATGTCAGTCCAGGTGGACATAATTGATTGCAGATTGAAGGTTAAAGTTTAAGGTTATACGCATCATCATATTATTATGAACAAACGATTGTGAGAACTGTCGGAATGTGCACGACAACGCCCGGCCTGAAGTCAAGGACATGCAGGACATGCGGAGTGCTGTGCTACTAATGTCCTATAGGTAGTGGTCAGAGAAGCTATGATATCAAATTAATGTTCATTGGTTTCACTTGAAACATTCTCTTCAAATGATAATGGTTTTCCCGTTTGAGGTAACTGCTGTGGGGCGTCAAGTCAACAAATGTTTGTTTTCAATGAAAATTGTGTGAGTGTCTGATGCTACAGGTAGCGCAGGACATGCTTACCCTTTTACCGAACATCTATTTCCTGAAGTCTGTATGACACGAGAATATTCAAAATCAGGGACGACGCCAGGTGATATGGTTCCTTTGATCTCTATTATTTCCAGTTCAGGTTTGTATATCAGTAGAAGGACATTTGCTATTTGACCATCATTGAACGATATCAGATCATTAATGTACCCGAAACTTCTTGGCCAAATACCAAGCCGAAATTCTTATTCTTATGCATCAGTAGATAATTCAGCAAAGAGGCGGGCACAGTTGGTGCCCATGTGCATGCCTACTTCTTGCTTAAAGGTCTTATCCCCTATATCACAGACATGTTATCAATGAGGAAGTCCAGCATTTCACAATTTATGTTAAAATTGTATGTTCATGTGGACATAACAGAACATGATGCATAAACAGAGTAACTGCTATTTAGTTTGAAAGCAATACAGCTGGGTATCAAGACCAAGATACCGAGACCAAGATTGCTAGCAATATTTCCATGAGGTGTATATAGTGTGAATGATATTGGATCCAGCACATGTACAGATAGGGGGGCACGGGTGGCCCAGTCGTCTAAGGCGCCGCGATTCGCTGTGCAGAGTCGCGTCCCTTGGGCTCGCCAGAAACCTATGATTGTGGGTTCGAATCCCGGTTCGCCCCGATTATGTTTCTAGGTTTGTCAGCACCATACCCGTGCTCGTGGGTTTCACCGAAGTGGTAAACGTCTGAGACCTGCATCACTTCGGGATTTCCTCCCACATTAAGCTGACACGCCGTGATATAACTGGAATACTGTTAAAAGCGGCGTTAAACCCAACTCACTCACTCACTCACATGTACAGATACTTCTGGAAAGCCAAATGGTAGCATTATATTCTCTGCGTCTATGGCACTGGCATCGTCCTGACAGGTACGACATAAACCAGTCTTTGGTCGATAGAGATTCCAAATCTCGTTTGTAATATGTTTAGAAAAACGCCATGGTCTATATGTCGAAGGCATCCAACGGAACCAATAACACAGGGATGCCAATTCTATCGGTACCGATGGCTTCTAGCTGGTCATCATGCACATGTAGAAATATATATTGTCAATACAAGAGAATAACCATCCTAGATTTACTGCCAAAACAGATTCCACTTGGCGTAAAGGGCAAATAGCTGTGAATTATATGAGTGAGTGAGTTGTGTTTAACGCCGCTTTTAACAGTATTCCAGTTATATCGCGACGTGTCAGCTTAATGTGGGAGGAAATCCCGAAGTGATGCAGGTTTCAGACGTTTATCACTTCGGTGAAACCCACGAGCACGAGTATGGTGCTGACTAATCTAGAAACATAATCGTGCTAACCGGGATTCGAACACACAATGATAGGTTTCTGGCGTGTCCAATGGACGCAACTCTGCAGTGCGAATCGCTAAGACGACTGGGCCACCCGTGCCCCCGTGAATTATATGAATGGACCACTAAAAATCAGTAGAGACACCAGGTGTTCGCGGAAAGGGTAAGCGTGTCCTTTCCCACCGGTAGTACCCGCCATTCATACAATTTACATAAAAAATAAGCATTTATCGCCTGATGCGGCACAGCAGTGCTCTATGAACCAGAAAATCCAGTGACACAAGAGCACCATTACTGATTTTGTTGTAACTAATAAAAACGGTATGTTAATTTTAAATGACGTCTGAAGTGATGTGTCTGTGGTATGACTCTCTGTACACAGATGCAGTACATCACTGTACTGACAGGAATCTAAACGTTCTTTCACTCAGTGGGAACCAACGCGTTGACTTAGATTCAGAGTGAGTGAGTGAGTGTGTTGGGTTTAACGCCGCTTTTAACAGTATTCCAGTTATATCGCGGCGTGTCAGCTTAATGTGGGAGGAAAGCCCGAAGTGATGGAGGTCTAAGACGTTTACCACTTCGGTGAAACCCACGAGCACGGTTATGGTGCTGACAAACCTAGAAACATAATCGGGGCGAAGCGGGATTCGAACCCACAATCATAGGTTTCTGGCGTGCCCAAGGGACGCAACTCTGCACAGCGAATTGCGGCGCCTTAGACGACTGGGCCACCCGTGCCCCCTCGTAGATTCAGAGGAAATGACACAAAAGATAATAACTTCTTTATTCTTAATAATGACGTACCAGGGCTGGTTCTTCAGGTGAATACTGATCTTAGGTTCCAGTGTATAATTCTTGAGGAGTTCTTTGTGAGGATTTGGTGTCTTGATAAGAGTCTCACAATAGCCTGTTTCCTCACTTCAGGAACGTTACCCTCCATAAGTGATATATATCTGAATTATGTGTATTGGTTAGATATCCTAATTTGGCATTGTTTATCATCTACTTTGTGTCATTGGTTATCAATTATACCTCCATATACATATACGATTGGGACTCGTTCGACTGTCTTGGACGGTCGTTGTGTCACTGTAAACCGATGGCGTGCATCGTTGTTCACGTTATCAACCACTAGTCTGTGCGAAAAAGGCGGGATATAGATGTAGTATTAAACATCATTCAACCACTAACTCTAATGCGTTGTGATGATGATGCCCTGTAATGTGAAATCAGTATTAATATTTCCAAAAGAATGGACAAAACCATTTTAAAATATTTCTCATTTCTCATAATTGTAGGTAGCAGGCATTTCATTTATTTTACAGAAATAGAACTAATCATTAAAGGCGTTTCATATTAACGTTTAATTTGGATAAAGAAAAAATACATATTGTGTAAGCAAAGTACAAGCCATATGTAAATATATTAAAAACAATAATGAAGTGTGACTTTGTTAGTATTCATGATTCAAGGGGCGGTCGGGTAGCCTTGTGGTTAAAGCGTTCGCTCGACACGCCGAAGACCCGGGTTCGATTCCCAACATGGGAACAATGTGTGAAGCCCATTTCTGGTGTCCCCCTCCGTAATATTGCTGGAATATTGCTAAAAGCGGCGTAAACCATACTCACTCACTCATTCATGATTCAAGATTTATAATTTAAAGCGACAATACCCTGTCAATAGCCACATGAAATCTCTGCTAAATGCAGAGTCGATTGAACGATTCCGACTGTATCATGTTTATGAATCCCTATGAAATAGTGGTGATACCAGGTTTCGAGACAGGGTGAGCGTAACTTGCGCCTCCGAACACATCCAAAAGCATGTCAATTGTTCACCTTAAGAAACACAGGAACAGGTGGTCCGAGTCAACATAGGGTATTGGATCGGACAACACTTGTGAGACTGATGCGTCAAATTTGGAAATGTCTTCCACATGTCCGCCACAAAACTGTTTGAAAGCTTTATTAAGGCCTTGAAACTTATAACCTGGTACCAACTGCTATCCCCAAAAACTGAACTGCAAAAGAAACTTTGCACCAGATTGAAGTGCCTGTAATTATCAAACTAAAAATAACAAAAGTTTGACAAAAAGGCCTGAGTAAACATATTTTGTTGACCTTAACATTTGCCTGCCCACGTCGACTGTAATTATTTAACAAATCATACAATAATACATATAATTCATAATTATACATAATTTATAAGTTTTAAAATGTCAGTCTACGTGGATGTGCTGGATCGCAGTTAATGTAGCTGGCCGTCATTAAAATGTAAATAGCCGCCTATGAGGGCAGTCAACATAAAACAACGAGCGGTCAATGCAGTACGTTCTTTCATAGTGTCTATTCATCATTTATCAGTTATGTGACTTTTTATCTCTATGGATCTTTATCAGTTAGGTGACCGTGTTGGTCTGGGAGTGAATCATTATCAATAAGGTGACTTTTGATGTGTGGTGATCGTTATCAATTAGGTGACTGTTGATCTGTGAGTCAATTATTATCAGTTATGTGACTTGTTATCTCCATGGATCTTTATCAGTTAGGTGACTATGTTGGTCTGTGAGTGAATCATTATCAATTAGGTGACTGTTGATCTGTATGGATCATTATCAGTTAGGTGACTGTGTTAATCTGTGATCCACCCATCTACATTGCTAAACATTATTGTTTCTAATACTCACATATACAAATGATCATTTATCAGTTAGACGACCCGTGAATATCCGGGGTAGAATAGGTCTTCAGTATCCCATGCTTGCCGTAAAAGGCGGCTATGCTTGTCGTAAAAGGCGACTAACAGGATCGGGTGGTCAGGCTCGCGGACTTGGTTGATGCATGTCATCTATTCCAATTGTATGGATCGATGCTCATGATATTCATCACTGGATTGTCTGGTCCAGACTCGATTATTTACAGACCGCCGTCATGTAGCTGGAATATTGCTGCGGCGTTAAAGTGCGGAGTTTATCAACAAACAAATCAAACAAACAAAAGTTTGGTGACTGCTGATCTGTGAGTGAATCATTATCAGTTAGGTGACTTTTGATGTGTGTGGATCATTATCAGTTAGGTGACTGTGTTGATCTGTGATCCATCCATCTACATTGCCAAGCATTATTGTTTCTAATACTCACATATACATATGATAATGAAGGTATATCGCCCATCTTTACGACATTTTCCTTTATACATGTGTGTCCATGTATGAGATGGAAGTCATATTGCCCTCCTTCACATGCCATTTGTCTTAATGTATACACGGGAACACAGGTGGCCCAGTGGTCTAAGGCGCCACGAATCGCTGTGCAGCCCTTGGCAACGCCAGAAACTTATGATTGTGGGTTCGAATGTGGGATCGTCAAAATCATGTTTCTAGGTTTGTCAGCACCATACCCGTGCTCGTGGTTTCACAAAAGCGGTAACCGTCTTAGATCTCCGCCACTTCGGCCTTTCTTCCTACATCTGACACGCCGTGATACAACTGGAATATTGTAACACAGTTCAAGTCACTCCCTCGCTTACTATATACACAGATGGTGCTCTTCTTCACATTACATTTGTCTTATTATATGCATGTAGATAGATTATGATCGCCTGGTCAAGGCAACCAATTTCGACAACCACACAATCGCCACAAGACCTCAGTTCATGGATGATACCGCCTGGCACCATCTTCAAGGGCAGGGCCTCGCCAAGAGTCCACACCTGAATCCGATGGAGCACATTTAGGACAGCCAGGAACATCAGGACATGCACTGGAGCCTCTTGTACTCTTGTACTCCTCGGGAGTGGCTGCAGTTGCTCCTTCAGCAGGTCCGACGTCTGACTGGAGGGATGAGATGCAGGGTGGGGCCTTCATCCTGGCACGTGGAGTTTTTACTGGCTACGGAACCTTTGAACTTCGGGTGTCATCTAGGGACTCAAAGTGACATTTCTATCCAAAAATATCACCTGTTATCGTCGTATGTACGTGGTTGTGCTTCAATAGCTTTCAATAGAGTGTGAAATCGGCTCCTCCGGAAGCGCTCCTTAAATCTCCAACATCATCATCAACAATAACGTGATTAAAACTTGTCAGAGGGTTGTTCTTGCTGAGCATATTCGTTTATTCGAGCTAATTGTTTCAGTAATTTCATCCCAGCACTTGTTTTATTAGTCATTAAACATGTCTGGGAGTCCTTAGCTTTTCCCAAATGTATACATTTATGTAAAGGAAGATATAGTTCCCATTAAAACGGTATTCCATTTGCCTCATAACTCATAACAGTGTTAAGGAGCATTCACACGATACAACTAGTTGTATACAATTTGTTGCATTTAACACATTGGATCGATTGAACACGCCAGTCGGACCAACTTTTGACGTATGCAACTTGTTGGACGTGATTTGTATGAAATGGGACATGATCTTTTTTCATGCGACAAGTTGTACGCATCAAAACTGATATTTGAAAACACAAATGGCGGCTATATTATAAAGGGATGTGTGGTCATATACGTCAACATGATAACAAGGATAAAACTGAATTTTAAATGTGTGTATCATTTAAGCATAGACAAGACGATGACATTTGTGCAAACAAATTTAATAATTTTATGTACATCTAATCAGCTAGTTCTAAAATCATCCGTCCTATGATGGCGCCTGTAGTATTAGTGCATCCGGTGAGGTTGCCCACCCGTCTTTCAGCACACTCGGCAAAGACATTCCTGAAGGCAGAATATACATACATACGTATTCAGAAAAAATACCATGCCTACCTGGTCGCTAAAAGAAGCCATCTGTGTTAATGTTTCCGTTCGATTTGTGTTTGAAAGTCTTATAACCATGTTACAAGCCATACATGTAGGTTTAAACGTGTCATGTAATTGTATTGGCCTGCATCACTTCGGGCTTTCCTCCCACATTAAGCTGACACGCCGCGATATAACTGGAATACTGTTAAAAGCGGCGTTAAACCCAACTCACTAACTCACTAATTGTATTGGTGGACTGGCAAGCTTGGTCAGTAAGAGTAGCCATCTTGTCTTTTCTTTGAACTGAGTGGATGAAGGTCGATAATCTTTAGGCATCCATATGTACACTTTTACATTTCCCCTACCCGTGTCTTAAGTTATTATAAGACATTGTCGATGTAGGTATACATCGTACAGTTTTCCTACCTGTCACTATTGCGACATGACATAGCAGCCGTCAGCATGTCTCTACCAATCCAACATGACGCGTCTTTCTCGATGTCTGTTAAAGAAATATTTAAACTAAACATACTATCTGATGTTTTATTATGATAATGTGGCGTAAAATCACATTGACATAATAAATCGTAGTAATCTTGGGTAGTGTTTTCCTTGTCTCAAGAATGTTTTTACAGGTTTCCTATACTGAATTTAACTGATCGGCATAATAATATCTATTAATATACTTTCATTTGTTAAGCATCGTAATTCAGACTTGAAAACCACTGTCCCCTACTTCATTCCTTTGTTCTGAATGCATTACAACTCAATGGAAGCAATGTCTCAAATATGTGTGCCGTTGTTCTGCACATAGTATTAAATACAGTCAGGCATTTATGATATCTAAAGATGGATCTTGTGAATAACTTGTAATTATTTGTCTATCCAGTGTTTCTTATTGCCACTGAATGTGAATAACAATTCAGATGAAATTTATCATATAAAGTTAAAAATGCGTGTACCTGTTTTGTGGCTACAGAAGATGTTCATGGCGGCGGGCAGTTTTAATTGTAGGTATGATGAATCACGTAAAGATGGAGAGCGTTGACACTCATCTACTTTTGCCAAGGACTGTGGGCTGAAAAGAGGACGGTATTTAGCATAAGTGTATTGGCTAACTGTTCAGATGTTAAGTTACTTTCTTAATGTGAGATAATCAAATTAATAAAAAGCTGTTGGTAGATTTAACTTTTAAAATGAGTTTTCAATAATCATATGAAGTCTCTTCTGAATGCCAACGTACAATTCCCACTATGTCTAAATCACCATCAAATAGTGAAGATACCATATGTTCGCTCAAACGTGAGCGTATTCTTCCCCACCGGTGTCATCAGTCACAAACACACGCACAAACAAGTCAATTGTTCACCTTAAGTTACTTTCTGAAGGTGAGATAATCAAATTAATAAAACGCTGTTGGTAGATTTAGCATTAAAATAGATTTCAATAATCATGAGACATTAATGTTTTTAATTTACGAATTATAATTCTTACCTGCAGTCTAGGCTCAGGTGGCCATCTTCGATAAGATCCTCGAACGCTGGTGTTCCGAGGATGTGCATGACAGGCTCGAATACATAACTGCATGCAGCGGAAAGTAACAGATTTGATACTGGTTCACTTTCTCTCCTTCTAAGCCACTCAAGACCGGATACCATGTCTTCAAAGAGTTCAGGACAACTTGTCAAGGAGGAGAGCACATGAAGTCATCTTCCCGAGGCAAGGGAGTTAACTGACTATAAAAGTCCAGTTTCCACCCTTGCCGAACTAGGCTGGTATTATGGAGTTACATTTTGGCTGGACTAACGAGTCTATGCATAGTCCAATCAAAATCGCGCGCCGAAATCGAAATCCGGTTCATAAACCGTCGTGCAGATTTTGGTCGATTGCAGGATTTGCAAAGCATGTGCACCGCCAACTCGTTGTCAGCAGATATTTTCGAAATCTTTTCATGTTTTTAATCAAGGTGCTCACGTGATTTGATGCATTTCGCGATGTAATATAGATCTTGATTATCGACCAGATCGTCCTGACTGGGCGCCACCATTTTGTGTGAAGCAAAAGCAAGTTATACGAGAGGTTGAATCTGATTGGTCCATAGGAGAGGCTCAGAAGGAACATAGCTGGTAATAGCCACTGATGGCGCTACGATCGACGATCGAGCCCAGTAATTCCAGCCTAGTTCGGCAAGGGTGGAAACTGGACTTTTAAAGTCAGTTAACTCTCTTACCTCGGGAAGGTGACATGAAGTATACTTAGAACACAAAATTTGAAGTGCTGGACGTTTGGAAATAGGACATATAGGAAGAAGTGGACATCACAAAGAGCACCAATTGCGCTTAATCAGAGTAAGATTGAACACAGTTTTACACCTATTCATCACATGTTACAGCTTCGTGTCCGTTATTCAGTTAGGGCCTGATGATACCGTTACGAGTTGAAAGCGCTAGCCAATTAAAACTATGTTCACTCTTTCTCCGCTTATTTAATTTTAACTATATTGTGCCTGAGAGTTAGAACTGTGCTGTGCTTTTTATTCGTATTTTACATGGAGATAAACAACAACCTTTTTTACCTACCAGATGAGAGGAGAGCCAAAACCGCAACGCATATCACAAACTTCATCCTGACTCCAGTCGATGTGCTAGATGTCACAGAATATCCCAATGTCCTAATAGAGCAAATGAAATGTCAAATTATATGCAATCATTCCGACATCCGGCGTTCAGAATGTCACCTGGAATGAGCCGTGGACCCGAGGTTAGAACCAGTTCTAAGCGGCGACGAAAATGGGTACTAAGTTTGATCAGATAATGCTCAGTGATTTGTTTCATTGTGTGTTGTCGCGCACCGATGACGTGGTTCGCGCATGCCTTCTGTGACTGGTTTGCCTGGTTAAGACTCATTCATTCACAGGCCACTCAGATAAAGCTGTGACATTGCTGACTGTGTTAAACAATACTCATGAACTAACGAAAGAGAAAGATACATGTTTAAAAAGCCTTAGAAAACATGGTATTTAATTTTAAAGCTCTAATAACAGCCCCATGTCATTTTCAAAGGATACTCCACTGAAATTTACATTAAGTGTATAAAACACAATAACAATAAATCAAGATGAAGAAAATTTGCACATTTGTATGTATACAAGAATAAGATCTATTAAATGGGCAAAAATCATATTTTCCGATTCCCTGGAGGCTGCCATTTTGAACAGACAGATGGTAACATCAACACACAAATGTGAATTTCGAACATCAATGTCCCGTGTGACGTGTTCACGTAAGGGGTACCTCCCGTGCGCTTGAAACGTATCTTACTGTGCGTCACTTTTAGAATAGTTATATTTTCGATAAGGCATTTCTGATTACGTTTCCAAGAAGGTGATGATTTTAGGCTGGTAACACACAGTGCAAAACTGAAATATCTCAAGGTGTTCCATTTGACATGTTTCATTCGACTCTTTCTGATTGATCAGATCAGTCACATTTAGTGTAATTCACATACGTTTGATGGCTGACCCAGGAGGTGAGGTAAAATGTGGTTCAACGTCTCGTCCAATATTATTGCTATGACATAGCGACGTGCATGCACGTGTGTGTCTGGCTGCTTGTACTAGTCCGGACTGATGCCGATGTATAGTGTATAGTGCTAGCTCACTGAGAAACCATGCTGCAGTTTAACATGAATACCCCACTCAGACACAGTATACTGTATCCGAGCCGACCAGTATTTGTTTAAGCCCCTTAATACCGAGCGCCAGACAGTGTAACAACAAGTTCCATCTTTTAGCGTATTTTGGTATGACGCACCCGGGGATCGAACCCCGGGGATCGAACCCCGGGGATCGAGCCTCCGGGCGGACGCTCTAACACTAGACCACCGAGGCGGTCGACTATTGGTACCTAGGCCGCCGTTAATGTAACTGGAATAATGATGATTGGCGTTAAACAGCCTTCATCCACCCATTGATGTTTTCCCTTGTCAGCGTCAATCACTGTTCA
Source organism: Haliotis cracherodii (assembly GCF_022045235.1). NCBI lineage: Eukaryota > Metazoa > Mollusca > Gastropoda > Lepetellida > Haliotidae > Haliotis > Haliotis cracherodii. The sequence goes on from NW_027266343.1 coordinate 48,690,333, forward strand.
GGTCGTCGGTAGACGCAGGAGCTGTAACGAGTCAGGACAGAAAGCCATGCCAACAGCTTCCACGCTTTATTGGAAAAAGACACATTAGTCGTGTTAACATTGCCATTAACCTAAACGCGGGATGTCGTCCCAGACATTAACGAAATAGCCCCGTTAGAATGACAGGTTATTTATAATCAATACGGACCAGTTCATACACATGTGTATTGAAATACACCCCCCTCTAGATCTCTCTGTGTTTCTCTTTGCTTGTTGTTTAACGCCGCACCAAGCAATATTCTAGCTGAAAGACGGCGGTCTGTAAATAATCGAGTTTAGACCAGACAATCCAGTGACTGAAATCATGAGCATCGATCCTCGCAATTGGGATCGATGACATGCATCAAACAAGTCAGCGAGCCTGACCACCCAATCCCGTTAGTCGCCTTTTACGGCAAGCATAGTCGCCTTTTACGGTAAGCATGAGTTGCTGAAGACATATTCCAACCCGGATATTCGCATACCAGTAGTTTCTCCAGAGGGTGAAATAAAATATAGTTTGTATTCACTCTTCAATCTGGAAGAGCTACACTGCAGACATAAATCTTTTTTTATTTGTTTCAACAAAATCAGTAATGGTACTCCAGTATTACTGGATTTTCTGGTTCATCGATCACTTGATTGTCTGGTTTGTTTACATGGCAGGGATACTGATGGGCTACGTCAGGCAACAAAATCCTTAACTTTTATGCAAAATGTAGGAATACGGGTGCTACCGATAGAGCAGGGCATGCTTTCCCCTTTTCAGTGGTCCATTTATATAATTTCTACAGCTATTTGCCCTTTACGCCAAGTGGAATCTGTTTCGGCAGGCTTGTTTTTCTTTTGCATTGACAATTTGTATTATGTCATGTTGAAGGTGCAAGGTTATTTTTAGAGTGTGCGAGGGTTGATTAATAAGTTCTAAGCCTCAAGAAAGGTCCTTGTAACGATTTCTGACTATGGATGAAACAATTTGCTCAAAACTGAGGTTTTGTGGATGTACATCTGAAACATCACGGAATGTCCACAAGAAAAGATTCCACTATTACACAATTATGGCTGTTTGAGGCTTAGAACTGATCAATCAACCCTCGTAATATCCACGTGACGGTAGTGTGTTATCTCATACAGCACAGGAAAGTTGTGTGTTAGTTACAGAAAACAATAATTCTTTGGTTTATTTAGTTACTTATTTAATATAAATAAATTATATTGAATTATTAAATCAAATTATTTAATATAAATAATTTCATAGACAAAAGTTTGATGTAAATTCTGAGACCGAGTGAGTGAGTGGGTGGGTGAGATTTTACGACGCTTTTAGCAATATTCCAGCAATATCACGGCGGGGGACACCAGAAATTGGCTTCACACATTGTACCCATGTCAGGAATCGAACACGGGTCTCCGGCGTGACGAGCGAAAGCTTTAACCACAAGCCTACCCGACTGCCCCTCTGGTCTGGGAAAGCGAAAGGTCTGGGGTGCAATCACCAGCCGCGTCATACCGAAAGACGTTTTAAGATCGTATTTGCTGTTATCCTTCATGGCGCTTGGCATTAAGGATTTGAAACAGTATACAGTGTCTGAGTGGGGTATTCATTTTAAACTGCGGCATGGTATCTCAGTGAGCTAGCACTACACACACACAGACGCACACACACACACACACACACACACACACACACACACACACACACATTGAGTGAGATATTGCACGCATTAAATGAAAAGTACATGTTGTATGGAAAAAACTTCAGCTTATGTTACTCAAATGATCTCTCATGTCATGGATACTTCTTCAAAATTGCTTAGTTTAACAAAAAAAACTTTTCAAGGACATTTCGCATAATTTGTCATAGTAGTATGCTTATTGAACCATGGTTACAACATTGGAACCCATTTCGGCTCTTGATTTTTACATATAAATCATTCTGTATGTACATTGTTTCGGGCAAGCATGTAGTTCGATACTGTTTTGACCTTTCATATTAACGATCTGGAGCTGATGAAGCTAATATCGTTGCTTATTGCCCAAAGGGTAAAATATGCAAGTTAATATACCTGCATACAGAGGATAAGGATTTCACGCGACTCACAGAAGTATTGATGTCATGAAAAGACCATTATTGACGTAAATAGAGAATACTACACTTATTCTCGTCAGATACCACAGAAAGATCACGAGTTTCGTAAAGATGGTATCTGACGAGAATGAGTGTGGTATTTTATTTATTACCCGCGTTAAATATATATTTGTTGACGTCATATGGACCCTATTAGCTTCTTGATACAGGCTTAGTGAGGAATATGGCCTGGAACTGAATCCAAGCAACACGTGCCGATCGTTAGGCGTCGAAATTGATCGGCCAGACTCGGTGACATTTCCTGTGTGTTGTTCCGATTGGAATCACAAATAGTAAGTAGTAAAGACCCCTTTATCAAGGAACTAATGGCAGGATTAAGATGTTGGTTTGAACAGTATTGGGACGCCTTTATTTTCAGCAATTCTAAAACAGTTACTGGAAATGATACGGAATTATACCTTAAACATGTTACAATTGCAAAATTCTGTGTACACATGGCAAACTTTCGTTGCAGTTCCCATGGTCTCAAAATAGGAACTGGCAGGTATTTCAATAAAAGGCTGTGCACTCTTTGTAATGAAGGTTACGTCGAAGATGAATATCATTTTTGATGGTTTGTGTCCGGTGTTAAAAACGTGAGAAGTACATACCAACTAAATTTATGTCATACCCTACACATAACAAATACAATATGCTTTTGGCATCAACGGATACGAATGAAATTCGACACCTGGCTATGTGTATTTATTATGCAAATTGCTGACTGACCACGTGTATAAACATTGACCGGAGGCCAACATTCTCCATGAAAACAATCTATCTAGCTACCAGCTACACTCATACATTAATAGCCACCTTCCCAAGGTTTAACACCTCAACTTCTTAACATACCATTTACTAGAGAAGACTTAAAACCGAACGTCACAGTTGACCTTACCCAGTGCGAGAAATGTAACAGAAACGTTAGCAATAGCCGCCATCTTGCCGGTGTTAGGAAATGTTAGAGGGGCGGTCGGGTAGCCCAGTGGTTAAAGTGTTCGCTCGTCGCGCCGAAGACCCGGGTTCGATTCCCGACATGGGTACAATGTGTGAAGCCCATTTCTGGTGTCCCCCGCCGTGATATTGCTGGAATATTGCTAAAAGCGGCCTAAAACCATACTCATTCACTCACTAGGAAATGTTAGATGAGCCTTCCTGTGTGGTCTGCCGTGGGAGGTAGACACTCATTAGCATCACTGACAGGAGGAACATTATCTACCAGGAATTACTTGGGTTATACGCTATGTAATTGGGCAGATGAATGGGCTGTGCATACGTCTGTGGGTTCACGAACTTACATGTGGACGCAAGTGACAAGAACCAAACAGTAATACCTTTGTAATACAGCCGGTACGTATCTCCCGTCATTCGTCATGTCCCACGAAAAACGCTAGTGAAAGTAAGCATTCAGATTGAAAACAATTTAAAAAAATTACCGTTCCAGGATTCGCCCCGATTATGAACCTTGGTTTGTCAGTATCACACAGTCCTTCATAAGAGGTTTTCCTCAAGCTGACACACCGTGATATTACTGATATACTGTTCACAGTAACAATTCTGACCTAAGGAAAATAGATGTGACACCCACACGAATGTGATAATTCCTTTATTAAGCAGAATTAAAATGATGTTTGCAATTAACGTGACAAGGATCCGACGCGCATCTGAAGATAAAACGGTCGGTCCCTTGTTACTGTAGGTAACATCTGAAGACGGCCGGTCCCTTGTACATATGGATGAGTGTACTGTTCTAGCATGACGAGTTTGGCGACATGGCATCCGTCACTGTCGCCAGGTTACCAAGCAGGGAGGCGTCATCTGCAGTGCAAGCAGGTATCTTCGCCACAACGCCTCTGATGCAGGTAGGTATACTGATAAAGAGGCATGGTTGTTAGCAAATGTCCAGATTACATGGTTTTACAGTAATTAATGTGTACAGAGAGAGAGGGAGAGAGAGAAAGAGAGATGGGAAGAGAGAGTGAGAGAGAGAGAGGGGGGATAGAGTAAGAGGGAGGGAGAGAGAGAGGGAGAGAGAGGGGAGAGAGAGTAAGAGGGAGGGAGAGAGAGAGGGGGAGATAGAGTAAGAGGGAGGGAGAGAGAGAGGGAGAGAGAGTAAGGGGGAGGGAGAGAGAGTGAGGGGAGATAGAGTAAGAGGGAGGGAGAGAGAGAGGGAGAGAGGGGGGAGATAGAGTAAGAGGGAGGGAGAGAGTGAGAGAGAAAAAGAGAGAGTGGAGATAGAGTAACAGGGAGGCAGAGAGTGAGAGAGAGAAAGAGAGAAGGGTGAGAAAGAGAGAGGGGTGAGAGAGAAAGAGAGAAGAGGAGAAAGAGAAATGTTTATTTATGTGTCACATGTTCAAGCATATATTCCAACATGAGTACATAATTTCTGCCATAAACGCCTGCACATCCAGGCGTACTAGCCTTATGATACACAACAATATTATAAACTCCATAAACCTGTATGAAACGTTTACACAGTAACGAGCATATTTAGAGATGATGGGGAATATTTCTGTCTTTTTTAAAACATACAACAAATAATGTTATCAAGAGTAGCTTGTTATGAATCTTCATTTATAAAACAGTTTATTTTATCTGAACTACTCAAGTTACAAAAAGCCTAAGTTATGACTCTTTTAGAAGATGAAAACGTATATTATCATTAAATGTACAATACCGTTAAAAAAGTGACAAGAGTTATTCATTACCAGCAAATTGAGACAACAATGATCTCTAAACCTTAAATATCCAACTTGAAATTCGAATTCAACATGTGGGGAAAAACTTGTGATAAGTTCTCATGTAAGTAATCACAGCATTAGTCACAGGGGTCCCATCTTCCCGAGGCAAGGGAGTTATCTGTCTATAAAAATCCAGTTTTCACCCTTGCCAAACTAGGCTGGAAATATGGAGTTACGAGTCCACACATAGTCCAATCAAAATCGCGTAACGAAATCGACGGGTTTTTTTTGACAATTTGAAGTTTGGAACTGATTAAGGGTTACTGAAGCTATTCTTTTTTCAACATAGTCGTTGATTCAAGTTGATGTTTTTGGTAAATACATGTATTCCACTTTGGGGAACAGGTTGGCTCAACGTTACTTTTTCGTCAGATATGACTGTGGCCAAATCTATGTTGTTGTAATCCTAAACTGTTAAAGGCTTATTGCAAAACAATAGGAGATAAACATAATGTGTTTCCAGTGTAGAGCAAGAGTACCTGTAGCTTTCATTTGTATTGAATTTGGAACCGAACGCGCAGCTTGAGATTTCAAATGTTTAATTTAGCGCGGTAAATGTACATGTAACCTAGGACTTAACTGAACACATTGGAAGGTTACATTCATTCTACCATGATCAATTTAAACGCGAACTCTTTGGTATTAGCAAAAATATTGAGTGAAGCCGAATCACCGCCAACAGCCTTTGAACAAACTGTTGCGCCGAATATGCTCAAGAAGTATTTTTACACCGTAATACTTCCCTTGATTGATTGTTGTTTGTTTGTTGTTTAACGCCGCACTCAGCAATATTCCAGCTATATGACGGCGGTCTGTAAATAATCGAGTCTGGACCAGACAATCCAGTGATTGACATCATGAGCATCGGTCCACGCAATTTGGATCGATGACATGCATCAACCAAGTCAGCGAGCCTGACCACCCGATCCCGTTAGTCGCCTTTTACGACAAGCATGGGTTGCTGAAGATTTATTCTACCCCGGATCTTCACAGGTCTGCTTCACTTGAACACATGACAGGCACTGAATGCATGTAGTGAGCACTTCTTTCGAAACTTAAGCAATGCCATTGTGACGTCATATCTTTTGCGTTATCGCTAATTGTGACGCAAAAGATATGACGACACAACCGTATATACAAATGCGATAAATTCCAAGCTTTCTGTTGTCCCAAAAACTTGAAATGAGTTCTCTTCGTTGATTTCTACCGTACTGTCTCCACAAAGTGTATTGCCACACATACTTGAATATTGGATTAACCGGGACTTTATGTTTTGTAACCTATAATTGAACATATCATTATTTATGAATTGCCTATCACTTTGTGTGAGTTCATTGGAGTATGAACCTTCTTACAGTGAGGACCAAACTGAAAGTCACTATGAAACTGGAAGGATGTAGATCTAGACACAATTTCATGTAGTGCCTGTAGCTCCAGGATTACGCTGAGAGCCACACAACAACCAGCTCTATCGCAAGATAGAATACTTCCTCTGAAGGAGATGTGACATATAAACCATTTTGGCCTTTATTATATGACAGAAACATTATCTGCGAATATGATCGTGTCGTTGACATGCAGACAAGGTGAAGTGAGGTGAGATTATTTCATTTCAATAGCGACGTGTGTATGGTCTGCTTGTACTGTACCTTACTTACTTACTTACTTTGGAGATTTAACGTGCGCTTTCCGACTGATGCGTATTTCGCACACGGGCCCGGCCAGGCCATTAAATGTGTTTCCGAAAGAGGGAAAGTGGTGTGTGCAACCCAAGAGGGGGCTTTAGGGGTTGCTTATATAGAATTTGAGAATTTTGAGATTTGGAATAGATGCCGATGGGGTTGGGGAGTAGAACTAATGAGCTGGGTATGGTGGATGTTTGTTTGTTTATGTGATTTTGATTTGGTAGATTATAGTGTTTTTAGATGCATTTTATTAGTTCCGTTCCGTTTATTGTACTTTACCGAACTGGGGCCCCTTTTATAGTGCCATCCCACTGAGATACCATGCTGCAATGTAATCTGAATGCCACCCCACCCCCACCCCCACCCCCTGAAACAATTATACGACTTCGAGCCGATCAGTCTTTATTTTACCACTTAACGCAGAGCGCCAGGTAGTGTAACAACACAGACTATCGTTTCACGTCTTCAGGTCAGGGGAGGGATCACTTCTGCGGGCTTTAGTATAGAGTAGAATCAGAATTGTCTCCTGACATGCTACCGTTGAAACCAAAATAAACTCGATATCATCATGTGTAGGACGTGTCAATATATGCAGGTAAATAGTGTCAGAACATAATACTATGATATAAACTATTTACCACACTTCTTGTTGGCTAAAATCGACACATCCACCGATCTTGGTGCTGAAATCCGAAGAGGCCCAGCAGGCTTCCCCTGCTATAAATCCTGGAACATAGATGGAGATCCTGGTGGCACAAAATTACCCACGAAACGTTTGCGAGCGTTAATCATATTCATATATTCCTTCAACATAATCAGTATAGTACATATAACAATTTATTATATACTTCAGTGTGAAAGAACAATCTTCTGAAGTTGAGAAAAGTGATACTTTCATTTCAGTGAACATAACAGTTGATATATCACTGTAGTGAACATAACAGTTGATATATCACTGTAGTGAACATAACAGTTGATATATCACTGTAGTGAACATAACAGTTGATATATCACTGTAGTGAACATAACACTTGATATTTCACTGCAGTGAACATAAGACTTTGACGAAAGAGCTACCTCCCAACAAATTGTAAGTGTCTGGCCTGTACACAAACTGTTGACTTTTTACGTTAGTTCAACATTGACAAGGTGATATCGCTTCTTGTCGTTTGTTCTTCTCTTGAAAATGTTATTATAAACTGTTAATTTCTCATTTAACTCGTCAGTCGAGACTGTTCGTTTCGCAAAGCGCCATTTTTCTTACTTGACCAAAGTGTGTTCTTTCGCTTCTAACCACTGTCTGGTATCTTTAAAAATATTTTTTTTGGAAGTTGATTTTATATATAATCATAACCAAAAGTATGATTTACATTTGTTTAGATTTTAAAATATTTTGCAAACTCGGAACTACTTCCTTAGTTGCAATTACAATGGCTGGTGAAACGTCCCTGTGTGCTAGCTAGGTAGGGAGAATATAATGGTATTGACTTTGTGAATTTACAGATTGATGAATCTTCTAAACGTGCATATAACCAACAGCTTTCATGGCCTCTTTCTCTTTCAAATTGCTGTAGGAAGGTGGGATAGCCAAGTGGTTAAAGCGTTCTCATCGAGTGATCGAGTTGTTTAACGCCGCACTGAACAATATTACAGCTATATGACGGCGGTCTGTGAATAATCGAGTCTGGACCAGACAATTCAGTAATTGATATCATGAGCATCGATCGACGCAATTGAGATACGATGACATGCATCAACCAAGTCAGCGAGCCTGACCACCCGATCCCGTCAGTCGCCTCTTACGACAAGCATAGTCGCCTTTCACGGCAAGCATGTGTTTCTGAAGACCGTTTCTACCCATGATCTTCACGGGCATTCACACATTACACCCACGTGGGGAAGGACTCACGTCTTCGGTGTGACCTACCCTACCGCCCCTGCTGAGAATATCATCTGTCGAGATGCATGCATAATGAAACCCAAAAGCAAATGTACCCGTGAGCATGTCATAAATTGATAACTTGAGTTGTATGACAGTTATAATGGTATTGACTTTGTGAATTTACAGATCAATCTTCTAAAATTGCAAATAACTAACAGCTTTCATGGCCGAAAGCCTGGGTTCGATTCCCCACATCGGTATACTGTATGAAGCCCATTTCTGATGGTATATGAATCTACATGATCAAATACACAATCTCCCATGTAAAGGGAGTCTAAATAACCATCGCGCACACAACCGCCCATGACACTCACGTAAAATTTATCTACATAACCATCGATCACACAATCTGCCATGACTAAGCCCAGTTCATGGTATTAAACAACGGATCTCTTTTGTGAATTACAATGGGTACTAATACAAGCTTTATGATTTTAATCAATTTAAGGCCATGCTTAGAAAATAGAATACCTTGGCTGTGTTGGCAAATGAAATTCCACGACTGCTGAGATGCTTGTATTGACATGTAGAACATGTTGTCCTTACATCCACTGTTAGCGTCGAGGCAGCGCCGGATCTCCTCCTGGATATGTGACCTTCCACAAATATTAACATTGAAATGAGCGAGTGAGTGAGGCAGTTACCCGTATAAAATGCCACTATATAACGCAGTGTGTATTATAGAAGGTAACGCTTTTACCTGTACATCACTACCCTGTGTGATATAGAAGGTAACGCATTTACCTGTACATCACTACCCTGTGTACTATAGAAGGTAACGCTTTTACCTGTACATCACTACCCTGTGTATTATAGAAGGTAACGCATTTACCTGTACATCACTACCCTGTGTAATATTTAAGGCAGCGCATTTACCTGTACATCACTACCCTGTGTATTATAGAAGTTAACGCATTTACCTGTACATCGCTACCCTGTGTAAAATAGAAGTTAACGCATTTACCTGTGCATCACTACCCTGTGTATTATAGATGGTAACGCATATACCTGTACATCACTACCCTGTGTATTATAGATGGTAACGCATTTATCTGTACATCACTACCCCGTGTAATATAGAAGGTAACGCATATACCTGTACATCACTACCATGTGTAATACAGAAGGTAACGCTTTTACCTGTACATCACTACCTTGTGTAATATTTAAGGCAACGCATTTACCTATACATCACTACCCTGTGAGATATAGAAGGTAACGCTTTTACCTGAAAATCACTACCCAGTGTAACTCAGAAGGTAACGCATTTACCTGTACATCACTACCCTGTGTATTATAGAAGTTAACGCATTTACCTGTACATCACTACTATGTGTAATATAGAATATAACGCATATACCTGTACATCACTACCGAGTGTAATATAGAAGGTAACGCTTTCACCTGTACATCACTACCCCGTGTTTTATAGAATATAACGCATTTACCTGTACATCACTACCCTGTGTAACTTAGAAGGTAACGCTTTTACCTGTACGTCACTACCCTGTGTAATATAGAAGGTAACGCATTTACCTGTACATCACTACCCTTTGTAATATTTAAGGCAACGCATTTACCTGTACACCACTACCCTGTGTATTATAGATGGTAACGCATTTACCTGTACATCACTATCCCGTGTAATATAGAAGGTAACGCATAGACCTGTACATCACTACCATGTGTAATACAGAAGGTAACGCTTTTACCTTTACATCACTACATTGTGTAATATTTAAGGCAACGCATTTACCTATACATCACTACCCTGTGTTTTATAGAATATAACGCATTTACCTGTACATCACTACCGAGTGTAACTTAGAAGGTAACGCTTTTACCTGTACGTCACTACCCCGTGTATCATAGAAGGTAACGCATTTACCTGTACATCACTACCCTGTGTAATATTTAAGGCAACACATTTACCTGTACATCACTACCCTGTGTAAAATAGAAGGTAACGCATATACCTGTACATCACTACCCTGTGTATTATAGATGGTAACGCATATACCTGTACATCACTACCCTGTGTATTATAGAAGGTAACGCATATACCTGTACATCACTACCCTGTGTGATATAGAAGGTAACGCTTTTACCTTAAATCACGACCCTGTGTATTATAGAAGGTAACGCATATACCTGTACATCACTACCCTGTGGAATATAGAATATAACGCATTTACCTGAACATCACGACCCTGTGTAATATAGAAGGTAACTCATTTACCTGTACATCACTACCTTGTGTAATATAGTAGGTAACGTATTTACCTGTACATCACTACCCTTTGTAATATAGAAGGTAACGCATAGACCTGTACATCACTACCCTGTGTAATATAGTAGGTAACGTATTTACCTGTACATCACTACTCTTTGTATTATAGAAGGTAACGCTTTTACCTGTACATCACTACCCTGTGTAATATAGTAGGTAACGTATTTACCTTTACATCATTACCTCATATAAAGTAGATTATAACGCATTGATCCGTATTACATTATCCCATATATACTCTTCAAAAAATGAAACGCACAGGTAGAATGTAGTTCATTGAACCTGACTGCATAACAAATCCGGTATATACATTGGATATATGTTATATTGGAAAATGTTGGTGGCCAGAAATTCGACAAACGGTGCGTCAAAACACAGCCATTGTCGATTTGCAATGTCTTCACACTTGTTCAAAAATGTCATTGAGGAAAACAGTAAAGCAAAATGCACGTGCAAGTTATGTCATTCGTGGTAATGGCTACTAAAAGGCAGGCATGAGCCAATAATTTGTCCTTCAATTATCAACATGTTTTAAGTTCGAAAATGCCGAGACTCAGCACTGCCGATCGGAACATCGCCATAGGATGTATCAAAAGAGGGGAATCGCAGTCTTCTGTTGCACGCCACTTCAACGTCCACCACAGCACCATTTGCCGTCTTTGTGACCGATACACACAGTTTAATTCCACTGTAGATCCAGATCTCAACCTAATCGAACACCTCTGGGATGAACTCGATCGACGTGTACGTCAACGTCAGAACACGCCACAGACACTCTAATAACTGGCCAGCGCGTTACAAGCAGAATGGCGCAGAATTCTGCAGGACATGAATTCCTACACTTATCCAGTCAGTGCTGAGGTGATGCAGAGCCGTGATTGCTGCCTGGGGCGGTTACATGAGATACTGAGTTCAGCGCAACCTTGTGGCCTTATGTGACATACAATGAACAGTTTCCAATGCCTTTAAACAACAACATGTGACTATCGAGCTCTATCTATGATATCAGATTAAATATATCAACTTTATTAGGTACAATAAATTTACTAAAAATCTACCTGTGCGTATCTGTTTTCTGAAGAGTGTAGCACAGAAGGTAACACATTTAATCTATTTCATTAGCTACAATACCTTGAAAGGTAACGCATTTACCAATATTCCATTTTCTGCAGACGATGTAAATGCATGTAGACTTCTCACCCTTGCGTACTTTCGCTAAACGAATCTTTCAGATTCGAGATAATACATTCATATTACTATATTCACATGGATAAGAAATCTAGTTTAAACATATTTTATTAAACTTTATTCAAGTATGTTGTGGTTGACATCTCTCGTTAAATTCCTGTTACTATTCAATACTGTATTCTGATTAAAACCCTTTGTGTAGTAGTACATAGTGCTTCTGATGTTACGATTACGATTTAATGTAAGAAGTTTCTGTTGGTGGGGTACATGAAAATAATTGCCCTGGCAGTAACCATTCACAAAGTGAGTTAATACAAAGTGAGATAAAGCATCTGCTATCTTCATAACTATAAAGCCACTCAACCAAGTGCCTACTTACCCGCATGGTATATTGAGGCCCCCATCAGCAACGAGGTCTTGTGGACCATCCAGGCCTTGCAGAGGTTGGAAGAGATACAGGCAGGGTCGTAGCTGCGCATCGCAAGGATCCGGAACAATTGTCGTGTTTACCCAGTTCTCATCAATCTCACCCGGATTCTGCCGACGTTGAGTCCCAATGCCATCATTGGAAAGCACAGCTGGGGACAGCGAATGAGTAATTCAGTTTAACGTAAATTGACTCCGATTCAGATATTTTGTTCTCAAGGGCGCTATTAAAGTGCTACACTTCTACCATATGTATTATTTTGCCATTTTCTCCGACATAACTGATCTTAATAAATACACAGCTCTGTGAATCTTTCATTGAGAATATGACTGTCTGAAAGGTGTGCATTAAACTGATGGCGCCCCTGGTCGCCCAACCATAAGATCTATAATACGCATCTACCATCTATAGACATGAGTTTGTGGTCATTTAGTACATTGATTGAGGACAATATGAATGCATGAATAAGTAATTACTCAACAAAGCACTCACCAAATGAGAAACATATTGCTGGCAAATACAGAAGGAAGACCACTCGTCCACACATTGTAAGCGACTTGTTCACCGTGAATACCTAGTGTGGCTTACACATGCAATTTATACAACGGCTATCCCACAGGGGCCTATTACTGACATTAACTCGGGAGATATATTATCCATCCCCATAACAATTTTACCAAATGTCACATCTTCATAGGGATACATATCGCAATTACTTCATCAAGGGTCCTATAATTTGGCATGTCCTCGTTTATCATTGGGAGACACCCTCGAGCATGGGTATTGTACTGGTAAGCAAAGAAACACAGTAAGGGCGATTCTGGGATTCGAACCTACGACCATATGTTTCTATCACGCCTAAGGGACGCAGTGTATTGCGGCGCCATCGACCGCTGACTTGTACCACTTTAGTGACGCAGACCAGGGGTGATAGTCGGGCTAATCGATCTCACAACTAACGGACCATGGCAGGGATCTACATTAATCAGTTTACTTTGAAGCATTGCAATGAATATATTGAACCCCATGTACTGATGCATACAAAATGTTGTATTCAATAGTGGTAGTACACATACAATTGTGTAATTCATAGAATGAGTAGAGGTGGCAGTGCGAGGACCAAATACCGGGGGTACAGCAGTGAGAAGTGTGTGTGTGTGTGTGTGTGTGTGTGTGTGTGTGTGTGTGTGTGTGTGTGTGTGTGTGTGTGTGTGTGTGTGTGTGTCTGTGTGTCTGTGTGTCTGTGTGTGTACATGTAGACAGGTGTGTGTACATGTAGACATGTGTGTGTGTACATGTAGACAGGTGTGTGTGTACATGTAGACATGTGTGTGTGTACATGTAGACATGTGTGTGGGCATGTAGACAGGTGATAGTGTGTACATCTAGACAGTTGTGTGTGCGTACATGTAGACAGGTGTGGGTGTGTGTACATGTAGACAGGTGTGTGTGTGCATGTAGACAGGTGTGTGTACATGTAGACATGTGTGTGTGTGTGTGTACATGTAAACAGGTGTGTGTGCATGTAGACAGGTGTGTGGGTGTGTGTACATGTAGACAGGTGTGGGTGTGTGTGTGCATGTAGACAGGTGTGTGTACATGTAGACAGGTGTGTTCGTACATGTAGACAGGTGTGTGTGTACATGTAGACAGGTGTGGGTGTGTGTACATGTAGACAGGTGTGTGTGTGTGTGCATGTAGACAGGTGTGTGTACATGTAGACAGGTGTGGGTGTGTGTGCATGTAGACGGGTGTGTGTACATGTAGACAGGTGTGTTCGTACATGTAGACAGATGTGTGTGTGTGCATGTAGACAGGTGTGTGTGTACATGTAAACAGGTGTGTGTGTGCATGTAGACAGGTGTGTGTGTACATGTAGACAGGTGTGTGTACATGTAGATAGGTGTGTGTGTGTACATATAGACAAGTGTGTGTGTACATATAGACAGGTGTGTGTGTGTGTGTGTACGTGTAGACAGGTGTGTGTGTGTACATGTAAACAGGTGTGTGTACATGTAGACATGTGTGTGTGTACATGTAGACATGTGTGTGTGCATGTAGACAGGTGTGTGTGTGTGCATGTAGACAGGTGTGTGTACATGTAGACATGTGTGTGTGTGCATGTAGACAGGTGTGTGTGTGTGCATGTAGACAGGTGTGTGTACATGTAGACAGGTGTGTGTGTGTGTGTACATGTAGACAGGTGTGTGTGTGTGCATGTAGACAGGTGTGTGTGTGTGTGCATGTAGACAGGTGTGTGTGTACATGTAGACAGGTGTGTGTGTGTACATGTAGACAGGTGTGTGTGTACATGTAGACAGGTGTGTGTGTGTACATGTAGACAGGTGTGGGTGGGTGTACATGTAGACAGGTGTGGGTGGGTGTACATGTAGACAGGTGTGTGTGTGTGCATGTAGACAGGTGTGTGTGTACATGTAGACAGGTGTGTGGGTGTACATGTAGACAGGTGTGTGTGTGTGCATGTAGACAGGTGTGTGTGTACATGTAGACAGGTGTGTGTGTGTACATGTAGACAGGTGTGGGTGGGTGTACATGTAGACAGGTGTGTGTGTGTGTACATGTAGACAGGTGTGTGTGTGTACATGTAGACAGGTGTGGGTGGGTGTACATGTAGACAGGTGTGTGTGTGTGTACATGTAGACAGGTGTGTGTGTGTACATGTAGACAGGTGTGGGTGGGTGTACATGTAGACAGGTGTGGGTGGGTGTACATGTAGACAGGTGTGTGTGCATGTAGACAGGTGTGTGTGTACATGTAGACAGGTGTGTGTGTGTACATGTAGACAGGTGTGTGTGTGTGTACATGTAGACAGGTGTGTGTGTGTGTGTACATGTAGACAGGTGTGTGTGTGTACATGTAGACAGGTGTGGGTGGGTGTACATGTAGACAGGTGTGTGTGCATGTAGACAGGTGTGTGTGTACATGTAGACAGGTGTGTGTGTGTACATGTAGACAGGTGTGGGTGGGTGTACATGTAGACAGGTGTGGGTGTGTGTACATGTAGACAGGTGTGTGTGTGTGTACATGTAGACATGTGATTGGGGTGTACATGTAGACAGGTGATGGGGGAGTCCATGTGAATTGCGAGGACCAAATACCAGGAGTACAGCATGATGCGCCCCTTGAAGTGAATGTTGACAATTCCGCGTTTCATGTGTATGATTAAAAGTTTGAAACCTCAAACGATTAAAAGTAGTCTCGCATAGAGTTTGCTCTCAAAGATTATCGCTCAATAGTTCAAACTTAATTCAGCTTTTCAACTGTAATGAATTGCTAAAAAAACCGTTATTTACAACCGCTTTGTGTATATTCAGAACATAGTATTCATGAAAAATATGTTTACCTGTATCATATTTAGCAGTCGCATAACGCGCCAGAAATCGCTGTGCAGAGTTGCATCTCTTAGGCTTGCCCGAAACCTACGATCTGGTTCAAATTCAAGATTCGACTTGATGATGTTTCTCGGTTTGGCAGCTACATACGGCGCACGTGGCTTTCACTAAAGTGGTAAACGTCTTAGGCCAGCATCACTTCTGACTCTCCTTCTTCATCAATCTCACAAACCGTGATATACAATGCCCTTAAAAATGGTCAAATGTAACAAATGTTCTATCTGGGATTACACTTTCTTAGTAAATTACAAATTCTAGTACTTTTTGTGGGTTGATACCTATCCGGGATTCGAACCTACACTCTCATAATGAGGCACCTAAGGGTACACTAAGTCAGCGATCTGTTCATCCCAGTCACCGAGCATTCCACAAAAATGGAAGCCCGACAACTGGTAGCCTAGATCGCATACTTTATGTAACACTCTTATAAGTGTAGCTTACCACGGCACCCATGGCCGAAAGATATGAATGCACAAGTGACCGTCTCCGTGGTCCGTGGATAGGGCGTCTGCCAGGGGAACAGAAGGTCATTAAGGTTCGATTCCCGGCCGCGTCGTACCATTAGACGTAAAAACCCTGTAACCCTGCCTGGCGCTCGACATTAAGGTGCTAAAAGAAGGACTTGTCCGCTGGGAGTTAGTGTACTGTGTATGAATGGGGCGTTGAATGTTGAGCTGCGACATGGTGTCTCAGTGGGCTTGCACTATATAACTAGTACAGACAGCCACACACCTACACAACCACCACCACCACCACCACCACCACCACACCCACCCACCCACCCACCCACCCACCCACACACGTGCTTGAACGTCCCTACATAAGTGCAATAATCTTAAACGCGAGGTTAAATCCCGTTTCACCCCACCTCACCAAAGAATACACAATACCTTTCAGAAAGTGGTCAAAAGTAACAAAATGTTATATTGTGGATTACACTTAAGAAGTTACGGACCGGATATATTCTAGTACTTTTTGGAGCCCCATTTCAGAGTCCCATATCACGGTTTCCTTTAACACCCTATGGTATCTGTTTCGGCAGATACTGGAGACATGTTATTCTCTGGTATTGGCGTTTTGAATATAATCACTACTTGAAAGAAGAGAAACCACAACTTCACAAACTTTATCCTGGCAACACACAGTCGATGTATTACATGGCAATTACCATTCCAGATTCCCTTTGTTCCTAAATAGAATATAATTGCATAAACGTAGGACAATCTTTTCCAAAAGTATTCAATTTTGATGCAGTGACGATAAATAAAGCCACATTGACCATGTGGTTCAAAATTTGCGGTAATCGGCTAAATTAAAACTGAAATAGACTGTTACGCAGTGGAAGTCTTAAAAATAATTCGACAAAAACATAAATCTCATGTCTGTTGTCATGGGGTTGTTATTTCTCTCGTGTCTAGTGACCTCTCCGCTATCCGGCCTTTTTTTCCGACAGCGATCTGCCACGTTCGGCGGTCGTCATGTACAGTGTCACATACTTTTATGGAATTAGTAGCACAACTATTTCAAAATGGCACACTCATACCATGTATTGACATGTTCGCTGCCTTATTCTTGTGGTGAAACTGTTTTTATAACTATGAGTTTCAAACATTAGGGAAACTTATATATACACTCACATATTTCTGTATTTATTATCAGTTTTGCCTCATCGATAATTGTACATAAATATAGATATAGCTTGTTCTTGATGTTTAACCATACCGTTGGATAGCTTATGTTCAGTGCTTTATTTTGGATATAGTAGTTAGTTTGCTTTTCGTGTTCGGAAACACAGTTTGGCTAAAAGCCTCAGACTTCTGTATTCCCCGTCTTTAAAACACATCTGTGACGTCATTCTATTGTTTGAACGCTCCATTATTTATCAGGAATGGAGAGTTGCTTGTCAACTGTATGTACATTATCTTGAAGCAGCATTTGAATTTTTCAAATATTTTCAACTACAGAATATTTTGTCAAAGTGTAAAAGTAGGGATGAGTTTTAAGTAGGGGAATATCCTCGTAACTCTCCATTCCTTAAAAATAATGGGTCTCGGCTCCTGCGGGGCCTCTGCTTCATTATTTTTAAGGAATGGAGAGTTACTCGAACGTTCCCCTCTACCTCCAGGGCCTCGTTCCTCTAAGCGATCTTAGCGCTACAATGATCGTAAGCCTATGTTAAAGTATGTGACTTACGATCACCTTAGCGGTAAGATTGCTTTGAGGAACGGGGCCCAGGAGAGATGATTCTACCCAGTTCCCGCGTGCTGTATAGTTATACTCCTGTCAGGATCTTGTGTCTCTACCCCCCAAGATTCCAACGAGTCGGTGTGCCCCGAGGTGGTCTCTTTCGAAACGTTAGTAAGTGGTCTCGGGACACCTTTCGATCTTCTGCTCACTTACTCTGGTTGTACCGAGCTAAACATAGTAGCTAGGGTTTGGAATACTCTGTTTTACTCGTAATCGGTAGATAACCAACCTCCCCCTAATTTAACTAATGTTATATTTGGGATAACACTTTCTTAGTAAAGTACAGATTCTAGTACTTTTTGGGGGTTAATTGGGTTAACTGCCTAGCTACTTAGTAACTAGTGTTTCCAATAATCTGTTTTTCTAGTAATCCGTGGATAACCAACCTTTCCGTGATTGTCTTGCTATTTGGGAATTTTAATATTTCTTTGTTCAGTGTAGGTGACTGAATCATTAGTCGTAGGCCCTCTGTGTTTATTTCCCGTTATTTAACCCAGCCGAGGTTATTCACTCATTAGAGTGCTGAGTTAATTGACTCAGGTGTTAACTGGTCGCAGCTGACTAAATTGGTTGTCCAGGCATCTGGTCGGTATCTTGTCAAAGTGTTGGTTTAAGTACTCTCGTTTTATTACTGTATTACACTTGCTTAGCTGAGCCGCTTGTGTATTTGCTTTGATTTGATTAATCAGTGACCTTTGTCAGAGCAGGTTAGATAGTGTCCTCCCATTAGTTAGACGTCCCAATAGTTAGACAGCTTATAACAACACTTTAAACGGTTGAGTGCACACTAATCCGTATGCTTGTTACCTCAGACTTTAAAATGGAATAATCCAGATAAGATCTGACAAACAAAGCAAAGCAGCTTTAAATAGATTAATATTATATTATATTATTGAGATGATATTGAGTGAAGCGGCATGGGTTGAGTCCAGTGTTTTGAATGGGTTGTCGATGTGAATTACGGATTCAACGACAACAGGTTGTAAACATAATAGGGCACTGTATATGCTCAGACAGTTTGTTCACACCGGAATACTTCACTCTAACATATGACTGAGTGAGTAAGTTGGGTTCAACACCGCTTTTAATATTCCTGTTATATCGCCGCGTGTCAGCTTAATGTGGGAAGAAAGCACGAAGTGATGCAGGTCTCAGACGTTTACCACTTCGGTGAAACCCACAAGCACGGGTATGGTGCTGACAAATCTAGAAACATAATCGGGTCGAACCGGCATTCGAACCCACAATCATTGGTTTCTGGCGTGCCCAAGGGACGCAACTCTGCACAGCGAATCGCTGCGCCTCTAACATATGACAGGCATTGACAGCTTATAAGCACGGCAACTTGGAAAGCTAACATGAGGTCGGCACACCTAAAGAAAACTAAGCAAGCTTTGCATTATGACGTCATATCGCTCATTGTGACGCAAAAGACATGACGTCGCAGTCGTATATAAAAAAGCGCCAAGTTCCATGCTCTCTGTTGTCCCCAAAACTGTTTTGTCACACATCCTTTGAATACAGACAGACAGACAGACAGTTTATTCAGTAAGAAGGCCATAGGCCCATAATACAGACAATGGTTGATTGCATGAACTAGGCATGCCAAGGAAGTAGTCGATTTAAGTTTCTCTTAGCCGTTGGACTTTATATAGATATAAACATGTGTTATATACAACATCAAAGTTTTCTGATGAAATAATTTCAGTAAAAGATGTTTTAGTTTGAAACTTGATATACTGTTTAAGATACATATTTCTTAGGGCTGAATAACGCTCACATACAAGTAAAACATGAAATTCATCTTCAATAAAAGATATACCATTAATTTTTCTATACAATATTTACATAATCGTTCAGTGTATGGGACATTTGTGTATCTCCCCAAGTCAATTGCAAGTTTAAACTTGCTACATCTGAAACGAGTCATACATATTCTCAGATGTACTGGTATGGGGAGTGTAAGATATTTTTCTACATTCAACAGGGATTTAAAATGTTTATAATAAAAGGTATCAGATATACTATTGATAGAACTACACCATGATTGTTGAAGGTTATCAAATAATCTTTGCTTTAAAAGATGAATAAATACCTTCACATTGCCAACATCTTGTGTTAACCATACATATCCAAAACCTAATTTAAACAAAATATTCTTAATGTGAGTAGCCTCACATGGTGCGACCAGAATGGTGCAGTGATTTGAGCATTAAATAACATTGGCGAGGCAGTCTGCGCTCGTCCAAACGCAGTAGCCTGCACCAATACTTGATGGCCCTTGTGGTATACACAAGTTGGAGAGGGGCTCTTCCGCACTCTCCTAAAACCATTGCATTGTTTGTTGTTTTACCTGTATTTAGAAACCATTTACACATTTTGTTCTGTACATCTTCAATAATTTTACAATATGAAATGCCCCATATTTCTGCGCCGTAACAGACAATAGGCACACTCACAGCATCAAATATCTTAAATAAATCTTGACAGGGTATATTACCAACTTTCTTTTGATATCTATATAATGTCATAATGCCCTTGTTACTCTGTGCAGCATTACATTTGAATACATGTATTGCAGTAACCGCAAATTTGCATTTCGTAACCTACTGACAATGACTAACAAAAAGTATTATTCTGTGAATATACGTTTCCGCGGTGATGCGGCCGTCAAACAAGCTGTTTCGATCAGAGGGGGTTTATTGTGATTTAATAGCCTCTGATTGACCAATCAGAAACGAGTAATTTCCATGGTAGAATATTATTTTATTGTTGTTTAATGACACCCCTGATCATTGGAGCACAGTTCCGTGACATCTGTTTACTAATTGAAACTCAAATTTACACTATACTTTCATAAACAATTTCAAAATTAACTCTTTACAACAATATGACTATGTTTTATTCCCTATTTAACTTTAAAAAACACACACTTTTTTGGCTTTATTAAACGCCCTGTCAAGACATGACTAAAGGGTGACACAGACGGACATGCATTGACGCTGGTTGTGCGTTCGCGCGAATGTTTTCAATGTTGAGGCGTGGTTCGAATTATTCTGTTCACATACTTTTTGTTGTTGAAACCCATTAACTCTCACGCCCAAAAGTATCCCATTTTCTGAATCACGTTTCTGCACATACATGTACATGCTTTTGTATCCTGTATATTTTATGATAATTTGTTAATTATTCTTTGATCTGGTGTGGTTATTCACTCACAATTTAATTAAGGAATTTGGGAACCAACACAGTTCTTTGTAGCTTGCTAAATATATGTAGTTGCTTTTCTTTTAGGCATAACGTTTCTGTCCAGTAAATAATTTACGTGGTTTTGATACACTTCACTACTTACTACCACTTTGTCTAATAATATTTTACCATACCATGTATGGAATCCACCCCATAACCTATAGAAGATATATACGGAGAGAAAAATGAAAGGTTTTCATTCTCTAATGGACCACAAATAGTAAGGACAGTTTAACGTTTAACGTTTTTCAGAACGAAAGAAACGATGGCCGCAATGAAGACTAATTTATTGACAAACAAACATTACATGATATTTGGGTCCAGTTCTTCTGTATGCATGGATACATCTAAGGAAGTAAACCTAACAGCATCTCTCGGAAGATGGCGCCACTAGTTTCAGTGCACTCTGTGAAACTGCGAACTCCTTTTTCAGCACACTCGGCAAAGTCACTCCTGAAGGCAGAGTATACATATGTAGTAAACGATTACGCATAACTTGTCACCTAAAGCGCCCCCCCCCCCCCCCCCCCTGTTTAGATTAGGTTTATGTTTTGAAATTCTAATAACCACGTCACAAGGTATGATATAGGGGCAAATATGTTCTTGTATTCTTGTCCGCTACGCCTCTACAATTTGTGGAAATAATTTTGATCTTGTTATCAGAGATGTACTGAGTATAGCTGAAATTACATTTGGTGATCATGTGTGTTTTACGCGCACTGAGATGATTTTTTGAGTGAAATAGAATAGAATACCAATCATATACAAAACAATAGACGAGGAAAAGCAGGAGTATGGTTTGCCATTTTCCTAATCAATAATAGAGGATAAAACATTTCCATTTCCAACTCATACTGTAATAAAGATGCTGTTCCATCATAACAGTATTTTTACGATAGGACTTGTAACATTAAGTATAGATGATAGTATAAGTGTTGTACTAAGCTCTACACCACTTCTGATGCCGATTTATAGTGCTCGCCCACTGAGATACCATGCCGCAGTTTAACATGAATACCCCACTCAGACACAGTATACTGACTCCGAGCCGACCGGTCAATGTTTTAGCCCCTTAATGCCGAGCGCCAGGCAGGGTAACAACAAGTACCATCGGTTTACATCATTTGGTATGACGCGGCCGGGGATCGAACCCCGGACCTTCCACTCTCCTCTAGACCACGGAGGCGGTCAAGTGGTTCTGGTATGTTATGTTCTTCCGTCATTGCTCGGCATTATCCATTTAATGTAGAATTTAATGTAACATTAATATAACGGTATCATTATTCCTGAGGAGTATAGATCTACTGCGCATGCGCTGCTTTGATATATGCACCTGCCTGACCAACGTGGTGTAGAGTAAGGTAACATTGGATGACCGTCCTCATTGTTATGTTAATGAGTAATAGGTCTCAGTGTCTAGACAGTACTGATATACAATAAAAACGTCACACGTATTTTTAAGAACAAAATCACAAGGTTCTTAGAACATCCCACAGCAATGAGATACGATCTTATCAATTTGCTCAAAAATTGAGATCGATAATATCTCGGAACTTGATTCAATAATTCGTTCATGTTAAAGAACGTCACAATCGTTTGCAGGTGAAACAACCTCTTGCAAGTGAAGTGATCCTAGAGAGGTATAGATAGGCATTATATGCCTTAAGATTCAGAATGGCAAACAGTATCTGTAAGATCAGTTGTTTGATCACAGTTACAGCATTCAATGCCTTAGTAGAGCTTGTCACGATTTATGGTAGACGTGTGGTGGATATTTCCATATTTGACACATTCGATATTCGATATTTTGACTTGTACCACATGTTACCCTAAGTTGACATGTGTTTGTGATGGGTGGGTCAGGTTACCTTTCTGCGAACATCTAGTATCATCACTACCCGATAGTAATTTATAAACACATGATTATGTTATCGTCGGAATTGCACAGTGGACTCTCCCGATAGTGGCTTCGTCATGTCTGGACAAAACATCAGTATTTGACAGAACGAACATTGCCGCAAGCCGCTGGCATCCACGACCGTTAGGTCAAGGATGCTAATCATCTCTTACAAATAAGCGCGAATGGCCATCTGCGCCAAAATCACCTACCCATGAATCTTATCATAAGGACTCTTGAAGTACACAATGTACAGTTTAACGCCGCACTCAGCAATATTCCAGCTATATGACGGCGGTCTGTAAATATTCGAGTCTGGACCAGACAATCCATTGATTGACAATGGGACTAAAAAGTAAGTTCGTTATATCCGTCAGTTCGTTATAAGCGTGTTCGTTATAACCGGAGTTTACTGTAATCGGTTCGCCCCGATTATGTTTCTAGGTTTGTCACCACCGTACCCGTGCTCGTGGGTTTACTGCTAAAAGCGGCGTAAAACCTTACTCACTCACACACGAATATAATTTGTCAATTGTTCATAATTCTTGTTTGGTTGTTTACTGATTTGAGATCTAATGTTGTACGTACCCGTTTCTGGGTTAACCTTCGAATTTCAATTTGGAAAGCATCACCTTTATATAATATTTGGGTGAGTGAGTTTGGTTTTACGTCACATTTAACACTATTCAAGCATTATCACGGCGGGGGACACCAGAAATGGGCTTTACACATTGTACCCATGTCGGGTTTCATCCCGGGTCTTCGGCGTGACGAGCGAACGATTTAAACCAATAGGTTACCTGTCAAACCCAATAATAAGTCACTAGTTGATGTTACAGGGGCGCCGAAATTCGCTGTGCAGAGTTACGTCCCTTTGGCACGCCAGAAACCTATGATTGCTGGTTCGAATCCCGGCTCGCCACAATAATGTTTCTAGGTTTGTCAGCACCATACCTGTGCTCGTGGGTTTCACCGAAGTGTTAAAACGTCTAAGACCTGCATCACTTCGGGCTTTCCTCCCACATTAAGCTGACACGCCGTGATATAACTGGAATACCGTTAAAAGCGGCGTTAAACCAAACTCATGCACTCACTGTAACGACTGGCACAGGTTAAATAGAAGCGACAGAACACTTTTCAGAGCAATCCACTTTTTGCAAACACGCGGTGTCATCGCTGATTCTCAGTGAAGCGTTCATGATAATTTCCATGACTATTTTTAGCCAATTTCATAAAATTCAGTGATCAAATGCAGGTGACACATTAGGCATAATTATAGATCACGTAAAGGCCAGGCCCCTCAAATCTTTCACTCCAAACACGTCAGTGATCCATTCATATGTTTCATCATTATTTTGCCATTACATCCTAAACCACTAAAAATCTGTGTTGACACCATTGTTCGCAAAAAAGGTCATTGCGCTGCCGGTATCTTCCTGTGGTAACATCTAGAAAAAACAATAATCAAAAACGTATTTAAAATTTTCATAGTGCGATATATGTCGTATGAAAGGTATTACGAAACGTTAAAAGACTGGACCCCTTTTCTGAGAGTGACGTCATTAATTTGTCACTTGTTGTAGGAGGGTGTTTCTGAATTTGAGGGTTAGGGCATCACATAGATATTTCATGACGCACTGAGACAAGGAGACTACACAAACATCAATTTGGTGACGCATTAATTTCCAGATTTATCTCGTGACAAAGGGTTTATTTTTGATATTTCAACTTGCTGTACTTTAATTTGTTCGAGTGATCATGATCCCCCAAGCATCAGAGGATATATTTCATACAATGCACCCATGTCACATCTTCTCTCTCATTGATAAAAATCAACCCGGAAACCATGGCAACATCATCCTTTTCGAAACAAAAGAAACGATCGTCTTAATGCAAACCAGTTTATTGGCAAACATGACATGTTGTTTTGGTCCAGTTTTTTTCATATTTCTGTATGCATGGATACGTCTAAGGTCCAAAAGCCAACAGCAGCTGTCTGAAGATGGCGCCAGTAGTTTCAGTGCACTCGGTGAGACTGCTTACTCTGTGGTAAACACACTCGGCAAAGGCAACTCTGAAAGCAAAAATAGATATTTAGTAAACGTTTTTATTTTTTTTATTTTTTTATTGTTTTGTTTTATTTGTTGTTTAATGCCACAATATTCCAGCTATATAACGGCGGTCTGTAAATAATCGACAATTCAGTGATTAATATCATGAGCATCGATCCACGCAATTGGGATCGATGACATCCATCAACCAAATCAGCGAGCCTGACCACCCGATGCCGTTAGTCGCCTTTTACAACAAGCATAGTTGCCTTTTACAAGCATGGGTTGCTGAAGACCTATTCTACCCCGGATCTTCACGGGCCTATTTATTTCTGTATTTATAATTGTTTCACTAAGCAATACCCCAGCTGTTGAATGTTTTATTCTCTAATTCCGAACATTGTAGGGACAATTTAGATTTACGCTTTATCACACGGGCACTGAAACTTGTAATCGACACCAGACGTGTTTCCTGAGACAGTGATTTTACGTGCATCAGTTGTGAAAGCAGAGAATATTCCGTTTACAAATGATTGTTTGTAATCCATGTATGACATTTTATGAATAATACTGAATAACTCCAGAGGCTATATGTCAATATATGTATCACATATAGGTATAATGATGCCTTCTTTGGGCAGATTATCGACGCTGGTCACATACCAATCAGAATGAATTGGAATGTTACGTTGTGATGAACTCCGAGGTAAAGTCACACAGAATAATTATCTTCTACATTTCCGGTACCTCCGGTCAATACAGCTGGCACCAATCTCATTAAAACCAGATCTTAGTTCTCGCTATCGCTGAACAAATATCTGAGGACATCCCATTACGGGTCACGTCAGAACGACCTTTCATCCAACCAAGCAGAGCGTCGCTTACCAGATCATGAAAGTGACAGATGGAATGTGTTTTCTGATGATGCAACCACGAAAAATTCAACAGAGGGTATTCCGAACGACAGTTACGGGTTTTATGATTATATCCATACAATCTAGGCCATCTGTAAGTCATTCCAGAATGTTCTTTTTATCAGTTTTAAGTTTTGTAACCGAGTATACGTCAAAATATGTTTCGAAGCGTAGTCGCCAGTTTGAAACTAGTGTCGTAAAGCTCGAGATAAGGGCTTCTGATTGGCTAATGTCGATTTCTTGTAAGTCATTTCATTGATCCGTCAAAGTTCGCGAGAGGTCGTTCTGACGTGACCCGTTATGGGGTGTCCTCAGATCTTTGCTAAGCGGTAGCGAAAACTGAGATAAGATTTTAATGAGATTGAGCTGGCATTGAAATGTCACTTTGAATCTGTGAATTCTTCCTCTACCTGTATTCCTCATCTGACGATATTGTGCACAGACATGTACTTATTTTATTTTTGTCGCTATGAAAGGAGTGAAAATCTGATTCTCAGTACGGGAATGTAATGTCAATTTCCACCATCCTTTTACCGTAAGAGCTTGCTGTAAGTGAAAAAATTCTCAGGCAAAGTTAAACCTGATCTCTCCTCTTATCATTGGGCCTTTTGAAGAATACATTGCATATCTATCCATATGGTTTGTCTACAGAAATCGAGATCTACACAAGTTTATGTCTGTGTGTTTATTCGTTGTTTAACGCCGCTTTCAGCAATGGTCCAGCTATATGACGGCGGTCTGTAAATAATCGAGTCTGGACCAGACAATCTATTGATTAATATCATGAGCATCAATCTACGCAATTGGGATCGATGACATGCATCAACCAAGTCAGCGAGTCTGACCACCCGATCCCGTGAGTCGCCTTTTACGACAAGCATAGTCGCCTGTTACGGCAAGCATGGGTTGCTGAAGACCTATTCTACCCCGGATCTATACAGGCCTCTACACAAGTTTTGATTCACTTACCCGTGTATACTATCTTGCGGCCTTTATTCAGGACCTGTGAAGATCTAGGTCAGAGCTGATCTTCAGCAACCCATGTTTGTCGTAATTTGTCATTATGTAGAGACCGCCGTTATGTACCTGGGTCATTGTGTTAAACAAACAAACCTCTATTCAGTAGATGTGAATGGAAACTTGTACCGTCACCCTACCTGTTTTCATATCGACATGAAACAACAGCCCCTGGCAAGTTATCACTGGTCCAACATGACGCCTCTTCCTCGATTTCTGTGAAAGAAACACATAACATCTGATAGTTATTTATGAATGTGTGGTTTTGTTATAAACATTTGCCATAGTAAATCGTAGATATCTCTGTCAATTTCATATATCTTAGGGGTGAATGAGTGACTGAGTAAAAAATAATGTCCCATCGGCATTATTTCAGCCATATAGCGACGAGACCAAGTTTATATAAAAAGGGAGTTTTTTGTGCAAAATCATATCTATAAACGATTTTATCAAACACATTTGGGCATGACGAAATCAATCATACAGTTTAAAACATGGGCTATAGGCCATCAATAACCAAAGTTGGGCCATCTCCCTAGGGACCGTGGGGACTTACGGTACCTCAGCTTCCTGCACGACATCCCAGCAGGATTAACGTCATCACTTTAGTTACTGGTGGTTGCGTACAATAACGAGTTGGCTTAAAAAACACTGGTTGATGATAGTTACATCGATTATGATAGGAATAACGAGTCACACAGGAGGAAAGCTATTTTACGTTACTTTAACCTCCTGGATGAACCTTCAATAATGTCAGTTGATAATAGTTTCACACCAAAACTAAAAACAAGCAAATATTTATTCACAAACATACTTTAACATCAGATTGGCCCAGGAACCACCTCCTTGTGGGCATAGGGCTCTAAGCAGGTTTTATAGGTTGAGACATATGTAATGGACATTTTGAATAAATTTATTTTGAAATACCAAACGACTGTACGAAATAGTTTATGCACAGGGCGTGACATGATCAGCCTATTGATAGAAACGGGCCCATTCTACCGCCCGTCGAGGCAAAGTTAGGGTCGATGTGGTGTGGTTGACTAAGGAGCTCTATTGCCGGCTCCGGTGCACCCAACCACCAGAATCTCTTTCTCTGCCGACACAGGGACGCAGCCCAACAGGTTGCCCAATCCTGTCGCCTTTTACGACCAGCGTTGGGGTGTTGAGGATATATTCGTATCTACCCTGGGTCCGAAGGGGTATATATGTTAGGAATAAACACGTCACTCAAGGTGGCATATGACCTAAGAGTTCAAATGAAACTGCTCCAAAAAAGATGGATTTGGAATACCTGTTTGGTGGAGACAGAACAGATTGAGGGCAATGGCTAGGTCCGGCAGCAAGATACTCGCGAAACAGTTCACTGAAGAGCTTTGACATTCATCTGCGATAGTCCTTGTCTGTTGGCTGCAAAGAGAACATGATATATTACAACTTACAAGTTTTTTTGCCTCATAATCAAACGGTGTGCCTAATATTCAGTATATGTAAATTTGATCAAGTTGATAGCAGCCGTTGGCATTTTGTTGGTATCTCATTTAATTTGTTTGTATGCCATCTTCTTTATTATTAATGATGCAATGGTTTGGTGCAGATACTAACTGCTGTATCAATCACGCATAGTTAATATAAGTAAATACGGATGGGGTTGTAAATTTGCTTATTTGTTGTTTAACGCCGCACTCAGCAATATTCCAGCTATATGACGTCGGTCTGTAAATAATCGAGTCTGGACCAGACAACCCAGTCATTGACTTCATGAGCATCGATCCACTCATTTTGGATACGATCACATGCATGAACCAAGTACCCGATACCGTTAGTCGCCTCTTACGACAAGCGCAGGTTGCTGAAGACCTATTCTAACCCGATTCTTCACGGGTCGGATGGGGTTGTATGCTTACAATTATGAGTGTAACTATTGATCGATCTGTCAATGCATTTATATTGTTCCTGTGGCAGTACAAAGGTGACAAGTTCAAATACCAATAGTTGACAGGAGTGAGTGAGTGGGTATGGTTTTACGCCGCTTTTAGCAATATTCTAGCAATATCACGGCGGGGGACACCAGAAATGGGCTTCACACATTGTACCCATGTCGGGAATCGAACCCGGGTCTTCTTCGTGATGGGCGAACGCTTCAACCACTAGGCTACCCGACCGCCCCAATAGTTGACAGGAGATAGTTAAGATGTACGCTCTTCAAAAAAAACAAAACGCACAGGTAAATTTTTAGTAAAATCATTGTACCTAATAAAGTCGATATATTTAATTTAATATCATAGATACAAATATAAAATTCTGGGACTCGATAGTCACATATTGTTGCACAAGGGCATTGGAAACTGTTCATTGTCATGTCACATAAAGCCACAAGGTTGTGCTGACCACCCCGGGCAGCAATCAGGGTTCTGCATCTGTACAAGTTCTGTCCTGCGGAATTCTACGCCATTCTGCTTGTAACGCCTTGACCAGTTGTGGGAGTGTCTGCGGCGTGTTCTGACGTTGACGTACACGTCGATCAAGTTCATCCAAGAGGTGTTCGATTGGGTTGAGATCGTACCATGACCAGGCCCACACCATGACACTACCGCCACTGAATTTGTTGAATTCACGTACACAATGTAGGGCAAAACGCTCATTTCGACGACGATAAACATGTTGTCTTCAATCTCGCCGGTGAAGAAGTAATCGTGAATTATCGCAAAACCACACTCGTCTCCAGTTTCTCAATTTCCAAGGCTGTAAGGCAAGGCACCAACGCAGGCGTCGCTGTTGATGGATCTGTTGCAAGACAGGGACAATAACTGGTCTTCTGGGTAGGATTCCGTCTTCGCGAAGATGGTTTCTGACAGTCTGGTCCGATATCCTCCTCAAACCATGGATGCGTACTGCAGTCTCTGTAGCTGTATCCCTGTGATGACGTAGGTGGAACAGTCGAATGTATCGATCCTGTGCAGGGGTGGCAGCTCTTGGTCGGCCGGTTCTCGGACGGTCTGCAGTGGAATTGAACTGTGTGTATCGGCCACAAAGGCCGCAAATGGTGCTGTGGTGGACGTTGACATTGCTGACGTTGACAAAGGATGATGCTGACATTGTCCCCTGGTTGAATTGTTCGTTTGTTGTTTAACGCCGGACACAGCAATATTCCAGCTATATGACGGCGCTCTATAAAAATAATCGAGTCTGGACCAGGCAATCCAGTGATTGACATCATGTGCATCGATCCACTGAGTTTTATCGAAGAGTGAGGAGATGTGACATGAGCGCATAGGACCGCTGAAGATCCGGGGTAGAATAGGTCTTGTCGTAAGAGGTGACTAACGGGATCGGTTGGTCAGGCTGGCTGACTTTGTTGATGCATGTCATCGATCCCGATTGCGTGGATCGATGATCATGATGTTAAGCAATGGATTGTCTGCTCCAGACTCTATTATTTAAAGACCGCCGTCATATAGCTGGAATATTGCTGAGTGCGGCGTTAAACAGCAAACAAAAAAAAACAAACTTGTCTTCAAAGATTTGGTTAACGAATGGTGATACTAACCTGCAGTCAAGACTCAGTCTGCCATCTTTGATAAGATAGCTAAACGTTGGTCTGCTCATGATCCTGAAGACAGGTGCATATACGTTCTCACACGTAGTGCTAAGGCAACTAAGGTCTGGTCCTGGGTCACTCTCTCTTCTTGTAAGCCACGCACGACCAGTCACTGGAATGCCCACACAGACAAGGATATATTCTTCAACGAGGTAATATAGCAGCAGTGGTCTTCAACAATACTTTGACGATATAGTTAAAACAATGATACCGTCTGTAACTACATCATTTGCTCATGGTACCTATTTTTTTTTTATAAAACGTCAATGCAAGAGAACAAAGGGTAAATTTTATAAACGAACCACTGAATACTAGTGATGGCACCAGGTGCTCGCCATTCACATGATTTTCATAAAATGGTAAGAATATTTAGCCTTGCGCCGCACAAAAGTTTGTTTGTTTGTTGTTTAACGCCGCACTCAGCAATATTACAGCTATATGACGGCGGTCTGTAAATTATTAAACCCGATCCCCAGACATATGCCAACAAGCGTCAATTTTCTTACAGCTGACATAGCGACGCAATCACTGCATGTGACTGAGGTAAAACGCCGCTTTGAACAGTTTTCTGTTATAAATCTTCACGTAACGTGGTAAGGATTATAATACGGACAAATATGGAATTCAAATCATAATGGCATAATTAAGTTCTGCAACTTTGTGCGTTTTTTTGTTCTAACTACAATGTATACATATGAACAAATGCTACAATATAATGGATACCTACCAGATGAGAGGAGGACAGACACAACATATATCGCAAACTTCATCCTGACAGAATGCAGTCGATGTGCTAGATGTAACAGAACATCCCATACATGTTATCCTGTCACTTCATGCAAAGGTTAACAAGCGTCATCCGCCCCTCGTGCAGTTAACTACATCAGTTTACATTTCAGAATAGGTCAGCCATACACTGTTCCGACTAAATATGATGGAATAATCAGGATTTAACAGAAGTACAGTACCTAGCGGCATGAAAACTCAGCTGACTAGGATTCCTACTTACCACTGACCACATTTATCGTTGTTATGAAAGCCAACATAAGCAATTGCCGTCTCAAATAAACTTTGGACGGATTTCCTCGCTTGTTTTCTTTTGTTCCTTTGTTTGTTATTGTTATGTGTTTGTTTAAACCCTGTATTAAGCAATAATCCATGTGACGGCGGTCTGAAAAAAGTCTGGACCAGACAATCCAGTGATTGATATCATGAGCGTCGATCGAAGCTTAAGGGATGTGGCAAGCAAGAGTTGTGAGTGAGTGAGCTGGGTTTACGCTGCCTTTTAACAGTATTCCAGTTATATCACGGCGTGTCAGCTTAATGTGGGATGAAAGCCCGAAGTGATGCAGGTCTCAGCTGTTTACCACTTCGGTGAAACCCACGAGCACAGGTATGGTGCTGACAAATCTAGAAACATTATTGTGGCGAACCGGGATTCGAACCCACAATCATAGGTTTCTGGCGTGCCAGAAGAAGCCGACAAAGGAGGCGCCATAGTGAGTGTCCCCCTATCAATGTTAGATGGGTTTTTTCCAGCACTCCAATAATCTATCAATATGTACGAGTCTTTTTCTTGTATTTATTACCCATAGATCATGTAATCCGGAATTAAGCCAGTCTAGTATTATGTCTTCACAGACTTTGATGCTTCTTCCTGTCATTGAACCTTTCCATATAGCTTTAGTTTTGTCAATATTTACCTTAAGACCAGATATTCTATAAAATACATTTAAAGTATCAATTACAGTTCTAAGACACTCTTCAGATCCATCTAAAAATAACTATGTATCATCTGCATATTGACCTAATTTATACTCCATACTATCATTCATTGTTATTCCTTTTATGCTTTTATTATTCCTAATCTTTATTCCTAGTATCTCAGCTACAAGCGAATATAGGTAGGGTGAAAGTGGGTCACCTTGCAGGCATCCTCCTTGGTTCCGAAAAAAATTGGAGAGATGTTCATTTTCTGTAACACAAGATGATGCGTTCTTTGTAAGATATTAACCCATTTGATTATATATATTAGGTCCAGAACCAATTCAATAAATGTTTTGGAAACTGTCAAAAGCCTTTTCAAAATCAATAAGTAATAAAAGTCCTGCCCGATTTTGCTCTTTCAGCTCATACATGTTATCATACATGGTTCTCAAAACCAGTTTGGTCACTATGTATTAGGGTATCTAATGTTTTCTTAATTCTGTTTGCTACAAAAGAGTTTAAAATTTTATATATAGTATTTAGAAAAGAAATCGGTCGACAGTTTTTCTTTCAGCAGCCCTCTGTCTTTGTTTTGTTTCGAATACATGTAATAATTCCTCTATTCATAGTTTAAGTAAGTTTCATTTATATACCTAAAAGCACATAAACCTAAGGCATTCTATAGTCAGTGTCAGTGAACAGTCCTGTCAGGACAAAATACTTACCATGCAACTGTTGACAACTGTCAAGTTCTATAGCCCCACCTGAGCCCTTTAGGGAAGATATACCATATGTTCTGTACAAAATACCAGTCCCTGCACAATTTAAGTGCGAAACTCAAAACAGGTGACGTGTACGAGACGCTTACATGAACAATGGGCAGGCAGATCACAGTTCACAGGAATGATCGGAGTCAACCATGTAGTGTCTTGATACTCGTACGTTTGTTGTCTACAGCGGATAAAAGGTAGGCTCAGTAACGAGTATGACCACCGTGAGCACCAATTCAGGCTCAGACTCGCCGCTCCATTGATGTTGTCAGCCGCCTGATGACATAATCGGGAATGCGATTCCATTCAATTCTTACAGCGTCGGTAAGCTGTTGCTTGTTTGCTGTTGGGTGTCATCGGATTAGACGCTTCAGATGATCCCACAAATGTTCAATTGGGTTCAAGTCAGGTAAGAGTGCTGGCCTCGGAAGAACGTTGACTTGTTCGTATTAGTCCTAGACCAGCCTTGCAGTGTTTGGTCTAGCGTTGTCATGCTGCAGGAATGTTCCCTGTTGCTGTTGGAGGAACCCGTATGGAAGCACCCGTGAAGAACATCATCTCTGTATCGCTGGCCGTTGAGGTTGCCACGGATGCTGACAAGTCTCGTCCGTTGGTTGCGACAAATTCCACCCCAAACCGCCCCACCACCTCCACCACAGGGATGAACTTCTTTAATGCAACCTGGCACCAAACGTTCCCCCCTGCGACAGTAAACTCGAGCTCTACCATCACAGCTGAAACCTGCTTTCATCAGAGAATAAGCAGTCGCTGCCAATCACAGACATGTCAACGTCCTAATGTCCTCGCGCATTGCAGTCTTCGACGTCGATGTTCCCGGGTCAGTGCCATTCCATAGTGGCTAACATCTTGGGTTGTAGAGGAAAGACTCCCTAAAATACATGCTTGTCAGAATGGGCAAAAGGCCTTTCTGGGTGTATGGAGAATAGATTATAACGCATATTTCTTGGAAATGGCACCCATTTGAATGTATGTAGAGTAGGTTCCCTATAATATATTCTTGTTAGAAATGAATATAAGATCATAAGTGTGAATAAAACGATCATAACTGTCTCTGAATTGCAGCTTGTATGCTCTCCCCATGCAGGCATGCAATCACGCATACACAGTTCGTTAGGCATCTAATGACGTCACCACAAATTGCCCTCCCGTCCTCTCCTGCCTGTAGAATCTGATTTCTGTTTTCATTGGGCGGTTCGGAAGGCATCAGATTTTCTAGCCACGTTGGTACATGTACATAACCAGTATGCAAAATGTTAAATTGCATCATCAAATCAAGAAGTACACGTTTCATGGAAATTACAAATAATTCGTACTTTGATAACCTACACCCGGACAAGCGTATTTAATAGTTACTTTTGAGTTCAATCGTTTTGTTTGTCTGATTAATAAACTGCAAACATATGTTAATGTCATGGAAATTCCAACTGTATGCATTCCCTTCTAATGTAAGCAGTAAGAATCTTACATCTGTTTTGGTGCTCTACATCACCATGGCTATCGTTGTTTCATTGCAGCAGCTCAGATATTATTTATACAAAGCGTGAAACATGAACTCGGGTAAGTGACATTTTGTGGGAGATATAGCAAGCATAAAATACCTCCTCTTATCATCATGTCCGGTTTCCCCAGGAACCTAATAGCACATTTCATGATCAGAAGTTGATATCTTAGCTTGAAGTAAAACGCAATATCATTTAAGTGCTTGGATATTGGTCGACAACACGTCATTGTCAAGAGTTTACAATATGGAGAAACATAGATCACTCTTCCACTGTAACATTCAATTCAGCTTTAAGATTCTCGAACAAATTTCAAGGCGTAAATAAATATAACAAGATTTTATTGAACCAATTCCATTGGTTTGAGAATGTACATAAATAGCCAGCATCACACTGCAGGTGATAATAACTCAATAATAGCCGATACCTGAAACAAAAAAATAGTAGAATAAAGTTGGGATGTATGGATAAGTCACAACGAAGTCTTGAAACTAGCGGCATGTTAAACTATACCAAATATAAGAGAAAGCAGAGAATAGTTTTAAAGCTGTTTTGTAAATGTCATCAGCTTTGTCGCGTATAGTAATACCACAAACGTGACTGAAGGTATATAGTGGGATACGATAAACAAATGATATATTTTGTTAAATACCTTTTCCCAATCCCATTCCGTATCCTCCCATTCCGTAGAGACCACCATAGCCTCCAAGTCCTCCGTACAGACCTCCCATGCCGTATCCGTATTTGCCTCCGTATAAACCTCCCACGCCTCCGTATAGACCTCCCATGCCTCCGTATAGACCTCCCATGCCTCCGTACAGACCTCCATAGCCTCCGTACAGACCTCCAAGGCCTCCGTACAATCCACCCATTCCGTAGCCAATTCCGCCCAGTCCTCCTTTCAACCCGCCAATTCCACCATACAGACCGGTAGGCTCGGCAAAGGCGGTAACAGCCAGGCAGGCAACAAGAGCGGCGACTATCTTCATCATTTTGAGTATCTATTGAGTAACGTGAAAATCATTGTCAAGAAAGGTAAATAGCATGTTATCGTTACTCATCTGGTATCAGTTTTACTTTCACCTGCATTCATATATTTCCCAATTTGCAAGAACGTTTTATGTTACATATTCGTACTTTTATAAATTGGCTCAACATAAAGATTGAAAACAGCCAGATGCGCAGCAGATGAATCAAATATTAAAAGTATACATATATATGACAAGCAAACCTTAAAATAGTACTTACAGTTAGGTCTTTACTCGTATCTGTGTCTCAAAGGGAGGTGAAGATAAGAGATGATGGAACAGTTTCCCCCGTCCTTTATATATACCATTTGTGAATTATACGTGATTGATTTACCTTGGGCTGGCCACTTCCAGGTTAGTAACGCACCTCAGTTTAATGGTGTAAAGTAAGCATTCTTTTCGCATCAAAGGGCCCGAGGTTATCACCCTACGGGTACACATGCGAGCTGGTTTACATGAACATCGATTAAGGAAGTACAAGACTCTCAAACACTCCTCGATCCTCAATGTTTAACCTATATTAAGTACGATCAAATAGTGATAATACTAGATGCTCCCAAAAAGATGAGCACCCGTCACAAATACAAGCAAAGGCAAGTCATTTGCTCACTGTAAACACCGGTGGTACGCGTAACACATTCTAAGTGAAACTTTTTCAAATTTTGAGCACACAAACCAAAGGTTTGCAGCATTCAAAATGTCTGCGAAAGGTGGCCTTTCCCTTATCTATATCATTTTACAAATGTTCATGAAAAGCACTGTGATTGATAGATGCTAATACGAAATTCGTGACAGATTTACACAATGCTAATAACAAAACACTTCCGTTCCTTTGATACGTGTATATAAATGAAAGCAACAATAATTTCCCTTTTCGTCAATAATGTTTACAATGGTGATCACAAGTGATTTATAACTATCATAACGATTGATGGTAATCATTATCATTGTTAGTAGTAGTAATAGTTGCAGAAGCAGTAGCAACAATAGAAGTAGTAGTAGTAGTAGCAGCAACAGTAGCAATAGTAGTAGTAGTAGTAGCAGTAGCAGTAGACGTAGATTTACTAATAGAAGCAATAGTTGTAATAACACTAGCAGTAGTAGCAGTAGTAGTAGTAGCAGTAGAAGTAGATTTATACTAATAGTAGCACTAGTAGTAATAACACTAGCAATAGTAGCAGTATTAGTAGTAGTAGTACTTCTACTAGTAATAGCGTTATTAGCATTAGTAGTACTAGTTCTACTAATAGTACTATTAGTACTAGTGAAGTGAGGTAAAATGGGGTTTAACGTCGCGTCCAAGATTATTGCACTTATATAGCGACGTGCATGCACGTGTATGTGTGTGGCTTCTTGTACTAGTTCGGACTGATGCCGATTTATAGTGCTAGCTCACTGAGATACCATGCCGCAGTTTAACATGAACACCCCACTCAGACACAGTATACTGACTCCGAGCCGACCAGTCCTTGTTTTAGCCCTTTAATGCCGAGCGCCAGACAGGGTAACAACAAGTACCATCTTTTAACGTCTTTTGGTATGACGCGGTCGGGGATCGAACTCCGGACCTTCCGCTCTCCGGGCGGACGCTCTACCACTAGACCTCGGAGGCGGTTTATTAGTACTAGTAGTAGAAGTAGAAACAGCAGTAGTAGAAGTAGTTACAACAATAGCAATCGTAGTAGTAGTAGTAGTAGTAGTAGAAGTAGTAGTAGTAGAAGTAGCAACAACAGCCGCAGTGATAGTAGTAGTAGTAGCAGCAGTACTAGTAGTATGTTTGTTTGATGTTTAACGCCTCACTCAGCAATATTCCAGCTACAGTAATAGTAGAAGCAGTAGTAGCAGTAGTAGCAGTAATAGCAGCAGTACCAGTAGTAGTAGGAGTAGTAGTAGCAGTGATAGTATTAGAAGTAGCAACAGCAGCCGCAGTGATAGTAGTAGTAGCAGCAATGCCATTAGTATTAGTAGTAGCAGCAACAGTAGCAGTAGTAGTAGCAGTAGTAGTAGAATTACTAATAGTAGCACTAGTAGTAATAACACTAGCAGTAGTAGTAGTTGTTGTAGCATTAGTAGTAGTAGCAGAAGTAGCAGTAGGTGCATTATTCTTATTAGAAGTAGTAGTAGAAGCATTATTATTATTAGAAGTAGTAGTAGTAGCAACAGTAGTAGTAGTAGTAGTTGTAGTAGCAGTAGTAGCAGCATTAGTAAGTGTAGTAGTAGCATTAGTAGTAGTAGTGGTCAGCAGTAGTAGAAGCAGTAACAACGGCAGCAGTACAAGTATAAGTACTACTACTACTACTACTAGTAGTAGTAGTAGTAGTAGTAGTAGTTTGTATGTTTGTTGTTTAACGCCGCACTCAGCAACATTCCAGCTCTTTGACGGCGGCCTGTAAGTAATCGAATCTGGAACAGACAACCCAGTGATTGACAACATGAGCATCGATCCACGCAATTGTGATCGATGAGATGCATCAACCAAGTCAGCGAACTTGGCTACCCGATCCCGTTAGTCGCCTCTTACGGCAAGCATGGGTTGCTGAAGACCTATTCTACCCCCGGAAGTAGTAGCAGCATTACTTGTAGTAGTAGTACTAGTATTAGTATTAGTAGTAGTAGTAGTAGTAGTAGTACTAGTAGTAGTAGTAGTAGTAGTAGTAGTAGTAGTAGTAGTAGCAGCAGCAACAGCAGTTGAAGTTGTGGCAGTTGAAGCAGATGTTCATATTGTTGTAGTGTAGGTTACAGTATTGCAGTAAAATCAAGGTGTGCCATCTCAGTGTTGGGGGAATCTTGAAGTGATGCAGGTCTCAGACGTTTAACACTTAGGTGTCTCCCACCAGCATGTGGTATAATGCTGACAAACCTGGGAACCTGATTGGTGCGAACCGGGATTCGAACCCACAATCATAGGTTTCTGGTGTGCCCGCGGGACGCACGCCTTCACAAAGGAAGCATCCAAACGCCTTCTGCTACATGTAACCGCTCGACAAGTTGGATTAAATAACGCTAAACGATTCGTACACCCACGTTTCTGGTCGCTGTTCTCTGTGCAGTGTTAAAAGATAAACCTACATGTAAACACTACGCGTCTATAACACTAATATTTAACAGTGTATGTCACTATTCATGAAATATGTATCTTAATATAGCTCACTAAATCTTTATAATCACAATACTATATTTTCATTTTTTTGTATTGCACACCCCGTTGAAAATTACTTAAACAAAATATAACTTTACAAGCTTCATATCAATCTATAGAAGGGGTTGTTTATTTCTGAAATGGTTTATCCATTGACACCCGAAACACATTTCAATAAAGTTGACAAGCATAGCAGGTACGAAGCTCATAAAACAGCATAGCTGGTCGGACATTCTGATCAATTCTGCAGTAACAGAGGCGGTCGGATAGCCAAGTGGCTAAAGCGTTCGATCGTCACGCCGAAGACCCGGGTACAATGTGTGAAGCCGATTTCTGGTGTCACCTGCCGTGATATTGCTACAATATTGCTAAAAGCGGCGTAAAACCATACTCACTCACTCACTCACTCTGCAGCAACACCTTACGGATTGTGGAAGTTGAAGTTTGGGAGAATAAATCAATGTTCAGACTCTGCTGCTTGTTACTGCTGCTACTCCCTGGGCACATGTTTTTGGCTGGGCCGGGGTTCAGGGAGCAGCCATTTGATTTTCAGGGAGGTAGGGAGGTAGGGGGGTGAGGGAGTTTTCATATAAAAATCAAGCCCCTATATTACTGAAAATATATAAGGTGTCCTTTTTGGTATTGACGTATCGAGATGTCTGTGTTTAGGTTTGTTTTGGAAAAACTATTTGAGTTTCTAAACATTAAATAATATGATGCTCTCAAAATCCCCCACCTCCCCCACCCCCCACCCCTTTGAAAATCAAATGGCTGCTCCCTAATGGCTCACTATAAAACATGGATACTTCCACAGAACTGTCACGATTGTCGTTTATCGCTTCGTTCCTACGCTTTTCACAAATTAGTATTATTGTCATTCTGTACTACCAGCTATGTCATCTTTCTTCAGATCGCTCGGGTTGATACAGCAGCCACCCCCGGCTATGCAGCCACCCCAGGGACCCCCGGCTATGCAGCCAAATCAGGGACCCCAGCTTGTGCAGCCGACGCAGGCACCACAGGCGACTGTTGCTAGCCAGACACCCTCGTCGTCGACGATGTCGACTTCGTCGACCCCTTTTGCCACCCAGATGTCATCTACACCCGCAGCCACCGTGGCACGTCAACGAGGGCATGAATGTGAGCAAACAATTGTTTTTGTATATATTTTCTGATTCAACCCATTCAACCCGTTCTACTAGTTCTCTACATGACTACTGGTCTATATGTCTACTCCGTCTTACTCGTGTGTGTAATATGTATATAAAGATTGTGTTTCGTTAAAAAATTGACTCGGCGGGAATGCTTTTACGCCCATTCTCCAAAATAAATCAACGTGAGGAATCGAACATCGATCAGCGTATTATGCTGTATTATTATACTTTAACAGCCATGCCACCCTGCTGCCTATAAGATGTTGTGATTCAATAATCTGATACATGTACTTAGACTTGAGTACATAAGTGATATATTCATATTTACAACTGGTTTAAATCTTAATTTGTTGTGTGGCAGCTTGTCGAGGCTGAGCTGCTCCGGCTGAGGGAAGAGAACCGGCGACTCCGGGAAGAGAACCGCGAGGTTAAGGAGGAGAGCCGCAAGATAAAGGAGGAGAGCCGCAAGATAAAGGAGGAAAACAGGAAACATGAAGGTAAGTCAGAAACAATAATAAATTCAGGTCTAACACCAATGTGAACAGCATAATAGTCTTGTGGTGGCGTGACACCTTGATGTTGACACAGGCCGTAAATACAGGGTTGGTCATACGTCTTCTGTCTGCACAATGACGTAATCGAGTCTCTGAACCGCGAGATATTCTCTGAGACTATTAATAGAACTACTAGATGTATTGTTGTCAGTTCTCGGAACTTCATATTTATGAAAACCAGAGATGTGGACATGAATTCGTATTCCAGTGTACAGCTAAGGGAAAATGAAGGGTTTGATATTCAGATATTCAACTCACATTGATTACTAAGCGTTGTTTTATTGTCATTGTTATACTTTGTTAGACCCGTGAAGATCCGGGGTGGAATAGGTCTTCAGGAACCCATGCTTGTCGTGAGAGGCGACTAAAGGGATCGGGTGGTTAAGCTCGCTGACTTGGTTGATGAATGTCATTGTATCCCAATTGCGTAGGTCGATGATCATGATGTCAATCACTGGATTGTCTGTCCCAGACTCGTTTATTTCTGAGTGCAGCGTTCAACAACAAAACAACGAATATAGCTAGTTATTGTAGTTATATATTGTTGACTATAAATCTCCCTGAAGAAACAAGGTTTGTTTTAGGGTCGGTAACAGGTATGCTTACTGGAAAACATTTGTTTGGGCCACCTGGAGTGTCCATGCACGCTATACAATATGCATAACGAACACGTAAATTGTCTGTGTTCACATGAAGATAATATCAACTCTTACATTCCTTCTTAGGGTGTCCCGTTGACAGCAACTTCGGCGGCACCGACTACCTCTGCGGCACCGTCGAATTCGGCGGCACCGTTGACTTCCGCGTCAGTGACTCTAGGCACTTTGGCTTCACAGAGGGGTCCAACTGTGAGTATACTATGAAGTTAATTCTCATTGACAGTGTAAGATTCATCTATTTTAAAAAAGTCTCTTTCCATGTAGCCACAGATGCCTGAATTAATCGTCCTTGATATTTTAGGGTTCAGCCCCACCATCACTTTTTCTTCCTTCCCTAAGCATTTCAGTTATACCTCATATTCAACATTCCTGTGCATAACAGTGTTCCACAAAAAAACATATCTTTGGGATTCCGGGATAGAATGGCCCACAGCAACTCATGCTGGTCGTGAGAGGTGACTCAGTGGATCGGGTGATCAGGCTAGGTGACTAATACCCCGTTCACATGCACAACATTTACTAACGTAAGTAATTTTGCAAATGTGTAACTATACATACGTGTGTATATGTAAATAAACTATGCGTTCACATGAAAATCAACTTAGGTGCTTCAACAAAGTATGTAAATTGTGTAAGGCACACATATTCGAAACAGTTTGTTTTCCAATCAAAGTTGAATGAGAAGAAGAGTTACTTCACCGAAAATATTCGCGAGAAGCAACATGTGTTTGATTTAAATTGTACACAAAGTTTTGACTCCTTGAAACCAAAAGAAAACACTGTCTGCTCAATTCTGACAGTGTTTGCTGTTGGCAAAAGAACGGATATTAATTAGATTATCCTCTTACGTTAACATAAACGTTCATATTGCAACATACACACACAGTACACATTTTCATCTACATTTGCACCTGCTCCAGACATGCAAATTTGCTCCTGGTGTAAATACACACACATTGAGTGAACGCGTTCACATGACAAGTATACTCACGTAAGTATTTCTACACACGTATGCACATGTACACACATATGTATAGAGGGGCGTGTGAACGGTGTATTAATTGATTTCCTGCATCGTATCCTGACGCTGTGGATCATTGCTCACATTATCGATCATATGGTCATGATTTTCTACATTCATCTTGCAGCAATATTCCCGCCACACGAGATGAAGCATGGTGATCTTCCTTCAGTTGTTGGCGATGTATGGCCTTTTTTTAGATTGTACTGTAACATATAGTCTTCAAAAAAAGAAACGCAAAGACAGATGTCATAGAACCTTCATAGTCAGGGCCAAACTGTATGAACGTTGGAGCTTCCGACGACATTCATAAAATGTTTGGCCCTCACTCTAACAGCCATTCAACAACCAGATTTATCGCGGAATAAAATAGTTCCACAAAACGAGAGATGACATGAACTTATGTACATGTATGCTTAACAGTAACAACTTTTGTAGTTTCTGTATACAAATGTACTCAAATAATATCCTCAGTAGACGAGAGAGGTCATTTAAGAACTACCTAAGTCACAATGACAGCGCGTCGTAATACACTTACATCAAGTACGAGACGTCACAATGTCCGACACGCTAAACGTGACTGCAGAGATTTCCAAAGTTTGTAATGAACTGGTGGCTATTTCAAGTGTTTGTCATTACTGATCAATTGGCCGATCACTGAAAGGTGATTGTAAAGATGTGTCGAATAGATACTAAGGTACATTCATATATTGATGTAGACTGTCACTGTAGTCTTGACACGGATCATGTTGATACTACTGTAGTTTGGGTGTGTTTTTCTTCATTTTGTTCTCTAAGATGGGTTCTGGCGAGGATATCTTTGAACGGACATGCCATTAAACTCTGACCTATCCCAATGTATGCTGAAACGCTAACTTCATGTTTAAAGGGACTAAATGATAAGAAACAACGCTTCTGTATTTATTCGCAGGGGTTCCCCAAGCGATCTGGAAGTAGTCCGTCAGATTTTTCGTTTGTGTTGTTCATACACTTATGAATGTCAATTTCTAGGTCATCTGACCGACCTCTCGTCTCATATTATAAATTATAAGTGGTTAGAATGCATGACTAATATACTAAAGTGCTGTGGTTTATGTAACGTGATTGATAATCCTCATTCAGTTACGACTAAGTGGCTCACAGACCGTGTCGAAGACCCTTTAAAGGACAAGTTCCTTCAAGAATAGCGATGCAGTATAATGTCTGGTTCTTAAGGCAGTGTATGAGTATATCAAACCTGAGCTCTCCTTTGAGAAATACCTCTTACTTAACCAAAACTCATCTTTCCCTCTGTCAAAATTTAGAAGTTGTAATCATTGATTCCCAGTAGGAATATTGCTGGATAAGGCGTTACATAACACACATTTAAAGTATGTATACAATTTCATAAATTGTTCTATGAATATTTATCTAATGTTAATTGTATTTGTAATCTTGTACTACGAGTGTGGTTTTGAGTAAATAAATGAATTTGAATCTGAAGATGTTTTCCTTGAAAATGCGGTTTGCCTTAATAAAGTAAACTGATTCTTTTTGAAATGTCAGGATACTCACTACACCAGAAAATGTAACTAAGACTCAAATATTCGTTTAGAAGTCATTGTCTGTGAAACACGTACACTTCCACAACAGCCAATCCACTCACTCAAAGTGTAAAAAGTTTAAAGGTATCTTATGATGATATACGTGTTTCTCAATTGGTATTTTTTTCTCCCTGACGCAGGCACAAAATAATATCCGAGACCAACGGCACAGACATAGAACTCTCAACCAACAGCGGCAAAGACAGCAGCAACAGCACCAGCAGAGACAACAGGAACAAAGAGACAGACAGCAGCGACTTGCTAGGGAAAGGCAACAGCAGCAACAGCAGCAACAGCAGCAGCAACAACAGCAGCCCTACCAGGATCTGTTGCGCGTTTTGGACGAGGCACAGAGGACTTCGGTAAGAATTTATTTCATCTATTATTATAAATTGGGATTTTCACAATAATACTGACTTCCGTAATCAAGCATTGTAGAACCACTGCTTTGTCAAGTCCCGACTTGCCATATTCCTTAGACACGCCAGAAACTAGGTTTGTCAGCACCATACCCTGTGCTCGAGGGTTTCAGCAAAGTGGTAACCGTGCATCGTCTATCACTGAGCTTTCCTCACCATATTATTCGTGGTAAGTGGGACTGTTGAACCCTTGGCTAGAGTAAAGGTGTA
This sequence comes from Haliotis cracherodii, assembly GCF_022045235.1. Classification (NCBI taxonomy): domain Eukaryota; kingdom Metazoa; phylum Mollusca; class Gastropoda; order Lepetellida; family Haliotidae; genus Haliotis; species Haliotis cracherodii. The sequence continues at coordinate 48,734,905 of NW_027266343.1, forward strand.
AGTATTGTTTTCTTTCATTGCAGAGAAGAGGCCGTGTGCGCAAGCCGGCAGGAATGGTGCAAATGACGCTAGGAGGAGGAATGACTAGTAAGTTGACCACAGTGTGTTTTCATGTCACCGTGTCCTAGTTTTAACATACAAAAATGGAGTTAAACAACACATCCCCCAGTTCTACGTGGGTTAGCCTGGTGTTGAAACCGCTGGGTTGTCACACAGAACTTCTAATGTTATTCCATGTGTTGAGCTCATTCTCGTCCTCTACCCTGATATCAGTCGAATAATGCCATACAAGCACAATGCCCAACTCACTCACCCACACTTCCCCCAGTGAAGATCCGACTAACATGATCAAGTGGTGAGGATCGTTAACTTGGTTGATGAATGTCATCGTATTCCAATTGTAGAGATCGATGCGCATGATGAGACACTGGATTATCTGGTCCAGACCCAATTATTTACAGAACGCCGCATAGCTGGAGCATTGCTGAGTGTGGCGTTAAACAGACAAACATACATTTCACGGAGTTCACCCTATATTACTAATACCGCTACAACTACTGCTTCTTCTACATTCTCTCGGGGTGACTGACCTAGGGCAGACGAGGTAACCCAGTACCTAAATTATGCTTGCTGTCGTATACATTCAGGGCCAGTTACAAAGTGTGATTGTGCCCGCGTTGATCATTTTACCATCCAACCGACCACTGTTTCAATGGCAGTTAAATATTTGCTGACATATTGCTGAAATATGAGGGAGTGACTGATGCACAATGCCAGTCTACATGCAATGGTAATTCTGCCTCACTTACACATCTCAGATGCCTATAATCGTGTGTTCCATTCCTGATACGCCCTGATAATCTTTCTAGGTTTGTCGGTATCATACCAAAGTAGTAAAGTTTGAAACCTGCATTACTGCTCACTTTCCTCCAACATCAAACCGGTCTGTCCACTGAGAAACTACCGCGCCATGTGTTAACATGAATTTGATTTTATATGACATTGGTATGTGAAGAGGAACTTTTTCATTTTACATACTTTCAAACAATACACGAAAAGCGAATCAAATAGTAAAGTCTGAATGCATGCTGAATATAATACGGTGACACTTTTATTAGCTTGTTTGACATGTGCTGAAATATATTCACATTTGTCAAGCAGTCGTAAGTTGACATTTTGATTTGCAAAGTTATTGTTTCTTAAGGCGGTGTTGGTAGATACTTGAAGATGTAGATAAGTCTTTACATTGAACAAGTAACGGATGTTTCCACGCTGGTGTTTTCATTGGTTGTTTCAACACATGTTACCGAACTCTCTCCGTATCGCATCAGGCGTGGTTACAAGGGAACAGCAAATGTTTATAAGAAAAAGGCGACGATAGACGCTGTCACTAGATGCCATCCAAGCGCAGTTGCACAAGCCTCAGCATCACCATTCATCAACCATTGGTCTCTCCATCAACCATACCGCAATCTATTCCTCCTTCAACGACAGCGACCACGTCAACCTGGTGTTACCTATCCAGATGCAGTAAGTAAACTGAAGTCATAAACCAATAATTTATGTCTTAGAAATTAATTCTTTCCTGCAAACATTGTTACCATCATATGGAATCAAGATTCAACTTCTACTTCATATCCCACTGTAACAGCTTTGTCAGTACATCCATTCCCATACTCGTACTTCCACTTTCAACAACTTCGATAAGGACCATGCACACGCGAATAGATCGTCTTATATGGGTTATAAACGTTACTAAATAATTCTGAAATTAACAAAAAGACTTTCTCCTTCAGGTGGTGGTCACGGCTAGTTCAACACCTCTGCTAATTACACCGCTTCGTGTGCAGGAATTGACACCCTCTCATATACTCTGTATACTTCAACGATAAGATACATGGATATAAAGTATTTCAGAAACCTACACATCAAGCATAATCCAAAGATGACAACTTAGCATGTTGGAGTTATCAGGAACTGTATTTGTTTATGGACCTTGGTAAAGCGTCCTGCTTTTGTCACGATCGTCCACTTACAACTCCTTGATGATGTCCATGTTTACCTCCAGATGACTCGGCAGCTCTGAGGTGTTGAGGGTTGTTTCATGGCTCATATTCCTACCTGAAACACCCGCTAACACCTTCCAGTTGAAGGACGACTCGGTTGTATTCACAAGCATCTTTTCTGGAACTTGTATTTGGATACGTTTGTACTCACGCTGAAATGGGCGTGTCAAATCTTTCTCTGAAAAAGACATATTGGTTAAATCATCTCTCAGATAATACGTATCATATCCTTGATACTATGAGTTGAAGACGTCTCTTCCTTAACATGTGCGGTGCTGTGGTGGGATGTTGGTAGTATCAGTCTACCAATAAGATGGATTTTGAAAGAGAAAGTGACAGGTGAGTTTCAAACTGCACCCAATTGATGGTTATAATACAGGACTCAATTATAGACACTGTTCCAAACAACTTCCTCAAGACATTCAGGACCTACAGCCCTCCTTTCTTACTTAAGGAGTGGAAGTCCGCCTATCTGTCTTAACATTTACAGAACATACCTTCGGTCAATTCAGTTCTATATTATTGTTCCTCTGTGTATTAACGGATCATAATCTGTACATGTACCGCTGTCGCTGTCGCTGGAAACATTTAGCTACGCCGCTATATTGCACAAACAGCCTTAGACATCAGTAGCCAAATAATATCAACATTGTAATATATAGGTTATCACGCGAGTGTTTTTGGGATAGCATAATATCTCGTATTGGGAACAGACATTGTGTTTCGTAAGTCTTGATATTGCCCACATTTCACGTGGTTTGCAGTAAAATATCCTGGTTGCCCTGATCATCTTTCTGGGTTTGACAGCACAATACACATGCTGTTGGTTTCACCAAAGTGTTAAACGTCTAATATTTGTAATTTCCAGCATTCCTCCCAAAACAAACTGTTCTGTGCTCGCTAGGAAAATCCCTCGAACAATTTATAAATGGATTAAAGTTTGTAGATTGTATGTGAACCACCCCATGAAATCTCGTCCAAGAGGAACTGTTCTGATGCATACACATGTTATTGTCACCCCTCGATATGTGTTTTAGGGAAGGGGTGACTATAATTATAGCATGAGTATATTATTTTCAATTTAGAAATTGTCCAATCACAATAACATAATTTGACGACTGAGGACTATCATTCCGTGAATGTATGCAGAGTATATAAGAGTATCAAATAGACGACTAAAAAAATGTCAAGTGCGATGAGGGAATTTTTTTAAAGAATGTGTTTGTTTAATATGTGTTGAAATAAGTCAGTAGTCAATCAGTTGTTCTAAATTTATTTTTTTTTAATTAAGAATTCATTTTTCGAAAATACTTGCAGAAATATATATGTGTTACAAAAGGGGAAACTAAGACGTCTGACAAGTTACATATGTTCGTATCCTGGCTATGACGTTTGTGTAGGATGTTTCTCCACATGTTAACACAAATCATTTCCAGGTGTCATTACCAAGTACCATGACGAATTTATTCGGAACGAGCAGCGCGGAAAGATCACCTTCCCCATGGCAATCCTCTATCGCAATCCATTCTCAGTTGCCGTCAGCCACAGTTGCCATCCAGTTTCGGTTACCACCAGCCTCAGTTGCACCTTCACCGTCAGCAACCACATCAACCACATCAACCTGGTGTTGCCTTTCCAGACGCTGTAAGTAAGACTGAAGTCGCAAACGAATCATTTATACAAAAGGAATTAATTCTTTATGAATAGAAATTTCATTTCTGCCCTATATATCGTCACATTTGTTTATAAAATGTCACTGAAGAATTCTGAAGATAACTAAATACTGTATCTTCTTCAGGTTTGATGACAAGCTACCTTCTCCAAAACCTCTGCCAATTACACCACTTCATGTGCAGGAATTGACACCCTCTGATATACTCGCCATGTCCGTGATCAATTGATCCGTATAATTGTAGACATCAACACTTTTATGTTGTCTTGTTAACTTGGACCAGATAATGTATCGTGAAAGTAGACAAAGTATTTCGGAAATCGGAAATCTACATAATCCAAAGGTTACAACTTAACATTTTAGTCTTATCAGGATCTGTTTTGTGTGTAATTCTGGCACGATCGTCCACCAACAAGTCGGTGATGGTGTCCATGTGTACCTCCAGATGACTCGGCAGCTTTGAGGTGTTGAGGGTTGTTTCATGTTTCATGGCTCGTATTCCTACCTGAAACACCCGCTAACACCTTCTAGTTGGACGATCACTCAGTTTTATTCACAAGCATCTTCTCTAGTACTTGTATTTGGTGAACGTCTTTAGTCAGGAGATTGTTTGAATGATTTTCAAACAGAAAGTTCTTACTCGTCGAAATGAGCGTGTCAGATATCACTGCTATGTCAGTAGAAATATCAAATTGACTTTGGTTGAAGACTCAACTCAACAAAGTATTTCAGTTACAATTCTTCATACTATGAGTTAAAGACGGATATTCCTAATCATGTGCGGTGCTATATCATAATGGCATTGAGGGCTACCGCTTTGCTCAACTGTGAGGTTGGCCTGGAGAGCTGTCTGTCCAGGGGATGTAGACACATCTGTCTACCAGAAAGATGATGTGTGCTGGACAGAAAACAATGCCAAGGTGAGTTTCAAACTGCACCTATACGATGGCTAAATGTATTAGACTAGCTTACAGACAGGCTGTTTCAAACAACTTTCTTAAACAGTAACACTCCTCAATTCTAAATAATTATTCATGTGTGTATGACATGACATCTGATCAGTCTGTACATATTCAGGTACCCCTGGCGCATCTGCCCACTACGCCCGTCTACCACACCCGTCTACTACACCCGTCTACCACGCCTGTCTCAGCTCTTGCCTGGGTGAGTTGCTGCTCGCTGGATTTAACTGACTACACAATGAAGACAATATACATCTAGACACGTACGTCTCTATAGTACACTACAACCCTGTCATATATCAGTAGGTGAATAATATCAAGATAGTAATATAGAATATCATCCATTTTGCTAATATCTTCATTTTCACTGAGCATGACATTTTTTATTCCCTACGTCATCACATTATTCCATCGTTTTCAAAGGGTACAACAGCAACGTCACGTCCATATCAACACATTGTGTGTTTATACTTACTGATGGCGTAATCATTTTTTTAAGACGCCAGTCTGTTTTATGTGACGTAGTTTCAAAAATAGATCAACTGAGTTGATGTCCCCACGAGTGATGAAGAAACACGATTTTTCAGTTATGACTATCATAATAAATAGAATAGCCTACTCGCTACACAGAAGGCAGGATTATAAGTCCCATGTCAAATGCTGAACTCCTATCGGGACAAATTAATTCACTCAGGACAGGTAATCCGTCAGTCCTGCAATGATCTGTTAAATGTTTCGGTGAGGATAATAGAGATATGAATCTATACATGCATGATAACCATCAACCATCTTGTTTCGTATAAAACAAATGCATCTTTCTCCAACAGGCATTTCGTCCGAATACCGATGGACTAGTTTGGACTCTCCTAGCTGTATGAACTCCCAAGGACTGGAGTGGCCCAACAGCCATGCTCCTCCCACCTGTGATTGTCAACAATACGACAATCCGTATAATCATATTCACCACGCTGTAGTTGTAACTGTATCATATTGTCAGAACCCTTGATAACAAAGTCTTTCATTAATTCAACTTCCTTCTCCTTCATCAGTTAATAGTGTCTTCACTGTCACCTGTTTTTTCAGTACAAGTACTTCTAACGTCAGTGCATGGGAGGGTTTAAAGGGACACCAACCTTATGGTTTCGTACCACCATCACTCCACAGCATGTGACCAACTCTGCTCAGGAAAATGCGTTAGCCATATTGTATTACAACTTATTTTGGTCCCAGGAGGATGGATATATACAGACGTAGTTGAGCCATGCTACCCTGGATATATACATTTGAACATTATTCCATATAAACAAACTTTCATATTTTGCCATGGTATTGGAATTCCAAGCTCCAAAATGTTTAGTGTTCGGAGATGTTGGGGTGCACATTTCCGCCCTGGTTTTATATTAATTTTGAAACTTTATCGGGCTTCCAGAATGAATATATACAGATGTTGTTGAGCCATGCTGCTCTGGATGTATTCATTTCATGCCGTCTAAACAAATCTAGGGATCGGTCAAAGAGTACAAATGGGGGTATCAAACCCAAATCCACTATAGACAAGTCAAGGCGAGAGTTAAAATCGGAATATTCAACAGGTCTGGGTCACCATTTGCTGTGGTCATTGCATAATCCAATGCTATTAATTACTATAACCACTGTGCTAGACTGTCACCTCAGGTAGCACGTTCAAAGTGTTTTGCTGGCTTGGGTTCGATTCCTCATGTGGTCACAATGTTGTGTGATCTAATCTTCCTGAAAGCTTCAAAATCCACAAACCTGTGATCAACATGTTCTATGCATGTATCCTGTTACCTTCATTGTCTCTGCATGTGTGTATGTTATCCTACAAGATGTTACCATCAGGTTTGTGTAAGAGCACGTGATTGTATAACCCATTTTGAGATATGTCTTCACCAACCAATACTTATCGTAAGACGACTAACGGGATCGGTGGTCACGCTCTCTGACTTGGTTGATGCACGTCAATGTATCATACACTTGTGAACGTCAATTTCGCGGTCATGTGACCGACCTCTCGTCCAATGAAAAAGTCGCATATCGTGTAAACGTCAAATTATTCGATGATAAATGCTATCTGACTCATTCATGACAACTGGTGTTATTCCGACACAAGCCAAATAGACTGGTGTCGCTTCGAAGGAAAGCACATTGGCGTAAACTCCAGTGTTGCTTCAGACAAGAACGATAATTACTAAGCGGAGAACAAAAACATACATTTTAAAAAAAAAAGTTCATAAGCATGCAGTTCAACTCATTTATTCATGTTAAGGTTCAGATTGCAAATTAAGATTATAAAATTAGATGAAAAAAACTGACAATACGTAATTTTCACTATGAACTTCCTACATATTTAGAAGGATGTCTAAATATATACAAACTCGCTTGACCGACGTAATATTCAAACACATTGGGGATTGAGAGTTAGACTTGGGCTCCATTAAGCTTTGTTTGTCGTTCGAGGTAACTTAATGGATCGAGTGTTCAGGCTCGGTGACTTTGTTGATTGTATGTCTTCATATCCCGATGACATGTGTGGCTCGCACTGTCAACGACTGTTCGTTGAATTCATCGTCTGTAGTTGGCGACATATGCAGTTCACACTTCCCCAAATCTCTATCTTTACCAAGCCAAAGGTCATCTTCCGACAGGCATATTAATGTTACAAGTTCAATATTTTAGAATAGGATAATATATACATTTATATCTAGATTGGAGGAAAAGTTTTCAAATGACGGGGTATCTTTTAAATATTTATAATACCCTTTGAACTTCTCTCGAAAATTTCAGGTTTGCGTGGGGTCAGACATGTCTAAGCATAAAACAGGATCATTGTGTCCAAGGCAGCATTTTTGTATGTCACACCGTCAAATGTAAAGATTGATAGTCTGTCAAAGGTTTTAAATGATTCAATTGGTGGATCCCTTTCTGTGGATGATTTAAAAAAGGTTATGCCGTGGCACGCATATGCATACTATCGAGACACAAATGTAATATACTGAGTCAAATTAAAAACTTCACACTTTTAAAAGTAATCCCATATATGATATACAACGGACAAATGTATCAGAGAAGGTATTTTTAATCATTAATGTCCAAAGAAGGATTTTGATTAACGGTGGTAACCTACGGTATTCGGTAATAACATCAACAGTTTAAATCATAAGTCCCAAGCACGAGAATCTGATGGCACACAAGTTCAGTAGCGTGTATGGCCACCATGTGCGTTGACAACTGCCACACAACGCCTCCGCATGGATCTTGTAATGCTTGTGAACACATGATTGGGAAGACGACGCCATGGTTGCTGCAAAATGGTGCCAAGATCTTGCAAATTCTGTGGTTGGTTCTGGTGAGTGCGCAGACTTCTGCCAAGAGCATCCCAGACGTGTTCGATGGGATTGAGGTCGGGAGACCTTGATGGCCAGTCCATGACGGTGACTCCCGCATTCTGAAGGAAATATTTTTTGATAAAATTGCTGTGTGGGGTCTGGCATTGTCGTGTTGGAAGATCAAACCGGGTCCATGTGCTGCCATAAAAGCCAGAAGTTCTGGTGCCAGTACCTGGTCGCGGTAGGCAGCAGCGTTGAGGTTGCCACGGATGACAAATCGAAGATTAAATCGGGACTCATCACTGAAGACGACTTGATTCCAATTCCTCTGAGTCCATCGTAAGTGTCGCTGTGCCCACAATTGACGTTGACGTCTGTGTAATTGAGTCAGAATCGGCCCGCAGTATGGCCGTCGTGCTTGAAGGTGAGCAGTTCTCAAACGGTTTCGAACAATTTGCGCACTCAGTCTACCCCTAAACAGTTCATTTCTGGTTGATGTAGCCGTCAAAAATCGGTTACGAAGGTGACGTAAGACAATCTGACGATCCTCTGCATGTGACGTTACACGAGGTCGACCTGGCCAAGGGCGATCAGCGGTGGTACCCGTTTGCTGTAGATGCGTCTGTAAATCATAAACAGTCCATCGACTAATACCCATCGGGGGTCACGGGTGGCCCAGTCGTCTAAGGCGCCGAGATTCGCTGTGCAGAGTTGCGTCCCTTGGGCACGCCAGAAACCTATGACTGTGGGTTCGAATCCCGGTTCGCCCGGATTATGTTTATAGGTTTGTCAGCACCATACCCCTGCTCGTGGGTTTCACCGAAGTGGTAAACGTCTGAGACCTGCATCACTTCGGGCTTTCCTCCCACATTAAGCTGACACGCCGTGATATAACTGGAATACTGTTCAAAGCGGCGTTAAACCCAACTCACTCACTCACTAACTACAACCCATCGTCCTTGCGACTTCAGCTACGGACGTTCCCGTCTGCAGCATGCCAATGGCAGGTTCACGTTGCACATTTGAAAGGCGTGGCATGACAAATGGCCGTAAAGTCTTTTGTTTTCTTGTGTTTTTCTTTTTTTTGTTTATGACTGCTAACAAGTTTGGCTGAAAACATGTGCGGTATTATGGCCATGTGACCAGTTGCACGTGAAAAAACACTTTTGCCACTATAGTGCTGTGATCGATGATCGATTCACCTGCACAAAAACGGGTGTTATCTGAAGACAATACGTGGCCATTACTGTTTAAATACACAATAAGGGCCCACAATGATAACTGGTCAAAATGTTAAATTTTTTGGATTGTGAAGTTTTTGATTTGGTTCAGTATACATATCCGTGTTTAGCAATTGTCGTAACCACGTCCCAAGGTATAAATATTAGGTAAATATTTGTTTTTTATGCTTTTGCATCAACAGTGACAATCGTGAGACTTTGGATTGAGGCCGCTCTAAAACTATCCAGTTGATGTTTGTTTGTTGTTTACCGCCGCACTCGGTGTGCCATCGAACCCCATTGCGTGGATCGATGTTCATGAAATCAATCACTGGATTGTCTCGTCCAGGCTCGATTATTTACAGATAGCTGGTATATTGCTGAGTGCGGCGTTAAACAACAAACAAAATCAAGCAATCTACTGGACATGGTAATTATTTCATTGACAGAAAATGACTTCATGTAGAAATAAAAGGCATTGTAGGTACATTTTCTAAACGTCCTGTCCTTCAATATTTGGGGGTGAAGCATGTAATATTTGTCAGACGTAGAATATTACCCTTCAATGAGTAGCCGAAAATGGTTTGTTTAAAGATTTTATTCACGATACCAACCTACATTCAATGCTCAGGTTGCCTTATTCTTCTTTGGTCTTTACGTGATCCTGATAATTGGTGCATATATGTTCTCACATCTAGAGTAAGCGGAAACAAGTTCTGGTCCTCCATGTCTCTCCTTGTAAGAAACTTAAGACCGGACACTGAAATGTCCACACATACAAGGATAAACTCTTCAACTAGTTTCCATGAGCTGCAGAGGCTTCTTGGAAGCGCTTCCAAAGAAGGCATTTGTATTTTGGCGTTGCCACCAGTGTCTGGAACTCAGCAGAGTAAACAGAGCACCAAGGGACAGCATATATTTTTTTTTGTAACTGCAGGCCCAGTCAAAAGAATGCAGGCCCAAACATTCGAACTGAAGCAGAGAGCCATACTCTTGCAAGATAACTTACAAAACACAACCAGTCAACTCGAAGCTTTTACCGCCATCACTCCGACACTGAGGTGATAGATGAAGCCTACATATATCAAAGGACATTATCATCTTGAAAAATATCTTTAAAAGTTTGCTACTACATCCCATACACCATTTAAAAGGTCTAATCCTACTGTTTATAAATGTGAAAGTTATGTTTATCACATTACTTAAACAATGCAGCGAACATATTCTTAGGGTCCAGACTAAGCACCAAGGAAGCGAATATTATGGCGATTTTCGGCAATTTTTTTTATTGTTCATAATAGAGCTATCCACCAACTTATTTCTTTTTTAATTTTCATCGTTAGAGTAATCGGAAAATGATGAAAAAAAAATTTAAAGTACGATCTATCACATATTTCCGATAATAGTGGGTTTCCGCTCAATGTGAAAATATCGGAAAATACCTCCCTTTTCGAAGCTCTGTATGACTAACACGTGAGAAAATTCGTTTGATTTTCGGTATTGTTAGAAATCAATAATATTCGCTAGGTATACTCGCTAGGGGTATATTCGTATTTGTAACACTCGATTTTATTGGTTGGAAATTAGTTTCTAATGACGCTTTTGCCGTAATCTAATATAAGTTTGTTTGTTTGTTGTTTAACGCCGCACTCCGATATATTCCAGCTTTATGACGGAGGTCTGTAAATAATCGCGTCTGGACCAGAAAATCTAGTGATTAATATCATGAGCATCGATCGACGCAATTGGGATCGATGACATCTATCAACCAAATCAACGAGCCCGACCACCCGATCCCGTTAGTCGCCTTTTACGACAAGCATAGTCACCTTTAACGGCAAGCATGGATTGCTGAAGACCTATTCTATCCCGGAATCTTCACGGGTAATCTAATATAAGGATCGTGCACGTGATTGGTCAAAATCAAGCACACGACCTAAGGTAGCCAATCAAATAACAGCAATGAGTGCTGTCCTTGTGTATGACATATATATTTAGAGGAAAGTCTTTGGTTAAATCGTGTAAATTTGAACGTTTTAATTAGGAACTCGCGACCTATGTTTAGAATATGGAACGTTTTGCTAGCTGTACGACCTGTGACAAAAATGTCTAATACATATATTTGGGCATTCAGCCTAAAATAAATTGGGGCGACAAATACCGAGATGTCATTCGACATACATTACACGAAATATTAACTTAGATGAAAGTTTGACATTTTTTGAAAATATGTTTGATTTTATGTATTACTTTACTGACTTCATTTACGATTAGATTGAAACGTCTGTATGTTAACTGCGCTTTTACATGTTCAATATGGACCCGTTGTCGAAGCATGCGTCCAGACCCGTGAAGATTCCGGGGTATAATAGGTCTTCAGCAACCCATGCTTGCCGTAAAAGGTGACTATGCTTGTCGTAAAAGGCGACTAACGGGATCGGGTGGTCAGGCTCGCTGACTTGGTTGATGCATGTCATGGATCCCAATTGCGTCGATCGATGCTCTTTATAATAATCACTGAATCGTCTGGTCAAGACTCGATTATTTACAGACCGCCGTCATATAGCTGTAATATTGCTGAGTGCGGCGTTAAACAACAAACCAACCAACCAACGAAGCATGCGTCCCATGGCCAGATTATTTCTTTTTCAATGACAATACAGGAAATAGTTCATAATCTTAAATAAATTTATAAAATACCATAAACTGAAATGAAATACGTATTTTCTGACCTTGTGAAAAGTGATAGATTTGATAAGTGAATGAGTGAGTGAGTGAGTGAGTTGGGTTTTACGCCGCTTTGAACAGTATTCCAGTTATATCACGGCGTGTCAGCTTAATGTGGGAGGAAAGCCCGAAGTGATGCAGGTCTCAGACGTTTAACACTTCGGTGAAACACACGAGCACGGGTATGGTGCTGACAAACCTAGAAACATAATCGGGGCGAACCGGGATTCGAACCCACAGTCATAGGTTTCTGGCGTGCCCAAGGGACGCAATTCTGCACAGCGAATCGCGGCGCCTTAGACGACTGGGCCACCCGTGCCCCCTTATAAATGAATGATATGACAGGTTGGTTCTTGAAACTATATATTATTTTGACGTGGCTAAGGTGTGGCCCGTACACCGACAGGGGCCTGACGTGTTGAAAGAGTTAAGGAGTGGAGTATTATGAAGCTGGACCGTGTTTCACCAAGCAATGTCAGTGTTATGATTCATTCACATCCACAAGGGCCTGTCGAAATCCGCTCGAGAACAAATCTGTCGGCCTCGAACCTCCGGGTCGATGTCTATTTCGAACACTGAGTCTCAGCCAAATTCCTGATGAGACTGAGCTTATCTGATATGCCTTATGCTTCTAAAGGGTGGCCATGGTTGGAAAAGAATTTCTGAAGGACAGGACTATCATGGGGTTCTATAAACCTTGCAACCAGTCGTCTGCCGGAATTTTAAGCTTCGAACACATATGAGAAATCTTAAGTCAGAGCCGTTTTTAGTTATGCCGAAGTCCTTGTCGGCTGCCTCAACAACTTTCTTAAAGAGCGTCAACTCAATTTTATGGAGCAAAACTAGAGGATCCGCTCTTTACCGTCCACAAACGTGGTCTACTATGGTGGTTTTCGGGAAACCAAAATCTGTCCATGCTTTTTTTTGTAGCCCATCCTCTTTGATCTCATTTCCGCAACGGTACCCTCCAGTTGCTGATTTGTCTATTGTTGGATCTAATGACATTTTATCAAAATCAAAAGTTGCCCTAATTTAAATTGCTCCTATCTGGACTGGTTTTAACACCTCATTGAACAGTATACCATTTATATCACGGTGTTAAAAGTTGGTGCTTAGAGATGAATTTACGACGCGTCTGTCACGGAGATTTGTTGGATTGGTGACTGTGTGTGTCCGCTTTATTCTGGTGGGCGTGGGGGGGGGGGGGGGGGGGGGGTGGTGTTTTTTCGTTTTCGGTCGTGCCCCACACAAGCGCATGAAAACTAAGCACATCCACTATGTTAAAATATGCATCTGCTCACCCAGTTATATTTCGTTTATTCAGTCCATATGTATTCCGTTTTCATTGGCCAGAATACGCGCTCGTGTATAATTGTAAAAAAAAATCTGTCGGGATCTTCATAGAAAGAATGATAAAGTACAATCGTATGTCGAAAGATAATCATTCAACGATATATCACTGATATGCACATTTATTACCAGGAAAATTTGAAATAACATTTCAAAAACAGCACTAAAGATAAAATGTGCCATTTCACATAACACTCAAGAAGAAGTGTGAATGAATTGATTACGACAGTGAACTTAGTTCACAACAATACCTCAAGTATCCGCGAGTCCAGTGTATATTCAAAGGATGGAGCAGATACAATGCCCCATAGATCAATTGTCTCTGTCGTGGTTTAACCTCAACAAAGAGAAATTGTCAATATCATTTTTTTAACACGAAAGAAACTATTGGCTAAATGGAGACTAGTCTCTGTACAAAGAAACCACACATGATAGTCTGGTTCAGTTTTTTTACTGTCAAATGCATTGGTATGTCTAAGATAACGTATCCAAAACCAACTGCCGGAATATGGTGCCACTAGTTTCAGTGCACTCTGTCAGACTGCTCACGCTTTGGTAAATACACTGGCCCAAGGCAACCCTTACGGCAGGTTCGGCAAGGACTCTCCTGAAGGTAGAAACAAAAATATATTTTCACCAAATAATGACCCTGCATTAATGTTCAAATTTGAATCGTGTTTAGCAATTCTCATAGCCACGTCACAAGGTGCAAGTATGTGTATTGTGTACGTTTGCATCAACAGCGTGACAATCGTGGGTTAGGTTTGAAACTGTCAACTTGATTTGGGAAGAAGCCCCAAAGAGATGGCCTTAGATATTTACCACCTTGTTGAAACACGCGATCACGGGAATGCTGATGACAACCCTAAAAACATTATTCGGACCAATTTGGGATTCGAACCCACGATCATCGATTTCTGGCAGTCCTAAGGTCCACAGTTCTGCACAGTAGATTGCGGTGTCACAGACAACTGGGCTACCAATAATACCCAGGTGCCATGGGTGGACTTACTCAAGAAGTATTCACATATGTGAATGTTATGGCTGAGCTGTAAAAAAAGACATTTGTTGTCTTCAGTCAATCAATTTTAATTCAGAATGATAGAACACATTACGAACAATACAACGAGTGGCTGAAACGTTCTGTTTGTTTGTTTAACGCCGCACTCAGCAATATTCCAGCTATATGACGGCGGTGATTGACATCAAGACCATGGATCCACGCAATTGGGATACGATGACGTGCATCAACCAAGTCAGCGAGCCTGACCACCTAATCCCGTTAGTCGCCTTTTACGGCAAGCATGGGTTGCTGAAGACCTATTCTACCCCGGATCTTCTCGGGTTCTGAAACGTTCTGAGTCTAACTATGCGTATCGTAATAAGCGACTAATAGGCTTAATATCTTTATTTCAGTTTAGCACCAGTGTTTAATTGTGTTCTATCTTTTCCGGATTTTGGTATACAAGGAATCACACAATTGTTTATTGTTTGATTTAATTTAATATTTTCAAAATATCCTTTGATTAACCTCAAAACCAATTTTCCTCCCGAAAGGCTTTAATAATCTGAAGCAAATGTCTTAATACCTTGACTTTTGGTTTTTTCCATTGAATTTATCGGCATGTAAATTTCATCTGTACCAATTGCTTTGTCCAGGTTTTCTTAAAAATAATTTGGTAGTTCTTTGGATAGACATTTTTTTAATAAGGCCCAGCGTTCCCCCATCAATCATACTATTACAGACATATACGTTTTTATTGAACTGTTTTTATTTATCTTATACCAGCACTCCGTTCATCTTCCCGCGTATGGTATTATTAGACCTCTCGATATTCAAAATGTACAGTGTATCTTCCTGTTTGGTCTCTTCATATACACATTGTACTATTCACCTACCCATGTATCTTATCAAAAGGCCTCCAGAGGTAGACACTTTACAGTTCACCTACCCATGTATCTTATTATAAGGCCTCCAGAGGTAGACACTTTACAGTTCACCTACCCTTGTATCTTATCAAAAGGCCTCCAGAGGTAGACACTTTACAGTTCACCTACCCATGTATCTTATTATAAGGCCTCCAGAGGTGGACACTTTACAGTTCACCTACCCATGTATCTTATTATAAGGGGCACTCGTGAAGAGCAACCTCCTCGTGGTGAGTGCTGGGTAACGCTAATAGCTCTTCCCCCGTGTGGAACCGGGGCAGAATATTTCCACAGCCTCCCATTGCTGGTCGTATGAGGCGACTAAAATGGGCAACCTGTTTGCCGTGGGTTGCGTCCCTGTGTCGGCGGAGGACGGGAGTCTGGTAGTTGAGGGCACTGGTTCCTGGAACTGTGTTCCTTTGCCCAACACACTACTTCGACCCTTACTTCGCCTAGACGGGTGGTAAGATGGGCCCGGTCTTATCAATCGGCTGGTCATGCCAGGCCCTGTGCGTAATATTGTGTATGCACACCTGTGTTGTGTTTTAATGTATCTTTTGGTCTTGGCCGTACATTACTTGTGTGAATTCTCCAATTTGGATTGAATAAATTGCCTAGAGTCTTACGCCAGAAGGCGGTGGCTCATGGGCCAATCTGGTGATGTTGACCTCCAAATTCAGTATGTATCCGATTACTTGTCATGGGCCGAACCAGCCTGGCATATAATTTGGTATACAAATATTGCTATTTGCGTCATACTTGCTGGAGTATACCATCCCTGTATCCCTGGTGTTTGCATGTTGGAGATCCGGTGCAACACAACATCGCTCTTTGTGGCACTCCATGGTGGGTGGGGAGCAGGGGTGCTGAATTACTATATTTCACCATGTCGCACAAATACCCTGGTTCAACCCGTTCAAAACGTCGTCATGTCGATCTTGATGACATTGATCAAAATGAGCAATTATCTCGTGGCTTAGATTCATGGGCCCGCTTTATTGTGATTGAGGCAGCTGACAAACAACCCATTAAACTTAATCCATTCGCCATTTCCAAAGCTGTCTTAGGAATTTGCGGCGAAGTGAAGAATGTGACACGTCTCCGTAGTGGCTCTCTTCTTGTTGAGTGCTCACGGAAGCAACAATCTCTCAACTTGTTGTCCATAACCACTTTTGCCAATATTGCGGTTGATGTGTCCCCTCATAAAACCTTGAATTCTTGCCGAGGCATTGTTCGAGACAGAGCTCGTTGCCTGTCCGACATGTCAGAGCAAGAAATTGCAGACGAATTAAAATCTCAAGGAGTGACAGGAGTTAAACGTTTTACCATGAAATCTAGAGACGGAAACATCATCCCGTCCAACACTTATTTGCTTACTTTTACACTTTCAGCACTACCTACGTCAATTAAAGCTGGTTATCTCAACATCGGAGTGGAGGTGTATGTCCCCAATCCACTCCGGTGTTTCAAGTGCCAAAAGTTTGGACATGGCTCCAGATCTTGTGCTCACTCAGTGGTCTGTCAGCGCTGTGGTGCCAGTCATGACAGCACCGACTGCTCAGCAGAAATAAAATGTTCGAACTGTAAAGGACAACATCTGGCCTCATCCAGGTTATGCCCAGAATGGCTTCAACAATCCAAAATCCTGAAGCTCAAGCATGAGCAAAATATATCCTTTTATGATGCCAAGAAGCTGATCGAAAGTCAGAGCCCACAAAGTCCACTTTCCAGAACCTTTTCTGCTGCTGTCACTACCTCCGCTCCTCCAACTGCATCCATTTCTATTCAGACAGAATTGACATGGATCACATCAGATCAACCTGTCAGCATATCATCAGTGCTTACTTCAAATTCGTCTTCAACTCAAACTATAAGCCATTCTCAACCTTTGACTGATCAAGCTGATACTGCTCAACCTGATACTGTTGAACCACCTCCTACAACGCCAGAGGCTGTAGAAACTACGCCTACTGAATCTAAGGTTACTTTGACAAGGAAAGAACGTAAAAAACTTAATAGAAAACAATCAATCAGAAATTCCTCATCTTCAGAGGTTCCTGTCAATAACTCCTTTGATGCTCTGGACATGGATGTCACCCCATCGTCACGGAGCAGTAGTAGGAGTCCTTCATCCTCACGTGTACGTGAGCGTTCACCGATTGAGCCACCATGACTCAATCGTCTAACATAATCCAATGGAATTGTAGAGGATTTAGGAATAATTTTAACGATTTACAACTTTTAATTCAAGATTTTAAACCATCAGCTATGTGTTTACAAGAAACATACCTTAAGAACACAGATAAATGTGATGTCAGGAAATATAACATGTATAATCACTTCTCACCTCCAGGAGCAAAAGCCACTGGAGGTTCTTCAATCTTGGTGAGACAGGATATAATTCATAGAGCTATTCCTCTTACCACCAATCTTCAAGCCGTTGCAGTCCGGCTAACATTTCACATCGCCTTCACACTTTGCTCTTTGTATATTCCACCATCTTCTACACTTCAGCAGGCTGAACTTCAGTCTTTATTTGACCAACTCCCGAAGCCCTGTGTCATCATGGGTGACCTAAATGGACATAACCCTCTGTGGGGAAGTGTCCATACGAACGCTAAGGGCACGGTCCTTGAAGATTTTATTACAAACAATAATTTATGTATATTTAATGATGGTGCAAACACATATTTACATCCTGCAACAGGAACTTATTCAGCATTAGATCTGTCACTCACAGATTCTGATTTACTACACGAATTTGACTGGTCAGTCCATGATGACCTATGTGGAAGTGACCATTTCCCCACAATACTACAGTCTATTCTCCCAACCGATGAACCACCTTCAACAAGGTGGAATTTTAATAGAGCAAACTGGCCCTTATTTCAAACACGTTGTTTTGAAACTCTGAAACCTGAAACGTTCCAAAACATCCCTGACCCTATTCAGATATTCTCAGAACAACTGAAACACATAGCTGATGAATCCATTCCTAAATCCTCTGTGAACCCGCACATTCGCAAACCATGGTTTAGCGATGATTGCAAACAGGCTAGAAAGCGTAGGAAAAAAGCGGAAAAGTTTTTCCGCCGACACCCTACGGTCCATAATTTAAATATTGTAAAAATAAATAGTGCAAAGGCCAGACGAACTTTTAAACAAAATAAACGTCAGTCTTGGAGAAATTATGTATCCAGAATCAATTCACGCACACCTATATCAAAGGTGTGGAATATGATTCAAAGAATCAAAGGCAAGGGTTCTAAATCCGGCATTAAACATCTCAAAGATGGTAATGATTTATTGACAGATAAATTTGACATTGCAAATAAATTAGGTGAAACTTTAGCCAAACATTCTTCATCATCAAACTATGACCCTAAATTTCAGAAAATTCAGCAACAACAGGAAAAGAAAAAGGTAAATTTTAATTCTGATAATGGTGAAGACTACAATGAAGTGTTTTCACTACATGAGCTCAATACCGCCCTTGGGCAAGCTCATGATACTGCAACTGGAGCTGATAATATTCATTATCAGCTTTTAAAACACTTGCCTGAATCATGTCTCCAAACACTTTTAACTATATTTGATGCTATTTGGACATCAGGGACTTTTCCTCCTTCGTGGCATGATGCGATTGTAGTCCCTATACCCAAACCTGGACGGGATCATACAGATCCATCAAATTACCGTCCCATATCTCTCACTAGCTGCGTTTGCAAAACTATGGAACGTATGGTGAATAATCGATTAGTTTGGTATTTGGAAACCAATCATCTCATTACAGATATACAATGTGGTTTCCGGAAAAATAGAAGTACCATTGATCATCTTGTGCGTTTAGAATCGTTCATAAAAAAATCCATTGTACATAAACAACATGCCGTATCCATCTTTTTCGATTTAGAAAAAGCTTATGACACAACTTGGAAGCATGGCATTTTAAAAGATCTTCAAAATTTTGGATTGCGAGGTCGTTTGCCTCAGTTTATATCCAGTTTTTTAACCGACAGACAATTTCAAGTCCGTGTGGGTTCAACCCTGTCTGATCATTACAATCAGGATCAGGGTGTTCCACAAGGCAGTATCTTGTCTGTCACATTATTCAGCATTAAAATTAACAGTCTCTCCAAGGTATTGAATGACTCAATTGATGGGTCACTCTTTGTAGATGACTTTAACATATCTTGTCGTGGCAAAAACATGCACACAATAGAAAGGCAACTGCAGCTTTGCCTTAATAAAATCCAAAAGTGGTCACTTGAAAATGGTTTTAGATTTTCTAAAGCAAAGACAAATTGTATCCATTTTTGTAGAAATTATAGACCGCATAAAGACCCGGAACTGTTGTTAAACGGTGCCCCCATCAAGGTTGTTGAGGAGACCAAGTTCTTGGGTCTTATATTTGATCGCCACTTGACGTTCTTACCCCATATAAAATATCTTAAAACTAAATGCTTGAAGGCTCTTGATCTACTAAAAGTTGTTGCAAATACTAAGTGGGGTGGGGATCAGACAACCTTACTTCACCTGTATAGATCCCTTATTAGATCTAAACTAGATTATGGTTCAATTGTTTATGGTGGAGCTGCTCGAAGTAATTTAGAGAAATTAGACAGCATACATCATCAGGGCCTGCGGCTCTGTCTTGGATCATTTAGAACTTCTCCTATAGATAGTTTGTATGTGGAGGCGGATGAACCTTCGCTTGCACAACGCCGCTTGAAATTATCTCTTCAATATGTAACTAAATTACGTTCCAACCCATCAAACCCAGCTTATAATTGCGTTTTTGATCCACTTAATGAGGAACTGTTTCTAAACAAGCCCAAACTTATCCCACCACTTGGGGTTTGGATCAAACCTCATATTGCAGCTACTAATATTGATTTAGACATCATATCTCCACATGCACTTCTGTCTACTCCACCTTGGCAGTTAGTCAGACCTGAAGTAGACCTTTCTCTAACTAAGTTTAAAAAATCTGACACAAATCACCTAATTTATCTACAAGAATACAACCAATTACGTTCCTCCTACAATACGTACAAATCTATATTTACTGATGGATCCAAGGATGATGGCGCCGTTGCCAGCGCCACTGTCATTGGATCCAGGACTATATCAAACAGAATACCAGATAACTGTTCCATTTTTACGGCAGAGGCTAAGGCCATATTAACAGCATTGGAATATATAAATAACCAATCCCAACATAAACAATTTATTATATTTTCCGATTCACTTTCTTGCCTTCAAGCTATTCAAAATCTGTCTTGTACACATCCCCTTTTAATCAAAATTGTTGAATTGTTTAATGCTCTTGCTACTGGCCAATACGACATCGTATTTTGCTGGTTACCGAGCCATGTTGGTATTATTGGTAACTCAATGGCTGATTCTGCAGCTAAAGCAGCACTCAACAAATCTGAGACACCACTTCTGATTCCATACAGCGATTATAAGCCAGTGATCAGATGTTATATCCGTGATCTCATGAAAAAGAAGTGGGACACCCAAGCGGGTGTAAATAAATTGCATGAAATTAAACCAACTATTGGCTACACCTACTTGGGTTGTCAGTCCAGATTTGATGAGGTCATTTTGCGGCGATGTCGTATTGGCCACACGAGATATACACATGAATATCTTTTAAAAGGTGAAGATCCTCCGTTCTGTGTCCCTTGTGATGAGAGAATCACGGTCAAGCATGTCCTGCTTGACTGTATTGATTTTTCCATCACAAGGGATAAGTACTTCAAAGTATCCTCCATTAGGGATCTTTTTAATCAGATAAGTCCACATTTTATACTTGCTTTTTTAAAAGAAATTGAATTTATTGATAAATTTTGATGACTATGTATTGTAAATAAATAAATACCTTTTACTATTGATAGTATGAATAATTAACTGAGTTTGTAAGTGGCTATTTCCTCGAAGGGGGTTAAAGTAGTGTAAAATTATTGTCCCCCTGAGAGGATATGTAAGACCAATTCATTCAAAGTAATTTATCTATCACTGGTTTTAAACGTAGAATATTTGTATATTTTAATGTTCGGCTAATCTCGTCAACATTCGCCAATAACTAAAGGAATGGTGTAAATCCTGCTAGGGAACCTTGTAGGTAGCTAAGGTACTGTAAGTCCCCTTGATCCCTAGTATGGTGGCCTAACTTTAGTTGTTGGTGATTAATAGCCTGTTTTTATAATGTGTCGTCTGTTGTAATCAAATCATTTTATTGCTCTAAAACTAGTTTTACACTTATTAACTGTGATATATTGCTGGTTGTTATACTGTCCTTCGTTGACAGCTTTTATATAAATCTATAATATAACTGCATAACTTGTTCAAGTCACGATATGGCTGAAATATTGCCGATGTGACTTTAAATATTAACTCACTCACTCACTCACTCTTATTATAAGGCCTCCAGAGGTGGACACTTTACAGTTCACCTACCCATGTATCTTATTATAAGGCCTCCAGAGGTAGACACTTTACAGTTCACCTACCCTTGTATCTTATTAAAAGGCCTCCAGAGGTGGACACTTTACAGTTCACCTACCCTTGTATCTTATCATAAGGCCTCCAGAGGTAGACACTTTACAGTTCACCTACCCTTGTATCTTATTAAAAGGCCTCCAGAGGTAGACACTTTACAGTTCACCTACCCTTGTATCTTATTAAAAGGCCTCCAGAGGTGGACACTTTACAGTTCACCTACCCATATATCTTATCATAAGGCCTCCAGAGGTAGACACTTTACAGTTCACCTACCCTTGTATCTTATTAAAAGGCCTCCAGAGGTGGACACTTTACAGTTCACCTACCCTTGTATCTTATCATAAGGCCTCCAGAGGTAGACACTTTACAGTTCACCTACCCATGTATCTTATCATAAGGCCTCCAGAGGTAGACACTTTACAGTTCACCTACCCATGTGTCTTATCATGAGTGAGTGAGTGAGTGAGTGAGTGAGTGAGTGAGTTAAGATTTTAAGTCACAGCGGCAATATTTCAGCCATATCGTGACTTTCAAAAGTTATATATAATAAATACATGTAAACCATAAAAACCTGTCAACGAAGGACAGTACAATAACTAGGATATCACAGATTCAATTTAAAACTAGTTGAGAATATATAAAAGTCATAAGTATCAACAACACAATATAAAAATGGGCTAGGGATCGTCAGTAACTAAAGGGAGATCACCATTCCAGGGACCATGGGGACTTACAGTGCCTTTGCTTCCTGCATGGACCCTGGCTGGATTTATATCATTCCTTCAGTCACTGGCGATAGTTTACCAGTTAAGCCTTAGATTAAAATGACAAAAATACTACGTTTTAAAATTCTGGTATGCATAACAATACATTGAATGATGTGGGACTTACATACCCTCTTAGGGGGACAATAATTTTACGCTACTTCAACCCCCCTCGAGGGTACAGCCACTAACAATCTAAGTTATATATTAGCACTACCAATATATAAAAACATTATGTACATCAAAATTTATGTATTAAATCAATTTCCTTTAAAAAGTGCAATACTAAATGAGAATTAACTTGACTAAAAAGGTCCTTGACTGTTTTGACACTATAATATTTATCTCTTGTGATGGAAAAATCAATACAATCAAGCAGGACATGCTTGACTGTGATTCTTTCATCACAAGGGATGCAAAACGGAGGATCCTCACCATTTAAAAGATACTCATGTGTATATCTTGAATGGCCAATACGACATCGTCGCATAATGACCTCTTCAAATCTGGACTGGCAGCCCAAGTAGGTGTAACCGATATTTGGTTTAATTTCATGTAATTTATTGATACCTACTTGGGCGTCCCACTTCTGTTGCATATGATCTCGGATGTAAGATCGAATCATGGGTTTAAAATCAGTGTATGGGATCAGAAGTGGTGTCACAGATTTGTTGAGCGCTGCAGCATCGGCCAATGTGTTACCAATGATACCAACATGGCTTGGTAACCAACAAAAGACGATGTCATATTGGCCAGTAGCAAGATCATTAAATAATTCGAGAATTTGGATTAAAAGTGGATGTTTAGGTGACATATTTTTAATCGCCTGAAGGCATGAAAGAGAATCTGAAAACAGTATGAATTGTTTATGTTTAGCTTGATTACTGATATATTTAAGTGCTGTAAAAATGGCGTTTGCTTCTGCAGTGAATATGGAACTGTTATCAGGTAAACGTGAAGATATTGTTCTGGATCCAATGACGGTGGCACTAGCAACAGCGCCACCATCCTTGGATCCATCTGTAAAAATAGATTTATAAGTGTCATAATTGTTTCTTAATTGATTGTATTCTTGTTGGTAAATTAATTCGTTAGTTTCTAATTTCTTTAGTTTTGTTAATGTAAGGTCTACCTCTGGCTTCACCATTTGCCATGGAGGAGATGAGAAAAGTTTAGTAGGAGCTATATCTTGGAGTTGAATATTAGAAGCTGCTATTGCATATTTTATTCTGATTCCGAGTGGTGGAGTAAGTGTTGATTTCTTATTGTAAAGATCTTCGTAGAGAGGATTGAATATGCATGCAAAAGATGGATTGGACTGATTAGAATATAATTTAGTGATGTATTGTAAAGATAATTTTAAACGGCGTTGTTTAAGAGAAGGCTCATCTGCTTCTATATAGAGACTGTGAATGGGAGACGTTCTAAAAGCTCCAAGGCAAAGCCTCAGGCCTTGATGATGGATGGTATCGAGTTTTTGTAAATTACTTTTGCATAATCAAGTTTGGAACGAATTAGTGACCTGTATAAGTGTAAGAGGGTTGTTTGATCCCCTCCCCACTTGGAATTAGAAACAACTTTCAAGAGATCGAGTGCCTTCAGGCATTTAGCTTTAAGGTATTTAATATGTGGGAGGAAAGTTAAGTGGCTATCAAAAATAAGTCCCAAGAACTTGGCCTCCTTAACAACTTTGATAGGGGTGCCATTAAGAAATAGTTCAGGGTCCTTATGCGGTTTATATTTTCTGCAGAAATGTATACAATTAGTTTTTGATTAGGAAAATTTAAACCCGTTTTCTAGACACCACTTGTTAATTTTATTTAGACATAATTGTAATTGCCTTTCAATTGTTTGCATATTTTTACCACAAGAGAGATTAAAATCATCCACAAAAAGTGATCCATCAACTGAATCATTTAAAACTTTTGAAAAACTGTTAATTTTTATACTGAATAAAGTGACAGACAAAATATTGCCTTGTGGGACACCCTGATCCTGATGATAATGATCAGACAGGGTGGTACCCACTCGGACTTGAAATTGCCTGTCTGTTAAAAACTGGGATATAAAATGAGGCAGATGGCCTCTTAATCCAAAATCATGAAGATCTTTTAAAATACCATGTTTCCATGTTGTATCGTAAGCTTTTTCTAAATCGAAAAAGATCGATACAGCATGTTGTCTATTTACAATGGAATTTTTAATGAACGATTCTAAGCGCACTAAATGATCGATAGTACTTCTGTTTTTCCGGAAACCACATTGTATATTGGTAAGAAGATTATTTGTTTCCAAGTACCACACTAATCGATTATTGACCATGCGTTCCATCGTTTTACAAACACAGCTAGTTAGAGAGATAGGTCGGTAATTTGATGGATCAGAATGATCCCGCCCAGGTTTGGTGATTGGTATAACAATGGCATTATGCCATGAAGGTGGAAACGTCCCAGATGTCCAAATGTCATCGAATATATTTAACATAGTTTCAAGGCATGATTCGGGCAAATGTTTCAGCAGCTTACATTTCCTAGCTTGTTTGCAATTAGCATCAAACCATGGTTAACGGACACGTGGGTTGACAGAGGACTTAGGAATTGATGCATTAGCAATTTCATTCAGTTGATCTGAAAACAACTGAATTGGGTCATTAACATTCTGAAAAGACGCAGGTTGTAATTTATCTTTGCATAAAGATTGAAATAAAAGCCAATCAGCCTTCACAAAATTCCATCGAGGTGAAAGAGGATCATCAGTGGGATTAATGGGTTTAAGCACGGTGGGGAAATGGTCACTCCCACAGAGGTCATCGTGGACAGACCAGGAGAATTCATTTAACGAAACTTAATCCGTCAAAGACAGATCTAATGATGAATACGTACCAGTTGCAGGTTGTAAGTAAGTGTCCGAGTCATCATTAAGATGCATAAATCATTATCGGAAACAAAATCCTCGATCACTTTACACTTTTGATTAAGTATTGAACTTCCCCATAAAGGATTATCCCCATAAAGGATTATCACCCATGATGACACAGGGCTTTGGGAGCTGGTCGTAAAGTTTTTGTAGATCATGACGCTGAAGATTTGAAGAAGGAGGAATGTATAAGGAGCAAAGTGTGAAGGCAATATGCAGTGTAATTCTAACTGCAACTGCCTGCAGAGTCGAGTCAAGCGGAACAGGACTGTGAACAACGCCCCGCCGCACTAAAATAGAAGCACCTCCAGTAGCTTTATCTCCCGGAGGAGAGAAGTAATGATATGAACTATACTGCTTTAAATCAAACTTATCTGTATTCTTAAGGTACGTCTCTTGTAAAGAAATTGCTGATGTATTTAAAACACTTGTTAATAACTGCAATTCATTAAAATTATGGCGAAGTCCTCTGCAATTCCATTGTATTAGATTGGACAATTGAGTCATGGTGGCTCAATTGGAGATCGCTCAGGTGAATGTGAGGAGGAACTACTCCTCCGCCTGTCCTGTGAGGACAGAGTAACCTCCATGTCCAGAGGCCCAAAGGAGTTCTGTAAAGGAACATCTGAAGGCGGAGGGACGATTGGTAGTTGTTTTTTCTCCAATTTCTTTTTTTCTTTATTTGACAATTGAACAACGACTGGTTGTTTGACTGACCCATGTCAAGTCAGTCTGGCACGAAATAGTTGATGTCGCAACAGAGCGAGTGACTGCATAAGAGTAAGAAATATTTGAGGGAGTTGTGGTCTGATTTTTGAATATTTTTTTTGCATCCAAGTAGGATATGTTTCGTTCGCATTTCAGTTTCATAATTTGTGATTCCATTTGCCATACGGGGCATGATTTGGAGGAAGCAACATGTGGTCCAGAACAGTTGGCGCACTTCAAATCCTTCTCACAGTCAATGCTATCATGGCTGTCACCACACCGATGACAAGCCACAGAGCTATGACAGGACTTTGATCCATGACCAAAACGTTGACACTTGTAGCATCGGAGCGGATGGGGGACATACACATCCACTCCGATACTGAAATAACCTACTTTTATTGACTGCGGGAGGGTTGTACGGGCAAACGTCATAAGATACGTATTTGTTTTCGTGATGACACCGTCCTTCTTGAATGTGAAGTGTCTAACTGCAGTTATAGCCTGGTCTCCCAACTCTGTAGTGATTTCGTCTTCAGACATGTCGGACAGACAACGAGCCCTGTCACGAACAATGCCTCGACAAGAATTTAATGTTCTGTGCTCAGACACAGCAACCTCAATATTTGCAAATGTAGAGATCGATAAAAGATTGAGAGATTGCTGTCTCCGAGCACACTCCACCAGAAGCGAACCACTACGGAGACGGATAACGTTCTTCACCTCACCGCAAATCCCAGAAACAGCCTTAGAAATAGCAAAAGGATTGAGTTTGATGGGAAGGTTATCAGCAGCCTTAATAACCAGGAATCTAGCCCAGGTATCAATATTTTGAGCAATACTTCCAGTGGAAATATCGATTTATTCTAATCTTCTCTTTTTTTCGTTTCGAGATGAACCAGATTGTTGTTGAGCCATGATGAAAGAAAATTATTCGGCACCCCTGCTCCCCACCCGCCACCGAGTGTCAACAGGGACAGTGTTATGTTGCATCGGATATCCAGGATGCAAACACCAGGGATACAGGGATGTTATACTCCAGGGAATATGACGTGAACAGCTGTATTTGCTTACCAACTCAATGCCAGACTGGTTCGGCCCATGACAAGAAATTGGAAACATACATTATTCGGAGGTCAACATCATCAGATTGGCCCATGAGCCACCGCCTTCTGGCGTAAGACTCTAGGCAAGTAATTCAATTCACACAAGTTATGGATGGCAAAGACCAAAATACACATTACAATACAACACAGGTGTGCATATACAATATTACGCACAGGGCCTGGCATGACCAGCCGATTGATAAGACCGTCTAGGCGAAGTAAGGGTCGAAGTAGTGTGTTGGGCAAAGGAACACAGTTCCAGGAACCAGTGCCCCCAACTACCAGACTCCCGTCCTCCGCCGACACAGAGACGCAACCCACGGCAATCGGGCTGCCCACTTTGGTCGCCTCTTACGACCAGCAAAGGGGTACTGTGGAAATATTCTGCCCCGGTTGTCTTATCATGAGGCTTCCAGAGGTAGACACTACAGTTCACCTACCTATGTATCTTATCATTATGCCTCTAGACGTGCACACTGTAAAGTTCACTTCCCATGTATCTCATCATTAGGTCTTTAGAGAGGCACACTGGAAAGTTCACTACCCGTGTATCTTATCATAAGGCCTCCAGATGTATACACTGTACAGTTCACCTACCCATGTATCTTAATAATAAGGCCCCTAGGATACACTCTACAGTTCACTACCCATGTATCTTATTGTCAGGTCTCTAGATCTACACAACGTGTATACGATGTTTGTTTGTTTGTTGTCGAACGCCGCAGTCAGCGAGCCTAACCACCTGATCCCTTTAGTCGCCTCTTACGACAAGTGTACCAGTGAGTTCCGTTTCTTTAGAGGCATTTCGGATCTGTTCTGTTTGAAAAGGCAACGTTTAGACAATCGCTCAAATATTTATCAAATGATCAATTTAGAATCGCATAATTCTGCGTTACCGCACGCGCACTGACAACCATGAC
This sequence comes from Haliotis cracherodii, assembly GCF_022045235.1. Lineage (NCBI taxonomy): Eukaryota > Metazoa > Mollusca > Gastropoda > Lepetellida > Haliotidae > Haliotis > Haliotis cracherodii. The sequence continues at coordinate 48,763,102 of NW_027266343.1, forward strand.
TGACACCAGATTTGTTTCTTGCAGAGATTCACTTTTAATTCATGAAAGAAGTTTTATGAAAGTACTAAAAACTTATCCCAGATACCAGTACAGATATCATATATCGGTTGCCTTCTATGTCCTGAAAGGTCACATACCAACAAGAACGATTCAGAAATTTAATGTTGTGATGGATGAGGGGGTGAAGTCAAACGTTACGAAAATTTATCGTCTTAACTTCCGGTAATTACGGCTGGCACTGAAATGTCACTTTGAATCAGTGAATTATTTATCGTCTGAACTTCAGATAATTACGGCTGGCACTGAAACGCACTTTGAATCAGTGAATTCTAATTCTGCGATTATTCTTTACCTAGTCTTACAAACGATACTATGCCCATACAGGTACTTATGTTTGAAAACGATCGCATATACGGGAACACACATTGTTTGTCACTATTCAAAGTTGAACGGTCGCTATTTTGTGAGGAAGGAAATTTGATTGTCAATATTGGAATGTTATGTTAAATTCCACCATTCTTTCATCTTAAGAGCTCTCTATAAGCGAAATCATTCTAAACGCAATGTTAAACCCCTCATATCAACAGGCCTCTAGATGGACGTATTTTATGATTCACCATTCTATATGTCTTATCTTAAAACATCCAGATGTACACAAGGTAAAGTTCACCGCGAAAGTTATCTTATTCAGTTGATTTGAATGGACACTTGTACAGTCACCCTACCTGTGTTCATATGGACATGAATTATAAGCCCCGGGCAAGTTATCGCTGGTCCAACATGACGCTTCCTCCTCGATTTCTGTGAAAGAGAAAAATAATAAACTAAAACTAAGGACATAACATCTGATAATTATGTATACATGTGTGTTCGAGTTATGACCATTTGTAAATCAAAGTATTCTTGTTAATAGTACTGTAGTACTGTCGATGTCAATTTATTTTCAGGAATCAACGGCTTGGTTGGTTGGTTTGTTGTTTAACGCCGCACTCAGCATTATTCCAGCTATATGATGGCGGTCTGTAAAAATCGAGTCTGGACCTGACAATCCAGTGATTAATGTCATGAGCATCCATCCATGCAATTGGGATCGATGACATGCATCAACCAAGTCAGCGAGCCCGACCTCCCGATCCCGTAAGTCGCCTTTTTCGACAGGCATAGTCGCTTTTTACGGCAAGTATGGGTTGCTGAAGACCTATTCTACCCCGGAATCTTCACGGGTCGTGACACATGGCCTCAGTGTTAAAAGAAACTGCTCAAGGAAAACTGGACATGCATATACCTGTTTTGTTGCGGCAGAAGGTTGCGTATACAAGGAGTAGTTTCTGCATTACTTCAATTTCTCTACAGCCCGCTGAAGGGAGTTGGCATTCCGCCATGATGGTCAGTGTCTGATCGCTGCAGAGAGAACATGATTTATTACAAGTGCTTCTGCCTAATATTCAAATGTTGTCTTTTCTATTTTAAAGGTAGCATAATGTCAATTTAATCGACTTGATGATTTTGTTTGTTGTTTTACGCCGCACTCAGCAATATTCCAGCTATATGACGGCGGTCTGTAAATAATCGAGTTTGGACCAGATAATCCAGTGATTGACATCATGTGCATCGATCCACGCAATTGGGATCGAAGACATGCATCAACCAAGTCAGCGAGCCTGACCACCCGATCCCGTTAGTCGCCTTTTGCGACAAGCATGGGTTGCTGAAGACCTATTTTAACCCGGATCTTCACAGGTTCGACTTGATGAAGGTCGTTTGCATCTTATTGCGTCTACATTACTTTGTTTGAGTGCCAACTTCTATATTATCAATGTTGCGATGGTCCCGTCCAGATACTAACTGTTGTATCCGTCACAGCAAAGCTATGATTAGAAAATGAGAAGTCATATTTACAAAATGACTTATCACCTCACAAAACATCTACTATATAAGCATAACGATCGAACTATCAATATATTATCATTGTTCATGTCCACGTCCAAGTCTTTCAAAAGATGACATCAATCACACTTTAGACTTTTGGATAGTTACGATATACGTAATTATTGAAATAAAGCTGATATCCTTGTTGGAAGTGAGGTATGTGACTCAACATCTCTCCAGCAATCTACTTGGTCCCGGAACCTGTGTAGATCCGGGTAGCATAGGTCTTCAGCAACCCATGATTGAAGTATAAGGGGACTATGCTTGTCGTTGGAGGCGACAAACGGGATCGGGTGGTCAGGCTCGCAGACTTGGTTGATGCATGTCATCATATCAAAATTGCGTGCAGCGATACTCATGATGTCAATCACTGAGTTACCTGGTCCAGAGTATTTACAGACCGCCGTCATATTGCTGGAGTTCGGCGGCTATAAACAAACAAACAAACAAACTTGGCTCCGGAAGGATTTCATTGATAGGTAATGAAACAAGGTTAAAGATTACCCAGGATTGTGGTCATCTTTTCTGAAGGTCCAGTCCTGGAGCACCGGATTGAGTAGCTGAACAATTCTTTGTTTTCACAGATGTAAACGAATTGTGATACTAACCTGCAGTCAAGGCTCAGTTTGCCATCTTTGATTACATCCGCTACAGGCCCTCCCATGGTCCTGATGATTGGTGCATACACGTTATCACATGTAGTGTTTGGACAACCCAAAACTGATTCTGGTTCACTCTCTCTACTTGTAAGCCACTCAAGACCGCACACTGGGAAATCAACACAGAAAAGGATGAACTCTTCAACGAGCTATAACAGATGTGGTCTTTACAAAATTTTGACGATGCATTTATGAATGCGATATATTTTTCAACAAGGTAATATGGCAGTTATAGTCTTTACCAATACGCTGATGATACGCTTAAATGTGTGATATGGTATGTATCTCAAATGTTTGGTCATGGCAGGATGCCTAAACACAAGGCAGTTGGCATGCTGATTCATATCCTAGCATCAAGGAGAAAGTGATAATTGAGCAGCAAAGCTGTAGTTTAGTGGATTCAAATAACAGTGTCTTCATAAATATTATACATGAGAAATCCTGCAATCGACCGAAATCAGCATGACAGTAAATGAGCCGGATTTCGATTTCGGAGCGCGATTTTGATTGGACTATGCATAGACTCGTTAGTCCAGCCAAAATGTAACTCCATAATACCAGCCTTGTTCGGCAAGGGTGGAAATTGGACTTTTATAGTCAGTTAACTCACTTGCCTCGGGAAGATGTATACATGATGTCAGACGATACAACTTGATACAAGTCTACTACTAGACATCAAATTTCACGATAAGATCATCCGACATATAAATGTCAACGAGCGTCAGTTTTAACAAAGTGGTCGCTGTGATGCAATCTTTGCATGAGCAAAACGCCGCTTTGATAAGTTTTCTGTTGTATTTCTGTTATTTCTAGATTAATTAAGAAAGACTTTCACGTAACGTTAATATTAAATATAAGGACGAATAGGGGATTCGAATGAATGACAATTGGTTACTGACATGAGAAAGGTCTGAAACTCTGTGCAATGTGATGCGTATCTTCAGCATTTGTTTATCGTTTAACGCCGCACTCAGCAATATTCCAGCTAGATCTAGGTGGTCTGTAAATAATCGAGTCTGGACCAGACAATCCAGTGACTGACATCATGAGCATCGATCCACCCAATTGGGATACGATGACATGCATCTGACCACCCGATCCCGTTAGTCGCCTCTTACGACAAGCACAGTCACCTTTTACGGCAAGCATGGGTTGCTGAAGACCTATTCTATCCCGGATCTTCACGGATCGGCTCTTCAGTCTAGAATATACATGGACATATCAAAATGTGCAACAATATGCTTACCAGATGAGAGGAGAACAATCGCAACACATCCTGACACAAACTTCATCCTGACAACGATTTACTCTATGTGCTTGATGTCACAGAGTGTCCGGTGGTCTTATAGGTCTTATGCTGGTAAAATAATTATAATTATGTGTCATTTCCATGAGAAATCATCCTGCTACTTCATCCAAAGGCCATACCAATTATCTGGGCCTCATTGAGTTAATACCCTAAACGCCCATAATTATCCTATTTTCCTGTATATCTATGGTTTACAAGTAAATTTGATGGGCGTGAGAGAGTGAATATGGTTTCACGCCGCTTTTAGCAATATTCCGGCAATATCACGGCGGGTTTTGCATATTGTACCCATGTCGGGAATAGAATCCGGCCAATCGGCGTGACGAGCGAACGCTTCAACAAAATTTGATGGAATATTTAACAGTCATTTAACTCAAATACATAATAGTCTGTGTACGTTAACATCTAACCGACCAGATCCAAAATCACTCATGGAAATTCCTCAAACTCCCATTAGCACAATCGGCATAGGAATTCCTGTTGGCGGAATATGCACTTTTAGGAAACAATTATGCAAAGTTAGTCGCTAAAGTAGGCACCTGTGTTAATGTTCAGATTTGCTTCATGTCTGAAATCTCAGGCTAAAAGTGGCATGGAGGCAATTGCCAGCTAACAAGTTAGTATCGTGTACGACCATAAGAAGTAGTACAAGCCTCAATGCAAACCGGTTATTGGGGAATGAGCAGTTTAACAACTGTGTTCTTGGTGCATGTATATCTCAAAATAGAACAAAGTTAAAAGAAAAGCATTTCAAAATCAAACATTATACTTGGGCAGATGCCATCAACCAGTGCCTGAACACCGACCTGTTGAGTCGCCTCTTACGACCATCATTTGTTGCAAAAAGCATCCGCTACCTGTTGTCAACATACGCATATTGACCAAAGGAAAGAAGCTGTGTTGTCCATAGAGGATTATGTACATTAACATTATGTATACAATCATGTGTTGCATTAAGTTATGTTTCCTGTTCTGTGTTCCAGATCTCCATCATTTGTGACGTTGAATAAAGATATCTCAAAACAGTATAACGCCTACTTTATTTATGATGGAGATCAATTAACTCAACAAGATGCCAACAGTACAGTGTCTGGTCCCATCATGTGACCTCGTAACAGAAGACCTTGACTCTGTGGTGATTGCCACACTCCTGAATGCACATGCAACGGTCCACACCATGACCACACATGGGAGTAGCTCAGTCGAGACAGTAAAGCGACCAACTTTATCTTCCGCCGGCTCAAGACAGGACTGGTCATACTTCATCTCCAGGTGGAAAGACTATGTGGAGGCTGCCAAGGTCACAGGGAAGGATCTCGTTGTGCAGCTACTGGAATAAGGTGATGAGACATTATGCAGAGATCTAACACGTTCTGCAGGTAGGTCCCGAAGCAGCAGTACTGGAGGCCATTCGAGTCCTTGTCGTAAGAGAGTAGAACACCATGGTGGCCAAGTTACTCTTCACAGTTTGACCCAGGACCGTGATGAAACTGCTCGTTCCTTTGGTGCTAGGATTCGGGGTCAAGCTGGAGTGTACAAGTTTGTCATTCCATGCCCAGGCTGTCATGATGAGGTAAACAACACTGAGGCTGTTTTGCGGGATGTGCTCACACGTGGCCTGAATGACCCCGGAATCCAGTTAGACCTCCTTGATGACAAGAACCAAGACACGACTCCTGAGCAGGACTTCCAGTTTGTAGAAGCCAAAGAAGCTGGTAAACATTCCACATCACGACTTCTTGACTCCCAAGGTGCTGAAGCAGTCGGCAGTACTTACAGACACATCAGGAATGCAGTGCACAGTGAAACTATAACAATTGTTAAATCTGAAGTATGCCACTGCTGTAGCAAGAAGGGGCACGGAAAGTCTGCAGCCCCCAAAATCATAAAGAAAGAATGCCCAGCCTATGCATATGGTCATACTTGCACGCTGTGCAGACGATCCAATCACTTTGATTTTGTGTGCCACAGCAGAAACAAGCAGAAATTGGAGAAACCCAGTAAAACACCAGAGGAATATGAAGGTGCAATCTTTGATACACTGTGTGCAGTCACAAACCTTGCTGGCATCGTGGTAAAAGAGCCATCCCCCTTGCACAACGCCTGTGTGACCAGCTGTCTGACACATGGATAAGACAAGTCTCAACCTCATCCTTTTACTAATCTAACTGCAAACCCGCCACCTCGTATACATTACAGACAACTATGACAAATTCTACCTTAGCAGAGAGGTTTGCATTGCACGCGGCATGATTACCAGAAACTTCCCCATGGTCGGTGAAGTTACAGGAAGCATGAGTTAGGCTGTTGACTCCACTTTGGGCATTGCGACCAAGGCACACATTGAGAACTGCCTAAGTGTTGAGTGTGAGTCTCCAAGACCCAAGTTACCACCCCTATTCCTACTAAACTGCCCTATCCTGCAACCGAAGTGAGTGAGTGAGTTAAATTTTAAGTCACATCGGCAATATTTCAGCCATATCGTGACTATCAATAGTTAAACATTATACATATATTGAATCTGATTTAAGAACCTGTGAACGAAGGACAGTAAAATCACTAGATTTATCACAGAAATAAGATATAAAACTAGTAAGGAATTATAAAAGAGCATAGCACAATATATGACGATACAATATATAAACGGACTACAGATCGCCAGCAGCTGAAGGTAAATCACCATGCTAGGGTCCATGGGCACCTACAGTACTTTTGCTACCTGCATGGACCAAAGTCGGATTTACATCATCCCTTCAGCTGTTGGCGAGTATTGACAAGTTTAGCCAAAGTTAAACGAACATATATACTACGAATAAAATCGTGGCGGAAATAAATATTCTTTGAAAGACGTGGTCTTACATATCCTCTCAGGGGGACAATAATTTTACGCTACTTTAACCTCCTTCGAGGATATAGCCACTAACAATCTCAGTTATTGATTTATTTAACCAGTTATAAAATGAATGTATTTATTTACAATACATAACAATCAAAATTTATGAATTAATTCAATTTCCTTTAAAACATCAAGAATAAAATGAGTACTTACCTGTGTAAAAAGGTCCTTCATAGTTGAAACTTTGAAATACTTATCCCTTGTGATGGAAACATCAACACAGTCAAGCAGGACATGCTTGACCATGATTCTTTCATCACAAGGGATACAGAATGGAGGATCCTCACCTTTTAAAATATATTCATGAGTATACTGTGAATGGCCAATACGACATCGTCTTAAAATGACCTCTTCAAATCTGGACTGACAGGCCATGTAAGTATAACCGATATTTGCTTTTATTGCGTGTAATTCATTTATACCCACTTGGGTGTCCCACTTCTTCTGCATTAGATCTCTGATGAAACATCTAATGACAGGTTTAAAATCACTGTATGGTATAAGAAGTGGTGTCACAGATTTGTTGAGTGATGCTTTTGCAGCAGCATCAGCCATTGTATTACCAACAATACCAACATGGCTGGGTAACCAACAAAAGACCATGTCATATTGGCCAGTCGCAAGGGTATTATGTAGTTCTATGATGTCAAGTAAATTTGGATGCTGACACGAATTATTTCTAATAGCCTGAAGACAGGATAAGGAGTCTGAAAATATAATGAATACTTTATGTTTAGATTGTATATTCATTTATTCTAAAGCAGTTAATATGGCTTTTGATTCAGCTGTTAAAATTGAAGATTCATCCGGTAATCTAGTTGATATAGTTATGGATCCAATGACATCACTGTCCTTGGATCCATCAGTAAAAACAGATTTATAAGTATCATATTCACACCTTAACTGATTGTATTTTTGTTGATATTGTAATTGATTTGTGTCATATTTCTTTAGTTTAGATAAGGTAATATCCACCTGAGGCTTTACCAATTGCCAAGGAGGAGACGAAATTAGGCGGAAAGGAGATATAATTTCAAGTTTAATATCGGCAGCAGAAATAAAAAAAATTCTTAATCCGAGAGGCGGAATAAGAAAGGACTTCTTACTGTACAGATCCTCATAAAGAGGATTAAATACACAATTGTATGCAGGGTTAGACCGATTAGAACATAATTTTGTGATGTACTGTAGAGATAGTTTTAAACGGCGTTGTTTCAGGGATGGCTCATCGGCCTCAACATATAGACTGTCAATCGGGGAAGTTCTGAAAGATCCAAAGCAAAGCCTGAGACCCTGGTGATGTATGGGATCGAGTAGTTTAAGGTTGCTTTTACAGGCTCCACCATAAATGATTAGCTTAGAACGGACAAGTGATCTACATAAGTGAAGGAGGGTCGTTTGATCTCCTCCCCACTTGGAATTAGAAATGACCTTCAATAAATCTAGTGCCTTCAGACATTCAGCTTTCAAATACTTAATATGTGGTAAGAAGGTAAGGTGATGATCAAAAATGATTCCTAAAAATTTAGCTTCTTTTATAACTTTAATTGGAGTTCCAGCTAGATGTAAATCTGGGTCCTTATGCGGTTTATATTTTCGACAGAAATGAATACAATTAGTTTTAGATTTAGAAAACTTGAATCCATTCTGCTCTGCCCAAACATTGATTTTATTCAGACAAAGTTGCAATTGTCTCTTGATCGTGTGCATATTTTTACCTCGACATGATACATTAAAATCCTGTAACTGAGTTAGGAGTTGAGATGTAGAGGCTGTTTGTGAGCTAGAGGTCTCTTGTGGGGGCCTCATCTGGACTGTTGTAGACAGCAAGGCAGGGGCAGATGTCGTCGCCCACGTGTAGTCGGTCTGGCAACCAACAGAATGACATGAAACTTTCTTCGATGACTGCAGAGAAGCAGAAACAACAAAGCAAAAGAGGGTCCTGGTTGTTCCTGAGCAAGAACAACCTTCTTTGCTTCGAAAAAGGATATGTTTTGTTCATGCTTTACTCTCGAAATTTTGGATTGCAGTTTCCATGTTGGGCATTCCTTCGAAGAAGATGGATGGTTGCCAGAGCAGTTAACACAGTGAGGAGGTTTATCACAGAGGTTACTGTCCTCACATGTTCCAGCGCACCGATGGCAGGCAGCTGGTACATGGCATGACTTTGATCCGTGGCCGTACTTTTGGCAAGTATAGCACCTTAAGGGATTTGTTATAAATGTATCGACCCTTAAGCTGCAAAAAACAGCTTTAAGTGATTCTGGACGCACCGGAAGACGAAATGTGAATAGATATGTATTTGTTTTTATGACTTCATTGTTCTTTTTAGCTGTGAAGCGTTTTACAGCAGTAACTCCTTGTGAGTGCAGCTCTGTCACAATGTCAGTCTCAGTCATATCTGAAAGGCAACGTCCAATGTCACGGACAATGCCTTTACTGCTATTCAAAGTTCTGTAAGGAGAAACCTCAACAGGAACATTCGCCAGTGATTTGCTGGTTAAAAGAATTTGGGATTGGATAATCCTTCGGCATTCGATTAATAGCGAATCAGATCTTAGTTTTTTAACTTCCTTCACAAAGCCAGCCAAACCTTCTATTCCCTTTGCTATCACAATCGGATTAAGTTTGATAGGACCACCATCTGGAGCAGACAGAACGAGAAATCTAGACCAATAATCAGGATTGGTGACAAGTATAGTAGCATCTTCATCCTCAGAAGAAAACGAATCATCAGATTCGCGTGAACGTTTTTTGTGTGGGGGTGCCATGGTAGTAGTAAATGTGATTCATCCTCCTGGCTCCCCACCCACCATGGAGTGTCTACGCGGAAGATGCCACACGTCTGTGGATCTCCAACAGACGGCACCAAGGATACCAGGAGGGTATACTCAAGCAGAAGTACTAATCAAAGATTAATAAATCCACCGGATTGGCCAATGAGCCACCGCCTTCTGACACTGGCATCTAGGCAAATTTTGAATGTATAAAGTATTGCAAAATTCAATAATCATGTATATTCACACATGTCTGTCAATAAATCAAACGATTCAATTATTTATATAAATGTCCAAGCCAAAAGTGAGCAAAAAAGTAAGGTGCTCAGGACTTGGCATGACCAGCCGATTGATAAGACCGGGCCCATCTTACCACCCGTCTAGGTGAAGTAAGGGGGTCGAAGTGGTGTATTGGGTAAAGGAACGCTATTCCTGGATCAAATGCCCTCAACCACCAGACTCCCGTCCTCCGCCGACACAGGGACGCAACCCACGGCAAACGGTCTGCCCACTTTGGTCGCCTTTTACGACCAGCAATGGGGTGCTGTGGAAATATCCTGCCACGGTTCCACACGGGGAAGAGCTATCAGTGTAACCCAGCACTCACCATGGGGGGGTTGCTCTTCACGAGTGCCCCTGCAACCGAAGCAAACAGAGACAGATTAGAGCAGCACCTTCCCACCCTTTATAAGTCAACACTTGTGAGCACCAACCACTCCCCCTCATGGTAGGCCCTTCAGTGAAGCTTATGGTTGACCCCGATGGCACACCAGTTGCTTACCACACACCTGTACCAGTTCCTCTCCACTGGCAAGATGATGTCAAAACTGGCTTGGACCAAGACGTCCGACTAGGTGTGATCGAGCCAATACCAGTACGTGAACCTGTCACATGGTGCCATAGAATGTTTTTTTTGTCCCAAGAAGAATGGCAAACCAAGACGCACTGTTGAAATTCAAGCTCTTAACGCACAGTCCCCATTCCACCAAGCCAGATCTGTACAGCACGGCAAAACGAAGACTGTATTTGATGCTTTGAATGGTTACCATAATGTACCCATTCAGGATGAAGACAAACATCTGAAGACATTCATCACACCCTGGGGAAGATACAGATATCTCACTGCCCCCCAAGGATACGTTGCCTCAGGAGATGGTTACACTCGGCGTTTCAATGATTGTTGCTGATGTACCTAACAAAACCATGTGAGTACATGTAGATGATGCACTCTTCTTGGCTGATGACATTGCTACTTCCAAGCTTGTGCATGGCTTGACATCTGTGGTACAAACGGCATCACACTGAACCCTGAGAAGTTTGTCTTTGCTCAGGATCTGGTTGAATTTGCAGGCTTTGAGATAACACATGACTGTGTTCGGCCCTGTAAAAAGTACCTCCAAGCCATCTTGGACTTTCACACACCAAGGAAAATACAGACATGCGGTCATGGTTTGGCCTAATCAACCAGGTATCTTATGCCTTCAGCATGGCAGAAAGGATGCAACCATACCATCAGCTATTGAAGCCTGGGACACCTTTTTGATGGAATGACCACTGAGACAAGTTTCAGAAATCAAAGGCAGTCATTGTCAGTGAGATTGAGGAATGAGTAGGTTAATACTTTACGTCACATCGGCAATATTTCAGCCATATCGTGATGAGAAATTATACATTTTTAATACATATATTTAAACTTAATGAAAACCTGTCATCGATGGACAGTAAAATTACTAGAATTTCACAGATAAATATTTAAAACTAGCATACAACTATAAAAAAGATATCACTACATGTATAAGCAATGGTACAATATAAAAAAGGACTCTACATCGCAAGCAGCTGAAGGTAGATCACCATGCTAGTACATACAGTACTTTTGCTACCTGCATGGAACCCAGCCGGATTTACATCATCCCTTCTGCTGTTGGCGATTAATGAGAAATTTAGGCAAAGTTAAATGAACATATATACAACAATTAAAATTGTGGTGGAAAACAATTACTTTGCATGATGTGGTCTGACATACCCTCTCTGGGGAACAATCATTTTACACTACTTTTACCCCTATCAGGGGTAAAGCCACTAATAATCTCGGTTAACAAGTTTCCCTCTACCAATTCTAAAATATTTATTAATTACAAAACATATATTTCATAAATCCAATTCTATTAAAAAACCAATAATTAAATGAGAACCTCGACATGATACATTAAAATCGTCAACAAACAAAGATCCATTTAAAACCTTAGATAAACTATTCATTCTTATGCTAAACAACGTCACCGATAATATGCTACCTTGTGGGACACCTTGTTCTTGATCGTAAAAATCAGACATGGTGGATCCCACACGAACCTGGAAATTTCTATCTGTTAAAAACTGATCTATGAAATTAAGCAAATGCCCTCTCAATCCCATGTCATAAAGATCTTTTATTATTCCATGCTTCCAGGTGGTATCATACGCTTTTTCTAAATAAAAAAATATTGATACCGCATGTAAAGCATTTTTCACAAACGTTTCCAGTCTAACCAAATGGTCAGCGGTACTTCTATTTTTTCGAAAACCACATTCAATATTAGTTAAAAGATTTTTTGTTTCTAAATTCCATATAAGTCAGTTATTTACCATTCTTTCCATGGTCTTGCATAAGCGATATCAGCCTATAATTAGAAGGATCAGTATGATCACGGCCAGGTTCAGTATTGGTATTACAACAGCATTTCGCCACAATGAAGGGAAATTCCCCGTTGTCCAGATATGATCGAAAATATTTAATAATGTTTCTAAGCATGACTCGGGTAAATGTTTGAGAAACTGATAATGAATATTATCAGCACCCGTGGCTGTATCATGAGCTTGCTCTAGGGCAGCTCATCGATGGAAATTTTCTTTTTTCTTGTTGGTCTTTAAATTTTGAAATTTTGGTTTATAATTTTATGAGGAAGAATGTTTAGCTAGAGTTTATTCCTAATTTGTTTGCTATATCACTTTTATCGGTTAATAGTGTGTCACCCTCCTTAAGATGGTGAACACTAGATTTTGATCCTTTACCCTTTACCCTTTGTACCATGTTCCAAACCTTAGATATTGGTGTACGGGAATTTATTTTAGAGACATAGCCTTGCCATGATTGGCGTTTATTTTGTTTAAATGCACGACGAGCTTTTGCATATAAAATTTAAAATTTATTTAAATTGTGGACAGTTGGGTGGCGGCGAAAATATTTATCTGCCTTTTTCCTCGCTGTTCTAGCTTGTTTACATTCGGTGTTAAACCATGGTTTACGTATATGTGGAATTGTAGAGGATTTAGGTATGCATTCGTCAGCAATTCTATTTAAACATCGAAAAATCCTGAATAGGATCGGTAACATCAGTGGTACATTCGGGTTTAATTTTATTTAAGCGCATTATTTTAAATAAAGACCAGTTTGCCTTTTCAAAAAATTCCATATTGTAGAAGGTGGAACATCAGTCGGATTAACAGTTGAGAGAAGAGAAAACGAATGATACGCACGGAACTGACGTAAATTAAAATGGTCTGTCTGCTTTAAATATGTCTCTTGTAAGCAGAATGCTGATGGATTAAGATCATGGACTAATAGATGAAATGTCTTAATTCCTCTACAATTCCACTGTACAGTATTTGTTGAAGAAACTATCTTTTCGGGGGATTGACTTGGGACCTACCCCTCACAAGCTATGTGCCCTGTGATGGCTGATATTTGACACATCCATGTCCTCAAGGGATCCAAACTTATTAAAAAGTTTGATCTTGTTATTTGCCCCCTTTGAGGCTCTGCCACTTTCATATTTTTCAAGAGGTTCTGTTTTTGTTCTAGTTTTGTTCTGTGCAAGTTGTTTGACGGATATTTGATTGAGATTCTTCGGATTCTTCAGTTGATGACTGATCCCGAGATGAAACTGCAACTTCATCACGAGATGCCATGTATTGAGTCAGTACTTGTTGTGTTTGAGAGCTGGAATTCTCTTGTCGATGTCTCACCTGGGCTGCTGCAGATAATAAAGTAGGACCAGAGGTTTTAGTCCACATATAATCTTTCTGGCAACCTGTGGAATGACAGGTGACATGTTGGGTCTTAGAAACCTGCAGAGAAGCAGGAACAGCAGAAGCAGAAGATGGTCCTGGTTGTTCCTGAGCAAGAACAACCTTGCTTGCTTCAAAAAAGGAAATGTTCTGTTCACATTTTACCCTTGAAATTTTGGATTTAAGTTTCCAAGTAGGACATTCCTTAGATGAAGACGGATTATTGGCAGCACAGTTGACACAGTGAGGAGGTTTGTTACAGAGGACACAACGAGAAAACGAGACCAAGCATCAGGATTGTTGGGAGGTTGTGGAGAATCTTCATCCCCAGAAGGAACGAATCATCAGACTCGTGTGAGCGTTTTTTGAGTGATTTGTTTAGATTCCGGGGTAGAATAGGTCTTCAGCAACCAATGCTTGCCGTAAATGGTGACTATGCTTGTCGTAAGAGGCGACTAACAGGATCGGGTGGTCAGGCTCGCTGACTTGGCTGATGCATGTCATCGATCCCAATTGCGTGGATCGAAGCTCATGATATTAATTACTGGATTGTCTGGTCCAGTCTCGATTATTTACAAACCGCCGTCATATAGCTGTAATATTGCTGAGTGCGGCGTTAAACAACAAACCAAAAGTGATAGATTTTTATATGAACGATATGACAGGTTGGTTCTTGAAACTATACATTTTTTTTAAGGGGCTACGGTTTGGCCCGTACACCGACAGGGGACTGCCGTGTTGAAAGAGTTAAGGAGTGGAGTATTATGAAGCTGGACCGTGTTTCACCAAGCAATGTCAGTGTTATGATTCATTCACATCCACAAGGGCCTGTTGAAATCAGCCCGAGAACAAATCTGTCGGCCTCGAACCTCCGGGCCGATGTCTATTTCGAACACTGAGTCTCAGCCAAATTCCTGATGAGACTGAGCTTATCTGATATGCCTCATGCATCTAAAAGGTGCCCCTGTTTTACGGAGCTTCATGAAATCCACTCCTCCTCCAGTTTCCAGAGAATATCACAATATCTAACTACAACTATAACTATAGGTAGTTTCCTTGTATAAGGCTTTTGTAGGTGAGCTACATCTGTATGGCATTAGCATTCAGACTGGATTACCCCCAACACAATGTTCTGCACAGTTTGTTTCAAATGCAGTGCCATCTACTGTTGTTATTTCATAAAATACAAAGAAAATATAAACTAAACTAAAAAAATTCATGCAGAGGATGTTGTGCTCTCAGAGCACTCTTGTTTTGAATGTTTGAATTTATGTATTACTTTACTGACTTCATTTACGATTAGTTTGAAACGTCTCTATGTTAATTGCTTTTTGACATGTTCAATGTGGAACCGTTGTCGAAGCATGTGTTCCAGATTATTTCTTTTTCAATGACAATAAAGGAAATACTTCATAACTTTAAATATATTTATAATATACCATAAACTGAAATGAAATACGTATTTTCTGACTTTGTGAAAAGTGAGAGATTTTATAAATAAACGATATGACGGGTAGGTTCATGAAACTATATATAATTTGGACGTGGATTCGGTGTGGCCGGCCGGTACACCGGCAGGGGCCTGCCGTGTTGAAAGAGTTAATGAGCGGAGTACGTTGAAGCTGGACGCTGTTTCACAAAGCAATGTCAGTGTCATGATGCATTCACATCCATAAGGGCCTGCCCAAATCCGCCCGAGAATAAATCTGTCGGCCTCGCACCTTCGGGCCGATGTCTATTTCGAACATTGAGTCTCAGCCAAATTCCTGATGTGACTGAGCTTATCTTATATGCCTTATGCTTCTAAAGGGTGGCCATGGTTGGAAAAGAATTTCTGAAGGAATGGACTATCATGGGGTTCTATCAACCTTGCAATCAGTCGTCTCCCGGAATTTTAAGCTTCGAACATATATGAGAAACCATAAGTCAGGGCTGTTTTTAGTTATGCCGAAGCCCTTGTCGCCTGCCTCAACAACTTTCTAACGAGCGTCAGCTCAATTTTATGGAGCAAAACTAGAGGATCCATACATATTCTTTTTCATTGGCCAGGATACGCGCTAGTGTATAGTTGTAAAAGAAAATCTGTCGGGATCTTCATAGTTTAATCATTCGACGATATATCATTGATATACACATTTATTACCAGGAAATTTCGAAATAACATTTCATAAACAGCACTAAAGATAAAATGTGCCATTTCACATAACACTCAAGAAGAAGTGTGAATGAACTGATTACGACAGTGAACTTAGTTCACAACAATGCCTCAAGTATCCGCGAGTCCAGTATATATTCAAAGGATGGATTAGATATGTCACTATCATTTTTTACACGAAAGAAACTATTGGCTAAATGGAGACTAGTATCTGTACAAAGAAAACAAACACGATAGTCTGGTTCAGTTCTTTTACTGGCGAATGCATGGGTATGTTTAAGGTAACGTAGCCAAAGCTAACTGCCGGAAGATGGCGCCACTAGTTTCAGTGCACTCCGTCAGACTGCTCACTCGTTGCTCAACACACTCGCCATAGACACCCCTTAAGGCAGGTTCGACAAAGACTCTCCTGAAGGTAGAAACAAAAATATATTTTCACCAAATAAGACCTTGCATTAATGTTCAAATTTGATTTTCATAACCAGGGAACAAGGTTTAAGTATGTGTATTGTGTACGTTTGCATCAACAGTGTGACAATCGTGTGAGTTTCGTTTGAAACTTTCAACTTGATGTGGGAAGAAACCCCAAAGAGATGCAGGTCTTAGATGTTTACCACCTTGTTGAAACACACGATCACGGAAATGACGATGACAACCCTAAAAACATTATTCGGACCAATTTGGGATTCGAACCCACGATCATCGATTTCTGGTAGTCCTAAGGTCCACATTTCTGCAGAGTGAATTGAGGTGTCACAGACAACTGGGTCACCTATAATACCCAGGTGCCATGGGTGGACCTACTCAATAAGTATTCATGTATGTAAATGTTATGGCTGAGCTGTATAACACGACATTTGTTGTCTTCAGTCAATCAATTTTAATTCAGAATGATAGAACACATTACGAACAATACAATGAGTGGCTGAAAGGTTCTGTTTGTTTGTTGTTTAACGCCGCAGTCAGCAATATTCCAGCTTTATGGTGGCGGTGATTGACATCAGGATCATCGATCCACGCAATTGGGATATGATGACGTGCATCAACCAAGTCAGCGAGCCTGACCACCCGACACCGTAAGTGGCCTCTTACGAAAAGCATAGTCGCCTTTTACAGCAAGCATTGGTTGCTGAAGACCTATTCTACCCCGGATCTTCTCGGGTTTTGAAACGTTCTGAGTCTAACTATGCGTATCGTAATAAGCGACTAGTAGGCTTAATATTTTTATTTCAGTTTAGCAATGAAATAAGGCACCAGTGTTTAATTGTGTTCTATCTTTTCCAGATGTCGGTATACAAGGAATCACACAATTGTAGACACTTTACAGATCACCTACCCATGTATCTTATCATTAGGCCTCCAGAGGTAGACACTTTACAGTTCACATACCCATGTATCCTATCATTAGGCCTCCAGAGGTAGAGACTTTACAGTTCACCTACCCATGTATCTTATCATAAGGACCCAACAGTACACACTTTACAGTTCACCTACCCACGTATCTTATCATAAGGCCTCCAGAGGTAGACACTTTACAGTTCACCTACCCATGTATGTTACCATAAGACCCCAACAGGTACACACTTTACAGTTCACCTACCGATGTATCTGATCATAAGGCCTCCAGAAGTAGACACTTTACAGTTCACCTGTCCTTATATCTTATCATGAGGCCTCCAGAGGTAGACACTTTACAGTTCACCTACCCATGTATCTTATCATAAGGCCTCCAGAGGTGGACACTTTACAGTTCACCTACCCACGTATCTTATCATTAGGCCTCCAGAGGTAGACACTTTACAGTTCACCTACCCTTGAACGTATCATAAGGCCCCCAGAGGTAGACACTTTACAGTTCACCTATCCTTGTATCTTATCAAAAGGCCTCCAGAGGTAGACACTTTACAGTTCACCTACCCACGTATCTTATCACGAGGCCTCCAGAAGTAGACACTTTACAGTTCACCTACCCGCGTATCTTATCATAAGGCCTCCAGAGGTAGACATTTTACAGTTCACCTACCCATGTATGTTACCATAAGACCCCAACAGGTACACACTTTACAGTTCACCTACCGATGTATCTGATCATAAGGCCTCCAGAAGTAGACACTTTACAGTTCACCTGTCCTTATATCTTATCATTAGGCCTCCAGAGGTAGACACTTTACAGTTCACCCACCCTTGAACGTATCATAAGGCCTCCAGAGGTAGACACTTTACAGTTCACCTACCCATGTATCTTATCATAAGGCCTCCAGAGGTAGACACTTTACAGTTCACCTACCCATGTATCTTATCATAAGGCCTCCAGTGGTGGACACTTTACAGTTCACCCACCCATGTATCTTATCATAAGGCCATCCAGAGGTGGACACTTTACAGTTCACTTACCCATGTATCTTATCATAAGGCCTCCAGAGGTAGACACTTTACAGTTCATCTACCCTTGTATTGTATCTGATCATAAGGCCTCCAGAGGTGGACACTTTACAGTTCACCTACCCATATATCTTATCATGAGGCCTCCAGAGGTAGACACTTTCCAGTTCACCTACCCACGTATCTTATCATTAGGCCTCCAGAGGTAGACATTTTACAGTTCACCTACCCTTGTATCTTTTCATAAGGCCTCCAGAGGTAGACACTTCATAGTTCACCTACCCTTGTATCTTTTCATAAGGCCTCCAGAGGTAGACACTTCATAGTTCACCTACCCATGTATCTTATCATAAGGTCTCCAGAGGTAAACACTTTACAGTTCACCTTCCCATGTATCTTATTATAAGGCCTCCAGAAGTAGACACTTTCCAGTTCACCTACCCATGTATCTTATCATAAGGCCATCCAGAGGTAAACACTTTTCTGTTCACCATGTATCTTATCATTAGGTTAGGCCTCTAGACGTGCACACTGTAAAGTTTACTACCCATGTATCTCATCATTAGGTCTTTAGGGAGGCACACTGGAAAGTTCACTACCCATGTATCTTATCATAAGGCCCCTAGGATACACTGTACAGTTCACCTACCCATGTATCTTGTTAGGCCCCTACAGGTACACATTCTACAGTTCACTAACCATGTATCTTATCGTCAGGTCTCTAGATCTACACAACGTGTATATGGTGTTTGTTTGTTTGTTGTCTAACGCCGCAGTCAGCGAGCCTAACCACCTGATCCCGTTAGTCGCCTCTTGCGACAAGTGTACCATTGAGTTTCGTTTCTTTAGAGACATTTCGGATCTGTTCTGTTTGAAAAAGCAACGTTTAGACAATCGCTCAAATATTTATCAAATGATTAATTTAGAATCGCATAATTCTGCGTTACCGCACGCGCACTGACAACCATGACTGACACCAGATTTGTTTCTTGCAGAGATTCACTTTTAATTCATGAAAGAAGTTTTATGAAAGTACTACAAATTTCTTCCAGATACCAGTACAGATATCATATATCGGTTGCCTTCTATGTGCTGAAAGGTCACATACCAACAAGAACGAATCAGATATTTAACGTTGTGATGTATGAGGGGGTGAAGTCAAACGTTACGAATATTTATCGTCTGAAATTCCGGTAATTAAAACATTCAGATGAACAGAAGGTATAGTTCACCGCGAAAGTTATCTTATTCAGTTGATTTGAATGGAGACTTGTACAGTCACCCTACCTGTGTTCATATCGACATGAATTAACAGCCCCAGGCAAGTTACGGCTGGTCCAACATGACGCTTCCTCCTCGATTTCTGTGAAAGAGAAAAACGATAAACTTAAACTAAGGACATAACATCTGATAATTATGTATGCATGTGTGCTCGAGTTATGACCATTTGTAAATCAAAGTATTCTTGTTAATAGTACTGTAGTACTGTCGATGTCAATTTATTTTCAGGAATCAACGTGTCACTCAAGGTGACACATGGCTGGGTTGGTTGGTTGGTTTGTTGTTTAACACGGTGACCGCACTCAGCAATATTCCAGCTATATGACGCCGGTCTGTAAATAATCGAGTCTGGACAAGACAACCCAGTTATTAATGTCATGAGCATCCATCCATGCAATTGGGATCGATGACATGCATCAACCAAGTCAGCGAGCCTGACCTCCCGATCCCGTAAGTCGCCTTTTACGGCAAGTATGGGTTGCTGAAGACCCATTCTACCCCGGAATCTTCACGGGTCGTGACACATGGCCTCAGTGTTAAAAGAAACTGCCCAAAGAAAACTGGACATGCGTATACCTGTTTTGTGGTCGCAGTAGGTTGTGAACACAAGGAGTAGTTTCTGCATTACTTCAATTTCTCTACAGCCCGCTGAAGGGAGTTGGCATTCCGCCATGATGGTCAGTGTCTGATCGCTGCAGAGAGAACATGATTTATTACATGTGCTTCTGCCTAATATTCAAATGTTGTGTTTTCTATTTTAAAGGTAGCATAATGTCAATTTAATCGACTTGATGATTTAGGTTGGTTGTTTGTTGTTTTACGCCGCACACAGCAATATTCCAGCTTTATGACGGCGGTCTGTAAATAATCGAGTCTGGACCAGATAATCCAGTGATTGACATCATGTGCATCGATCCACGCAATTGGGATCGATGACATGCATCAACCAAGTCAGCGAGCCTGACCACCCGATCCCGTTAGTCGCCTTTTGCGACAAGCATGGGTTGCTGAAGACCTATTCTAACCCGTATCTTCAAAGGTTCGACTTGATGAAGGTCGTTTGCATCTTATTGCGTCTACATTACTTTGTTTGAGTGCCAACTTCTTTATTATCAATGTTGCGATGGTCCCGTCCAGATACTAACTGTTGTATCAGTCACAGCAAAGCTATGATTAGAAAATGAGAAGTCATATTTACAAAATGACTTATCACCTCACAAAACATCTACTATATAAGCATAACGATCGAACTATCAATATATTATCATTGTTCATGTCCACGTCCAAGTCTTTCAATAGATGACATCGATAGCACTCCAGACTTTTGGATAGTTACGATATACGTGATTATCGAAATAAAGCTGATATCCTTGTTGGAAGTGAGGTATGTGACTCAACAACTCTCCAGCAATCTACTTGGTCCCGGAACCTGTGTAGATCCGGGTAGCATAGGTCTTCAGCATGATTGAAGTAAAAGGGGACTATGCTTGTCGTTGGAGGCGACTATTGGATCGGGATGTCAGGCTCGCAGACTTGGTTGATGCATCTCATCATTATCCAAATTGCGTGCAGTGATACTCATGATGTCAGTCACTGAATTGCCTGGTCCAGATTGAGTATTTACAGACCGCCGTCATATTGCTGGAGTTCGGCGGCTATAAACAAACAAACTTGGCTCCGGAAGGATTTCATTGATAGGTAATGAAATAAGGTTAAAGATTACCCAGGATTGTGGTCACCTTTTCTGAAGGTCCAGTCCTGGAGCACCGGATTGAGTAGCTGAACAATTCTTTGTTTTCACAGATGTTGTAAACGAATTGTGATACTAACCTGCAGTCAAGGCTCAGTTTGCCATCTTTGATTAGATCCGCTAAAGTTGGCCCTCCCATGATCCTGATGATTGGTGCATACACGTTATCACATGTAGTGCTTGGACAACCAAAATCTGATTCTGGGTCACTCTCTCTCCTTGTAAGCCACTCAAGACCGTACACTGGGAAATCAACACAGACAAAGATAAACTCTTCAACGAGCTGTAACAGATATTGTCTGTACATAATTTTAACGATGCATTTATGAATGTGATATATTCTTCAACAAGATAATATGGCAGTTATAGTCTTTACCAATACGCTGATGATACGGTTAAAAGTGTGATATGGTATTTATCTCAAATGTTTGGTCATGGCAGGATGCCTAAACACAGGGCAGCTGACATGCTGATTCATATCCTAGCATCAAGGATAAGGTGATAATTGAGCAGCAAAACTGTAGTTTAGTGGATTCAAATAACAGTGTCTTCATAAATATTATACATGCTGCCAGACGTTTCGATACAAGCCTACTACTAGACATCAAATTTCACGATAAGATCATCTGACATATAAATGTTAACAAGCGTCAATTTTAACAAAGTGGTCGCTGTGATGCAATCTTTGCATGAGAAAAACGCCGCTTTGATAAGTTTTCTGTTATATTTCTGTTATTTCCAGATTAATCAAGAAAGAGACTTTCACGTAACGTAGGGGATTCGAATAAATGCCAATTGGTTTCTGACATGAGTAAGGTCTGCAACTCTGTGCAACGTTTTGCGGCTCTTCTGTTTTTGTTTGTTTGTTGTTTAACGCCATTTACTAGCCATGAAAGTTCTGTAAATGGGCCACTGAAAATCAGTTATGAAACCAGGTGTTTCCGCAGAAAGAGGCGAACACATCCTGTCCTACCGGAAGCACCCGCCTCGCCATTCACAGAATTGTGTTGGTTGGTTGGTTTGTTATTTAACGCCGCACTCAACAATATTCCAGCTATATGGTGGCGGTCTGTAAATAGTCGAGTCTGGACCAGACAATCCAGTGATTGGCATCATGCGCATCGATCCACCCAATTGGGATACGATGACATGCATCAACCAAGTCAGCGAGCCTGACCACCCGATCCCGTTAGTCGCCTCTTACGACAAGCACAGTCACCTTTTACGGCAAGCATGGGTTGCTGAAGACCTATTCTATCCCGTATCTTCAAGGGTCGGCTATTCAGTCTAGAATATACATGTACATATCAAAATGTGCAACAATATGCTTACCAGATGAGAGGAGAACAATCGCTACACATCCTGACACAAACTTCATCCTGACAACGATTTACTCGATGTGCTTGATGTCACAGAGTGTCCGGTGGTCTTATAGGTCTTATGCTGGTAAAATAATTATAACGATGTGTCAATTCGAAGAGAAATCATCCTGCTACTTCATCCAAAGGCCATACCAATTATCTGGGCCTCATTAAGTTAACCCTAAACGCCCACAATTATCCTATTTCCTGAATGTATATTGTTAACAAGTAAATTTGACAGGCGTGATCGAGAGAGTGAATATGGTTTCACGCCGCTTTTAGCAATATTCCAGCAATATCACGGCGGAGGACACCAGAAATGGGTTTCGCATATTGTACCCATGTCGGGAATTGAATCCGGGTCTTCGGCGTTACGAGCGAACGCTTCAACAAAATTTGATGTCATATTTAACAGTCATTTAACTCAAATACATCATGGTCTGTGTACATTAACGTCTAACCGACCAGATCCAAAATCACTCATGGAAATTCCTCAAATTTCCGTCAGCACAATCGGCATAGGAATTCCTGTGGGCGGAATATGCACTTTAAGGAAACAATTATGCAAAGCTAGTCGCCAAAGTAGGCACCTGTGTTAATGTTCAGATTTGCTTCAATCTGTGACGCCACTTCTGATACCATACAGTGATTACAAACCTGTCATTAGATCTTAGATCAGGGATCTAATGCAGAAGAAGTGGGACACCCAAGTGGGTATAAATAAATTACATGCAATAAAAGCAAATATCGGTTATACCTACTTGGGTTGTCAGTCCAGGTTTGAAGAGGTCATTTTAAGACGATGTCGTATTGGCCATTCACGGTACACTCATGAATATATTTTAAAAGGTGAGGATCCTCCATTTTGCATCCTTTGTGATGAAAGAATCACTGTCAAGCATGTCCTGCTTGACTGTATTGATTTTTCCATCACAAGGGATAACTATTTCACAGTTTCATCGCTAAAGGATCTTTTTAATCACGAAAGTAGTCATTTAATTATTGTTTTTTTAAAAGAAATAGAATTATTAAATAAATTTTGATGCTATGTTCTGTAAATAATAAGTATTTTAGTATTGGTAGCGGAAAACTTGTAAACTGAGATTGTTCGTGGCTTTACCCTCGATGGGGGTTGAAGTAGTGTAAAATGATTGTCCCCCTGAGAGGGTATGTCAGACCACGTCATTCAAAGTATTGTTTTTTCACCACAATTTTAATCGTAGTATATATGTTCATTTAACCTGGCTAAATTTGTCATTAATCGCCAACAGCGGAAGGGATGATGTAAATCCGGCTGGGGTCCATGCAGGTAGCAAAAGTACTGTAAGTCCCCATGGACCCTAGCATGGTGATCTACCTTCAGCTGCTGGCGAACTATAGCCTTTTTTTATATTGTACCGTAATTTATAGTGCTATCTTTTTTTATAGTTGTATGCTAGTTTTAAATATTTATCTGTGAAATTCTAGTAATTTTACTGTCCATCGATGACAGGTTTTAATTTAGTTAATAACGTATGTATTACAAATGTAACATTTCTCGTCACGATATGGCTGAAATATTGCCGATGTGACGTAAAGCATTAACTCACTCACTCACTCAGATTTGCTTCATGTCTGAAACCTCAGGCTGAAAGTGGCATGGGGGCAATTGCCAGCTAACAAGTCAGTATCGTGTACCACCATTAGACGTAATACAAGCTTGACAACGACGCCTTCTTGATTCCAGATCTGGACCAAGGCCCGTCGAAGCTCAACCAACGTAACCGGTTAGTTTGGGAGTCGGTGTAAACGATGTTTTACTTCCTCAGAAACAATTCACAATTGGGCGTGGGGATGTTATGTTGTCCAACAAGGTCTGTTGTGAGGGCGTACACTGTCCTGCTGTAAAGTGATGTGTAGTCCTTGTGTCTGAGGGTACAGGGATAACGCGAGCTGTCAACGCTGCAGTCTAAAACCGGTTTCTCAAGGGGACCAGACGGAAAGATTATCTTGCTTGCCATGCCGTCGCATGGCAGGAGTACTGGTGGTCGGCGTTGCAGCTGTGTAAATGTCAGAAGCTACCGGTAGGGCAGGACATGCTTAACCTTTTCGCGAACACCTAGTGTCATCACTGATTTTCAAAGGTCCATTTATATAACTTTCACAGCTTTATACTTTGCCCTTTGCGCCAAATGGAATCTGTTTCGGTGAATAATCTAGACTGGCTATTCTCTCGCATTGAGAATTCTCTTGCATTGACAATTTATATTTACTTGAACTGGTTCGATGTCCTTTTGGTGGACTGAAGTCCAAGAGTTTAACCAT
Source organism: Haliotis cracherodii (assembly GCF_022045235.1). Classification (NCBI taxonomy): domain Eukaryota; kingdom Metazoa; phylum Mollusca; class Gastropoda; order Lepetellida; family Haliotidae; genus Haliotis; species Haliotis cracherodii. The sequence goes on from NW_027266343.1 coordinate 48,787,955, forward strand.
AGGCTATAGATAATGTATCTACGCTGAGTCAACTACAGAAGAAATGCTTAGGCCGAGACTTTAAAATGTCTTCCACTGTTTCAAAACGAATACCTTAATATCTGACCCGTGAAGATTCCGGGGTAGAATAGGTCTTCAGCAACCCATGCTTGCCGTAAAAGGTGACTATGCTTGTCGTAAAAAGCGACTAACGGGATCGGGTGGTCAGGCTCGCTGACTTGGTTGATGCACGGTCATCGTATCCCAATTGCGTGGATGGATGCTCATGATATTAATCACTGGATTGTCTGGTCCAGACTCGATTATTTACAGACAACCGTCATGTAGCTGGAATATTGCTGAGTGCGGCGTTAAATAACCAACCAACCAACCAACACAATTCTGTGAATGGCGGGGCGGGTGCTTCCGGTAGGACAGGATGTGTTCACCTCTTTCTGCGGAAACACCTGTTTTCAAAACTGATTTTCAGTGGCCCATTTATAGAACTTTCATAGCTAGTAAATGGATTCTGTTTCGGTGGATAATCTAGACTGGCTATTTATTCTTTTGCACTGACATTTTATGTTGACTCGTGGTATGTGAATGTGTGTTATGTCTGGAAAGACCTGGAGGCACGTATAATTAAAATTCTATGAATAATAAACAGTCATATTAATTATAAACAGTCATGGACCCGTGAAGATTCGGGGTATAGAAAAAGCCTACAGCAACCCAAGCTTGTCGAAAGAGGCGACAGTGCTTGTCGTAAGAGGCGACAAACGGAATCGCTGATTTGGTTAATGCAGGCCACCATGTCCTAACTGCGTAGATCGATGCTCATGATGTTAATCATTGGATTGGCTGGACCAGACTCCATTATATCCGCCATACAACTGGAATATTGCTGAGTGGGCGTTAAACAAACTAATACACAAACGGTCATTTGGGTAAACATGACAAATGTTTATAACTATGTGTAAAGATTCAGAGTGACACAACACTTTCCACTATTCTGGGCGTTTATGGTATTAACTCATTGAGGGCCAGACAATTGGTGATAACCTTCGCATGAAGTGGGGGGATAATTGCTCTTGTAAATGAAGCATCATTATAATGTCTTTACTTATATATGAGCACCGGACGCTCTGTGTAAATCGTTGTGTCAGATGTGTTGCGATTGTTCTCTCATCTGTTAAGCATTATATTGTAGCACACATTATATGTACATGTATATTCCATACTGCCGAGCCACAAAACGTTGCATAGAGTTGCAGACCTTACTCATATCAGTTCCCATTTGTCATTGCTTTGAATCCCCTATTCGTCCTAATAGTAAATCCTTTGTCTTCCACGTTACGTGAAAGTCTCCTTCTCAATTATTCTTGACATAACAGAAGATACGAGATAGAATAGGTCTTCAGCAACCCAAGCTTGACCTAAAAGGCAATTATGCGTGTCGTAAGAGGCGACCAACAGGATCGGATGGTCAGACTCGCTGGCTTGGTTGATGCATGTCATCGTATCCCAATTGCGTGGATCGATGCTCATGATAAGAACCACTGGATTGTCTGGTCCAGGCATGTTTATTTACAGACCACCGTCATACAGCTGTAATATTGCTGAGTGCGGCGTTAAACAACAAACCACCCAACCAACTGTTCCCCTGCCCATGTATCTTATCATTAGGCATCTAGAGGTACACACTGTAAGTTCACCTACCCATGTATCTTATCATTACATTAGTCTGCCATCATGTACCTGAAATATTACAGAGTGTGGCGTCAAACAACAAACAACCAATCAACAATCAGCATGCCGCTTTGTGTTGAGGCATCCTGCTATGACAAAACTTTTTAGATCCATACGATGTAGCATCAACGTATTGGTAAAGACTATTGCGGTCATAATACCTCACATATATACTGAACCAAATTAAAAACTTCACAATTCTAAAATTTTAACATTTTGACCAGTTATCATTGTGGGCCCTTATTGTGTATTTAAGCAGTAATGGCCACGTCTTGTCTTCAGATAACACCCGTTTTTGTGCAGGTGAATCAATCAAAATCATGTGCAGAGCACTATAGTGGCAAAAGTGTTTTTTCACGTGCGACTGGTCACGTGGCCATAATACCGCACGTGTTTTCAGCCATACTTGTTAGCAGTCATTAACAAAAAAAGAAAAACACAAGAAAACAAAAGTCTTTACGGCCATTTGTCATGCTACGCATTTCAAATGTGCAACGTGAACGTCGGCGTGTTGCAGACGGGAACGTCCGTAGCTGAAGTTGCACGGACGATGGGTTGTAGTCGACGGACTGTTTGTGATTTACAGACGCGTCTACAGCAAATGGGTACCACCACTGACCGCCCTCGGCCAGGTCGACCACGTGTGGCGTCACATGCAGAGGATCATCAGATTGTCTTACGTCACCTCCGTAACCGATTTCTGACGGCTTCATCAACCAGAAATGAACTGTTTAGGGGTAGACTGAGGGCGCAAACTGTTCGAAACCGTCTGAGAACTGCTCACCTTCAAGCACGACGGCCATACTGCGGGCCGATTCTGACTTAATTACACAGACGTCAACGTCAATTGTGGGCACAGCGACACTTACGATGGACCCAGAGGAAGTGGAATCAAGTCGTCTTCAGTGATGAATCCCGATTTAATCTTCGATTTGCTGATGGTAGGGCGAGGGTATGGAGGCGCCGTCATGAACGTTACGCCCAGTGTTGTGTACAGGAAGTTGACAGATTTCGAGGCGGAAGTGTCATGGTGTGGTGTGCTTTCTGTGGCAATGCACGTTCCAGGTTTCTTGTCATCCGTGGCAACCTCAACGCTGCTGCTTACCGCGACCAGGTACTGGCACCAGAACTTCTGCCTTTTATGGCAGCACATGGACCCGGTTTGATCTTCCAACACGACAATGCCAGACCCCACACAGCAATTTTGACAAGGAATTTCCTTCAGGATGCGGGAGTCACCGTCATGGACTGGGCGTCAATGTCTCCCGACCTCAATCCCATCGAACACGCCTGGGATGCTCTTGGCAGAAGTCTGCGCACTCTCCAGAACCAACCACAGAATTTGCAAGATCTTGGCACCATTTTGCAGCAACAATGGCGTCGTCTTCCCAATCATGTGTTCACAAGCATCACAGGGTCCATGCGGAGGCGTTGTGTGGCAGTTGTCAACGCACATGGTGGCCATACACGCTACTGAACTTGTGTGCCATCAGATTCTCGTGCTTGGGACTTATGATTTAAACTGTTGATGTTATTACCGAATACCGTAGGTGCTTGGAACAACTTATGGTTACCACCGTTATTTAGAATCCTTCTTTGGACATTTGTGATTAAAAATACCTTCTCTGATACATTTTTCCGTTGTATATCATATAATTACTTTTAAAAATGTGAAGTTTTTAATTTGACTCAGTATATCTAAAAAAAATCATATATGCATCGTCAAAGTTTTGTAAAGACCATACCTGCTATAGTTCGTTGAAGCGTTTATCCTTGTTTGTGATGATTTCCCAGTGTGCGGTCTTGAGGGGCTTACAAGGAGAGAGAGTGGACCAGAATCAGCTCTTGGTTGCCCTTTTACATGATGTTATAACGTATATGCACCAATCATCAGGATCCTGCGAGGACGAACATATGAGAATCTTATCGATGATGACAAACTGAGCCTTTACTGCAGGTTAGTATCACAATTCGTTTATTCGATCTGTGTTGGCACCTGCGTGAAACATATACCCTAGGTTTCTTTGTTTGTTGTGTATAAGTAACGCCACACTCGGTAATATTCCAGCTACATGATGGCGGTCTGCAAATAATCGAGTCTGGACAAGACAACCCAATGATTGACATCATGAGCATCGATCTATACACAATTAAGAAACGATGACATGCATCAACCAAGTCAGCGAGTCTGACCACCCGATGCCGTTAGTCGCCTCTTGCGATAAGCATAGTTTGGCGCAGAACGTTTCAGCCACTCATTAATATGTTCTATCATTCTGAATATACACTGATTGATTGGAGACGACAAATGTCACCTCATACAGGCCAGCCATAACATTCACTTACATGAATACTTATTGAGTAGGTCCACCCATGGCACCTGATGGTCATAGGTGGCCCAGTTGTCTGTGACACCGCAATTCCCTTTGCAGAACTTTGAACCTAAAGACCAGAAATCGATGATCATGTGTTCGAATCCCAAATTGGCCCGATTTATCTTTTTAGGGTTGTTAGCACCATTCCCGTGATCGTGTGCTTCAACAAGGTGGTAAGCATCATTGACCTGCATCTTTTCGGGGTTTCTTCCAACATCAAGTTGATAGTTTTAGAGCGGCCTCAAACGAAACTCACACGATTGGCACGCTGTTGATGCAAACGTACACAATACACACATTTATACTCTGTGACGTTGTTATGAGAACTGCCAAACATGAATCAAATCGCAACATTAATGCAGGGTATTATTTGATGACAAGATATTTTTGTTTCTGCCTTCAGGGGAGTCTTTGCCGAACTTGCCTTCATCCTTGTCTTTAGCGAGTGTGTTTACCAAAGAGTGAGCAATCTTGACAGAATGCACTGAAACTACTGGCGCCATCTTTCGGCAGTTGGTGTTGGATTTGTTACCTTAGACATATCAATTTATTCACACTTTTTACTGAGTGTTATGTGAAATGACACATTTTATCCTTAGTGCTGTTTGTGAAATGTTATTTTGAAACTTCGTGGTAGGGTAAGATTGTTTAATATGTCTGGGCCAACTTTGCATAGACATCAGTCCAGCCATGGACTAGTGCCTTTGCTTTGTAACATTATTGTGTATCCTTTTATCCAACTTCCATGGCGACAAACTGGACTCAAATACGGAAAGGGTTTGTTTCTGGAGGATAACTTAAATATCTCTGGAAGAGGTGACTTTTGGTGTTTAAGAATGTTTTGGGATTTGTTATTTGACAACGCTATTTTCCGCTGGCGTTTGTTTCGATAGATTATAGAGACTGATTGTTGCTTGATGTTGACATGTTGCATTACAACAACTAGCCCCAAGAAGAGAAACTGCAACATACAATGTATCAGGCAATTCCCCCAACAACACACAGCATTTAAGTTTGAAATGAAGTCAAATAGAGCAATTTGCTACCTATTTCCCAATTTCCGTTAAATGACAATCCGTTTTATTCAAAATAATTGCAAGCATACGTTTGTATGTTGAGACCCATAACCTCAATGAATAATGCCATACCCATTATCTGAAAAACTGACAAACATGTACAAGTTATATGTTGACAGGCCGCTGCCGCATGGCAGAGTACTGCTGTGCAGCGTCAGGCAACTAACAAACACGTACTTTGTGTGCGAGTTGTGTAGGTGTCGGGTGCTGCCAGGGGGCAGGACGTACTTGTCATCCCAAATTTTCAGTGATCTATTCATCTAATTTTAACTGTTATTTTAGCTTTTACTACAGATGGAATCTGTTTCAGGGATATAATCGAGACTGTTTATTCTCTGGCCGTGACGTTTAATATTTCCATCAGTCAAAGCAGAAATAAAACTGTATATCTGAACTTGGTATTTTGTTAATATATTGTTGATTCCTATACACTTTGGAAAGTCCCATATGGGGAAAAAATTGAAACAAAGGTTTCATCTTGCATTCTCTACTTTGGGCCTGTGAAATTCCGGGTTAGAATTGATTTTCAGCAACCAGTGTTTGACGTAAGTGTCGCCTAACGGGATCAGGTGGTCAGGCTCGAGGAAATACTAAATAAGGATGAGATATATGGATGAATAACTTCTTTGTTACAATTATTGGCGAGGTTTCGATGTAAATTCTTTTTCTCCAGTTTGATAACAATCTAAGAATCTACATTAAATCGTATGTTTGCAATCGTTTTATATAAGCGGGTCTGATGTTATTATTTTATTTTCAGCGACTATGTAGGTCAATAATAGGTCACGTGCCCAGTTGTTGATCACAGTTAGTGGGTGAGTGAGTGTATTAGTGACTACCGAATCCTTTAACTACTATGCTACCCCACCGCCCCTATTAATCAAAGACTTGACAATGGCATTAATTTTGTACCTGTACAAAAAGTATAAATATCCAGACATATTACCATCGACATTATAACTTTTTAAAATTGACAAATCATAAGAAAAGTCTGCGTTTGCAGATTCCGACAATATCATTATATCTACTAGTGGACAAAAGTTATGTTATTGAAAATATCAGCATAATATTTTATCATTCGTCTGATCAATGTTTTACCTTAACACATTCATTGACATACCTCATACCTGGTAACTGGAGACAGAGCGACACGCCCTATTAAAAGTGGGGTAGTGTAACAACTCAATTAATAATGTCAATAGCGGTTGTGACGACGCAGCACATTGACAACACCAGATAATTGAAAACAGCCTGGGGTTATTGTTCCAATAGTCAGCCAAAGATTGGCCCAAATGAGCAAGCGTTACGAGCTGGTTCTGATCCTGTCATAGGCGTCGTTCCATCTGGACAGAACAGCCGGCCATGGCAGTACAGCAATGTTATGCTGCCTCAAAAGGGCTGTTACAACATGTGCAATTTGTGGGCGGGCATTATTCTTCTACGATGTGACGTTGCGTCCTACATTTGCACAGAGGGAAGAAAGTGATCTCGAACGATGTCGTCCCGTTAGCATACGCCATTCAAAATGCCATTAACAAAGATGAGTTGTGCTGTCCAATGTGTTGTGATGCCAACCCACATCTAACACTTCCACCCTCAACTGACGAGGTAGCTAAATCGTTCTTCTGAAAGCACGGAGAGCCTTGCAAAACAAATACAGCTGTCCACATGATACACCGTCTCATCTGCGAACAGTATACTGTCACAGTCTATTCTTCTGAACCTTTTTCTGCAGCTCAAGGTGACGTAGAAGCATATTAGGCGTGAATGTGAATGACGACCTTAATGTCGAAAGATCCATAATTAATATCGGATCAATGTGTGTGTGTGTTTGTGTGTGTGTGTGTGTGTGTGTGCGTGCGTGCGTGCGTGCGTGCGTGCGTGCGTGCGTGCGTGCGTGCGTGTGTGTGTGTGTGTGTGTGTCGTGAATATATTCACTGGTTGCCCTTTACTATATTTTAATATTAAACCAGATCTATACAGAGTACGTTTGTTTCTAGTTTACCATGTCGTGTTCCATCAAGTAAACTACTCAATGATGGTACAGAAGCAAGTTATCTGCACATGGGATAATGTCTTGTGTCTACCTAATTGCCGGTCGTGCAGCAACGGGTGTGTTCAATATTGTAACCTGGTGTGGTCAACCATGTATTATCTTAAAGGTGCAATATACGATTTGTGCAGTACACTTTATATGTTTTACATATTCTATTAGAAGCATATGTTTTCTCCACAATTTGATTAAACGCTAAGTAGCGTCACTGTATTTCTAAATACATTTGCACTATTTAGACAGAAAGACTGCTTGGTTTTCAATGATGGGTTGTGTAATATGTAGACGCCACTAAATAGAAGGTATGAAGCCAAACAGTCTGTGTGAAGCTTCAAAGGTCAAATAATGCGCCGCCAATGTTCACTCTTCATCCATGGATGTTCCGATTAGTGACAGATTTAGAATGAGAGGATGTCGCATGGCAGGAGTGCTGCTCTGGGGTGCCAGTCAAAAAGCATAATTATACTGTTTAATGCAAATTGCTACCGATAGAGCCATTTTGCATTTTACGCTCAACGGTATCTGTTTCGTTGGAAAGTCGAAACTAATTATTTTCTAGCATTGACGTATATATTTAGATATCCATTGCGAAATCTAGTTTCCGCTACATTCCCGATCTGTGCTACTACACTTTAACTGACACGACAACCTGTTTGTCCTCCGTTCTCTCTTTAAGATAGTTTAGAAACGTTGATCATCCAAACATACAGTAGGTTCCACAGGATATATCATCACTTGAGTGAGATCAAACGATATCTGATTGGAGACATCGCAACAATTTCATCGCAGTGCTTTGCAGACCTACATAACGAATTTGGCGACCATGGCGTCACAATCAAAGGACATCGTTAGTCTCTGATGCTGGTTATCTCACTTCTTACACCCAAGACACTCGTTATTCAGGACCTGAACCTACTGTGTTTTGAAATTTGATGTAGTCCAACTGTAGTGTAGATACCTCTTTATTTTAATTTTCCAAATTATAATAAAGAGGTAAGCGCGATGTTTTAAATTATAAAAAAGAGGTACCTACTCTACGGTAGGACTACATCAAATTTCAAAACACAGTAGTTTTATCTCCATTCTACCATGACGACAACAACGCTTTGAAAACGGTGCTCTTTTGAAATGGTAACAACACAGGTACACTGGTCGGAAATCTTAGATCATTCCGAAAAAGTGGTCACAGGTAGTTATGTTTGTAACAATTATTACTAAAGTTAAAGATTAAAAACACATAGTTTTTCAAAAGAAGTTGACAAATAAATCACCAAATTAAACGTAGTTTCAAAGACAGATGTTTTAATTTCTACCAACTTGTTGTACACTGTTTCATTTCTCGGAATTTAGCGAAAGAGGTTATAAATCGAACATGCCATCATTTCTATTATAAGGATGACAGAAAGAGGTTTTAAAATGCTAAACGAATATATTTCTACAACAAACTTTATGAATTAACATTCTATTATATATTGAACGTGTGTAAGTGTTATTAGTTAGTTAGCAATTGCTCCCAGTAAACAATAATAAAATCAAAATAAATGCCTCTCCACCCCGAAATTGGATGTGGATGATGAACTACATCACGGTTACTCACACCCCACAGCTGTCATTGGCTAGTTAAATGAAGCAAGATGACAACCCAGATCTATGATGTGGTTCAACATTTACCTGTAGATTTACTGGGAATGATCGAGCCTGCTTCTACAATATGATTACCAATGGAACATTGTTTGACTGAACAGCCACCTTTTAGACTGCAGACGAGCCGGATATTACGAAACGAGGAATCTGCATGGTGTGACCTGTCCATTTCACGGATCCAGAGCCAGATAATGACAGAACTTAGACATTTGTGGCCCAGAAATAGTGGGTCGTGTATGATTTTCTTAATTGTACGTGTTCTGAAATTAATTTCATCAAGTTTGATAAGTTGTCACTTTAGTTGTTTTCGTGGACTTTCAAAAGGGAGTGTTTTCTTATCGACTTTCAAATCCCCTCCTGCCAAATTCTATTGGTGGTGGTTGACGGAGATGGCAATGGATATCGATCACAAAAAAAAGTTTGTAAACAACATGTTGTCATGAATAAAATGTCTTCAAACACATTTTATTATGTTATATTATATTTTCATTGTCGGTTATTTCAATGATGAAATTACATGTTCATGGGTTACAGAAAAAGTTACAAAAAACGCTGAGCAATTATTTTTTCTCAACAAACTTGATTAGATCTTTCACTTTTTGTGAATGTGCATTATACCTCCCCACCCTCAATTGAGAACTGTCCTAACGTGTCCCGGTTGTCTCTACACTGCATTCTCCGTTATGTCTGCCAAAGAATTGCAGGAAACCGGAAGACAACCTAGTACTGTGAGCGTGATGCTGTTCAACATTAACATGTTGACTAACTATCCCTGCTGGTGTGATGCTGCTACCACATTGGAGAATGGCTGAATACAGCCTTTTTTGAGCAGAAGAAGAGTGATTATATGACATGAGGGACTGTTCGTTTCTGTGCCCTGTCAATTTCATTTTTTCGCGGCATTCCACACTAGTATCAGAAAGTAGTGTGATCGTTGTGGCCCCGACACAGTGATTAGTGAATGTCTTGCTCAACTTTGCCTCTTCTGAAATTGATTTCATCATTTTGGACAAACTGTGGTGGCCAAGTGCCTGTACGGTGAATCAGTGAGTGTCGGAGACGTGTTTGTGAGTTTTCGTGGTCATTGGTTTAAATGAAGCAACAGGACAGGACGGGGTACCAGTGGCACATATGCGTGGTTTAGGTTCGTTCGAATCACAAGATAGCCTCGGTGCTTTTTTTGTCAACTCACTGTGTGTGATAGTGATAAATACGCACCCTACGTCGTCGACCTCGCCACGGAAAGAATTGCGAGTGAGGTCACGTTGAATTTCAATCCCCCCTCCCCCCAAATCCTAATATCAGATCAAACCAGACCTGACTGGATCGTCTACCGATTAATTCGATTTTTCGAAGTATCCCCATTAAGACATTGTTCGCATTGACAAACTTTTGATCCTGCATCATGTTAAATGAACGCTCATACGGTGATTGACGGAGATGGTGATGAATCGCAGATATAATGCCAACATAGGAGGACTTCGAATAAAACTATCCATTGGAATTTCGGACTTCGGCGTAAAAAACTTTCAATGTGTTGTTTAATTCTTGAGGTCAAAGGGTCTCAAAACTTGATGATTTGTCTCGCAAAGCAAGCCATTCTGGAAATAGAAATTAATGTTCTGTTACCGGGGGACTTGTAAAGAAGGTAAGTAATAATTCCAATGGTTACATTATCAACTTATTTGATTGCTGAGATTGTAAATATCAAAACTCTTGTGCATTTCATATGGTAGGCTAGGCAAGGCCAACTCATTCAATGTCACATGTCCATATTTTCTTTGGTTTTTCATAAGTAATAAATATAATTATTTTATGTATTTTCCTCACGTTTGGATATCTTAATCGCCCAACTAGTGTTTTTATTTATGCTTTGTACCTTCGAGTTTATTACAATAGACTCGATCTCATCAGCATCGAGGGTGACAAAGTGGCGAGAGACACGGCAGCGGCACGAGTAGCGGCAGACGTCATTCCCTCGCAAGTCAGTGTAGGCTCTGTCGCTTCTGTCGGAGCAGTGCCGGGCCCTAATGGACAGTAAATACAGTGTAGGTAAAGTTTACATATACAGAAAATTGGTAACAATATTTTCTCTTGTATGAAGTTTTTCTTACTTTTTTTCTAGCTAATGTAATTTTTATTGACGTAGTTTATCGTTATATTTTTTCAGTGAGAGAGTTACAGTACCTGTTCCTATAAACGTTAAAATTTGTATGCAAACGATATACCTTCGTTGGGTGTTCTCATCTCATCGTCAAACCAGTCAGGGTTAACCTCTTGCAAGTCAAAATCGTCACCAAAAACATCCATAAGCGATCCGAGATCAAATGATGGGTTATGGGCAGCCATCTTTTATGGATCGGTACATAGGGTATCGATATACGCTTGATATATTTAAAGGGGGTTTCCGTAGCAAAAAGGAATCAGAATCAAGCATTCTTCAATGTCATGGAAGAATACTGTTTACAAACTGAAAGCGTTAGAAGAAAATGATTTTGGATGGTGGACAGAAATGTATTTTCCATTCCTTATATGATAAATAGAATCTCACTAGAGTGTCTTTAAATTTGTTTTCCCTCGGCAAGTCTCGGAGTATTCGTTTTTTATCGGCCCGTGTAGATAGATTAAATATCAAACGACACTTGGATAGGATTCTATATATGTCATATGCATCCTGTTCTTGCTAGTTACGATTCCTATCCAACAAGAAACGCTCACATAATGCTGAAGACGCGTGTCCTGATGTCATTGATATTGCATGCTGAGCGGAGTGGGCCGAGGAGGAGGATAGTGATTGAAGCACACGTACAATAGATCCCAACGTCCTCCAGACCGTGTTGTGACAAACGTGGTTTTCACTCACATTTTGATGAAATTGTGTGAGCTGCTGATGCTGCAGCGAGAGCAGGACATGCTTACCCTTTTCGCAAACACCTGGTGTCATCACTGATTTTCAGAGATCCATTCATACAATTTCCATAACCATTTTGACTTTCACGGTCCCTGGAATCAGTTTCGGCCGATTTGTTAGTGGACTTGATGTTTTAAATTAATACAATGAATGTTCACATCCCAATCCCAATTGTGTCACATAGTTATCAACTATAGTCTTCACTCGCGGGGATTCCGAGTATCCCAACCCGTGAAGATCCCAATTGTGTCACACCGTTTTCAACTATAATCTTCATGCGTGGGGGTTCCGAGTATCCCAACCCGTGAAGATCCCAATTGTGTCACACAGTTTTCAACTATAGTCTTCACTCGCGGGGATTCCGAGTATCCCAACCCGTGAAGATCCCAATTGTGTCACACAGTTTTCAACAATAACTATCACGCATGGGGAGTCCGAATTTCTAGAATAGGTAGAATAGGTCTTCAGCAACCTAAGCTCGCCGTAACAGGTGACTATGCTTGTCGTAAGAGTTGACTAACGAGATCTGGTGGTCAGGCTCGCTGTTTTGGTTGATACATGTCATCGTATCCCAAATGCGTGGATCGATGCTCATGATGTTAATCGCTGGATTGTATGGCATAGACTCGATTATTTGCAGACCGCCGTCATATAGCTGGAAAATTGTTGAGTGCGGCGTTAAACAACAAAGAAACAAATTTAAAATTCCATGAATGGACAATTCGTTGTCATCTATTCATAATCTCAAATCCACATTTAAATTACATGTGAAGGACACTTTTATCTGACGGAACGTTTTGCTTTTATTTTGACACTCAAGTGAATGATTTGCGAAAAGTTGTGTCGCTAAGGAGCTCGAAGTGCATCGTTGATTTACGTTTGATTTATTATCAAAAAGCATGATGTTGTGCTACATAATGTTTCCAATGCGATGTTTTTATGTTCATTAATTAGATAATAAAAAAATGAGAAAACTTTTAAAAAAGCGGATCTAGCTTTCCTGTAATCCTAGTCGCCATGCTTTGAAAAGAGCTTTGTATCATGCATTGGAAAAATCAACTACGGACGGAACTTGGTACACGTGAACAACTGCAGAGAACAGTGGCAGACTTTTTAAAAGTGTATATAATGTTCACAACAGTCGGAATATGATGGTGATGTAAACACATGCTGTCCGCGATGTCAAATGTAAATTAGGCGTGCAGACTGAGGAGACGCATCCAATTTCTTGTAGATGTCTGGCAACATTGGTGGTTTCTTTCGCACGAAGGTGACTTTTGTCGGGTGTTACGATATAGTTCCTGGTGGCGTGTCACGTCCTGCTGTGTTTTCCCCCGTCCAATGGACTTCAACCATGTGTCTTCGCAAGTTCAGCCTTCCGCTTAGGTAGCTGCGCTCCATTAGGTGCTCGCCCATGGTTCGAATCTTAGATTTGCTTTGTTCCATGGTCTGTGAATACTTTACCGTTGCTCATGACTTAAAAACATGAGAATGATAAACGTAAACAGCCTGCGTTACATTAGGCTTTTCTACCACATCCAACTGACACACCATTATATAACAGTAATGCCGTCAGTCAGTGTTAAACCCAACTATATCCCTATAATATATATATATATATATATATATATATATATATATATATATATATATATATATATATATATATATATATATAAAATAATAAAGTCCACGTTAGTCCATCATCTATAATAATAAAATAATAAAGTCCACGTTAGTCCATCATCTTCTTTATATCAGTTTTAGAAACTAATGATGGTCTAATGTGGGCTTTATTATTTTATTATATATTACATGTACACCGAGTGAACATTTACCTCATTTTTGTATATATATATATATATATATATATATATATATATATATATATATATATATATATGGATATCCAACTAATACATTATATATGTCATGACATAACAATAGACGTGCACTATGGCGTCAACTGAGAATACCTTACTGTTTTATCTCTTGTGTTTATAAAAACAAAAAGGTAAATCGCGTGAAATATTTAGATTTCCACGAGGGTACAGGGAAACTTGGTTGTCCTGTATTTATTCACCCCGTACATGTATCCAAATATGTAATCAAATGTGAAACAAGTAAGCCAACGCGTCTTACATATTCGTGAATGCATGTGAAATAAGCAGCTGGTGAGTCTATCAATTGACTCTTTTCCCAATATTGTTACAAATGAATGATGCAAAACATTAACTTTTCCCTCCAAAAACAAGTTTCCGAACATCAACAGATTTAAGTTTCTCGTTTTTGTGAAAAGAAAAGTGCAAGTTGCATTCATCGAACAGGAGAGATCAAGGCATATACATCGAGCGAGCAGCATGTCAAAGTGAAAGAGCCAAGATTCATGACACAAGAGAATTCAACTGAAGTTTTAAGAAAATAAAATATCAAATGCAAGCCAAACCATTATCAATTTAATTCAAAGACAGCTCAGTTGAACCATGACTGACCGCCCAATCTAAATGAAGAATGCGTCGGTTCTTGGTCTTTTCTAAGACAATTCGGCTTCCATTGCTTCACTGTATCGATTCGGAAGTTTCGACTTTAACAAGATAAAATCCACATAGGACACACTTTCTTCGGTGTAACTCCCGTTGGGGTGTAAATGCTATGGCTCTCAGAAACGACAGTTTTACAAAACACCCAAAACAAGATAATTTAATTATTTACATTCGAAACTGATCGTTTTAAGTTTGTTTGCGAGATACTGAAATTAGACATGCTGGCCTGAAAGATTTAGAAGTCTAAACGCAGATTAAGTTATAAAAACGTTCGTCTGGCGCGACCTCCGATGAAGGTGAATTTGGCGAAAAATAAGAGCAATTGGGAAGGCGACATGACTGAACAAAACGTCGATATGTTACTTAATACTGAATGAAATGAAAAGTTCAAAACTAGTTAAGATAAGTTCAATCTCGTAGGCACGGTACAGTTTATTCAGGTTACAGTAACGCCGGTAGAATTGAGTCTTTCGAACAATCATGTGTGAGTTAGTGAGTTGGGTTTAACGCCGCTTTTAACAGTATTCCAGTTATATCGCGGCGTGTCAGCTTATTGTGGGAGGAAAACCCGAAGTGATGCAGGTCTCAGACGTTTTACCGCTTCGGTGAAACCCACGAGCACGGGTATGGTGCTGACAAACCTAGAAACATAATCGTGGCGAACCGGGATTCGAACCCACAATCATAGGTTTCTGGCGTGCCCAAGGGACGCAACTCGGCACAGCGAATCGCGGCGCCTTAGACGCCTTGGCCACCCGTGCCCCCCAATCATGTGCGTAGAAATGTACACTAGCCTGAATAGTGAAAACATATACCTTTCCTGTTGGACGAACTAACTCGCCTGCGGGCTAGTGAGATTTAATTCCTGTTGTTGGTGTTCTGTCATAACGTACATGCCAGTCGTCAAGACATGATCCAAGGGGACTCCTTTTTCTGAACATCGTAATTTTTTTAAAAGCAACAAAAGCGCGTCATGATCCTTGGACAACAAACGATAGGTTAAATGCAGCGCAAGAATTCCCCAACTCACACACTTGTGAACTGACAGTCCCTGCCAATCAACACACGTGTCAGCAACACTTGTTAACGAGGATAAAGAAGTTCCTCCTTGGCACCTCCTTACACGCCATGCATGGACACTATAACACAGGACTATTTATAGCGATAACGCGCAGCATCCTCCCCCGACGCTGCAAGGGCGACCCCAAACGTTTTTGTTGCATTTACTCGCACACCGGCACGGATAATCCCACCTGATTCCTTGTCCACTGTGGATATTCCGCTGCTGTCTTATCGATTCCTACAGGGTGAGTCTTGTTTACGTATCGTTCCCATTAATTTAGCCATTTGTAAACACGTCGTTAGTTGCTTATATGACTTCCCTATAATCTTGACATATTTGTGACATGACCCCGGAACTTTTCCAATAAGCTTCGCGAACACTTCCCCAACAGAGTGACAAAATATTAACCGTCAACTACCTTTCATAAATCAAACTATTTGTTCGCGTTGACGTATATTTTCTTCAGAGCACACCAACCTCCCCTCCTCCCCTATAGCCCTTACCCTCCATCCCCCTTCCGCCTGGCCTACAATTCCCTCCCCACTGTATCCTCATCAAACTAATTATACCTAAATTTAAAGATGGATAGACAATTATTATACTGAAGGCAGACACTCATTAGATGAAATTGGTGATATTTGTTTCAACTTATAATTAGACATACTTCATCTGTATTATTATCGGACTGCTTGATGACGTCTATGTCCGTCGTTTTCCGAGTAATGTTCTATTCTTCTTACAGAAACATATGTTAGGGAAAGCGATCGTCACCTGAAACTAATGGGAACGGACAAGACAACTCGATTTAATGATCGCTTATTTGTGTAAACGGGAGTAAGGCTCTGGGTTGGTCGTATCACATATTTATCACATCTGGTACAGAACATATTGCATTTTATTTGTCAGTTATAAATTCCATCGCCATTGCATTGATTCTCGAAAGGTGATTGTTAAGCAAATTGTCTGCCAAGAGAGTAGGTGCGAAAATGAATGAGGATTTATTAATGCTTATTACAATAACAAGCTAAGTCTTAAAGACGGAAAGAAGAATAAGCCTATAGGTTCATCATTGAAAGCCGTATACTACATATATCTTTAAGACCTGGACGTAACACACTGTGCCATTGTAACAATGTAATATAGTGACGTAGATTAAGTGTCTTCCCTCAACAGTGCAAGTGTAAGCAATTAATGTTTTCGGGTCAAATAGTTTCCGGAGGAAAGAATGAATATATGGGGAAATATTCCAGTGTTAGTGGCTGCGGAAATAATACCCATTGCCATAATGTCCGCTATACCTAGGACATTACCTCCCCTGGAAAGAACCACGGGATGGGTGGGATATAACTTATTACTTAAGGACCCGGTGACCTCTGATTGTTGGTTCAAATCAATGAATTGCCCACTGTCCTTCATCTGACAACATAGTACGGAGTTCGAATTGTGGTAAATGTGGCATGCGTCCATTAACCCATGGTTTCTTCCACTATCGCCTACGTCACCCTCGGCCTACACCCACTTGTGTCTAGCGAAAACTATTCAGGTGTAGAATAATGGCTACACTTGATCTTGATACCCCCATGAAGGAAAAGCTTGTCCACTACAGTTAATTAAGGGGTTCATGAGAAAATTTAATAGTGAAGAATTAGTTTGCATGATTCTTACATGAGATCATGTACAGCTGATCATAAAGGTAATCTTCAATCCATTCTCAACATGTTCCTAGATCAGATATATACTTGATGTTACAGAAAGAGTGGAAGATTTTCTGGCATTTGGTAGTCAGTCATATGCTGATCACATGCTAACAAACATATAGCTGTTCTACAAATAATACACGAGAAATAGTTTGCTATGTGAAGCATGGGTGTCTTCAACAAATTTGAGCCAAGGGCAGGAAAAGCGATCGTCACCTGAAACTAATGGGAACGGACAAGACAACTCGATTTAATGATCGCTTATTTGTTTAAACGGGAGTAAGGCTCTGGGTTGGTCGTAGGGATTACACGAGAAATAGTTTGCTATGTGAGTGAGTGAGTGAGTATGGTTTTACGCCGCTTTTAGCAATATTCCAGCAATATCACGGCGGGGACACCAGAAATGGGCTTCACACATTGTTTGCTATGTGAAGCATGGGTGTCTTCATAAAGGATTTCAACAAATTTGAGCCAAGGGCAGTCGTGAAGTTTTGGGCCAAGGAAGGGTGTAGAGCAAACGAAATGCACGTTTGAATAGTCAAACCAAATCACTCTTTCAATCACTCACCTTCCCACATATACACCGTGCCGCTCAGTAAATTAATGCAGGTTTCAGTTTTTGTTTAGAGCACATTATCGCCGGACGAGAGACTCGCCTCACATTTCAATGTACGCACTATGAACAACGACGTGAACTGATGTAGTTTATATCAGCAATATCGATATCAATAAACACCAAGACAAGCGGTGCATTTAGACAAACATCGCTGTTTGTCATAAACGCGTCACTGCTTATTGATTTGCCAGGTCGGCCATATACGTCTGCCTTTAATCGAATCTCTGGTAATACTCCGCCCCCGGGCCACAGGGGAGACTAATATGTCACGACCAATAAAATCTGACTACCGACTACATCCATAAACCAAGCTGTTTACAGCCCTGTGACGACACGGGCAACTGAGGCTGTATTGCTTGATCTAGCAGCGAGATGCTGATGTACATAGACTGGGAGTGAAATATAATTTCACGTCGCATCGGCATTATTACAGCCATATAGCGACTGCACATGCATTGTCCCGTCCCCGAGAAGACTCTGTTGAAGACACGGGCAACAGCGAAATGATGATGTACATAAACTGCTGGTCTCATGCCCAGTCCTGGAGAGGATTTTGTTGAAGACATGGCACCCGTCACAACACATGCAATGGCAAATCAATTGTTCACCGGAAAAAAATCCGGAAAAAGTTCCAATATCGAATTGCATTGGACATCATTTTTGTCACTAAAGAAAACGACTTCATTGTCTTGATGTCCACCTTAGTGCAGAGGATAGAGCGTCTGCCCGGAGACCTGAAGGTCGGTGGTTCGATGCCCTGGCCGTGACATACCAAATACGTTAAAAGATGGTACTTGTTGTTACTTTGCTTGGCGCTTGGCATGGAGATAAAACAAGGACTAGTGGGGTAGGAGTGAGTATAATGTTTCTGAGGGGTATCAATGTTAAAACTGCAGCATTGTATCTCAGTTGGTTTTCACTGTAAAATCTGAATAAGTCCGAACTAGTACAAGCACCTACAAACGTGAATCCATGTCGCTATAGAAGTGGGGGCGGTCGGGTAGCCTAGTGGTTAAAGCGTTTGCTCGTCACGCCGAAAACCCGGGTTCGATTCCCGACATGGGTACAATGTGTGAAGCCCATTTCTGGTGTCCCCCGCCGTGATATTGCTGGAATATTGCTAAAAGCGGCGTAAAATCAAACTCGCTCAAAAACTCGCTATAGAAGTGGAATACTCTTGGACGCGACCGTGAACCCTACTTCATTTCACCTGTGATATTGATATGCATTTTGTGTACACGAGTAACTTACAGGTTGCGCGGTATAAGATTCGAGTATATGCAATCTCATATTTGGGAGTCCAGAAGAGTTCCTTCAAAACCCACATTTTTCCTTCTAATTCAAACATTATCATGTATATCAATCTAGTTTTCACACATGGCTATAATAAAATATCTAGACCTAGGCTGGAAATAGCCTTTCAACAGGCACAACGCACATACACTAGTACACTGCAGCACTGTTAAGCATACGAAGACAGACATGCTCCATCACTATGTTCCTGCAACCACACTGACGACATGCCGTGGTACTGCTGCATTGCTTGATTCATCGAGACAGACACGGATGCTCCACATTACTTACAAACATATTGAGACTGGGAAAATAGATGGTCAGTCCGGAACTCTCCAGTGAGCGTTCCACATAACTTACAGACATGTAGAGACTATGATAATAGATGGTCAGTCTGCAACTGAGCAGTGAGCGCAACCCCCACCCCCTTCCACATGTCCGTCCCAGGACCCACCCCCCCCCCCCCCCCCCCCCCACACACACACACACCATTATTCCCCTGCTGCTTGCTTATGCTCAGGTTAATGGTGCTATCAGTTAACGAACATTCCAGTGCGTCTATACACATTCGTGCTGCAGTCTGATACGTTAACACACAACACGACCACTAACGTATCTCAACCCTTTGTTGGTGTGACAACCGTCTAATTGAGACCCGTGGGGTGCTGAGACGCATGTTTGTGGGGCGGCTTACTGCATGGTTATGGGGTATCAAATACCTGAAAGTTATACGAGGGCTTCATTACTTTTTTTATTATTCTTAAAGCAGAATCTCCACACTTGTTCACAACTTTAGAGATGTAATTAGAATGTTATTTTTTTTATCGTTTTTAGATTTTAGTTTTAACAAGATTTTTTTCTTGTCCATGACTTCATTGTCTGGTTTGTTTACAAGGAGTAATGCTGTGTGACGTCAGGCAATAAACAAACAATTATTTTTTATGTCTGAGTGGCGAGGGCTAACGATAGGGTAGGACATTTTTACCCTTTACGTGAACACCATCTGTCATCACTGATTTTCAGTGATCCATTCATATAATCTTCACCGCTATTTTACCTTGAACGCCCAGTTGAATTTGTTGTCGTTGGACGATCTTCAACATGTACGTTATATATTTTGATATCACGTGCGAATTCACAGATTTACGCTACATTCCCTGCAAATGATGTGTTTAGAATACTAGTATATACATATACAAGTCATCTTTAGGAATGTGTTTAAATCTTGAAGGGAATACGCATTTGGTGTCTAAACACGTTCACATATGAACTATCTTCTCACAAACTTAAAAATCACCTAAACACAACATCCCAATGATCTAAACATATTCACGAGCTAATTTAACCTCATAATCTAAACATGTTTAGAATTTAAAAGTGTTTAAATAAATTGCATATCATTGAGCATTCAGTAAAATATGAATAAGATGTTTAATGTTACACACATACCGCCTGTATTTACAACGAACTTATTACAATATTAACAGAATAATGGATCCTTCCTACATTTGTACACGTTGTGTTAAGCCAAACAGCATAGGCGGATCCAGAGAGGGTGTGTGGGGTGGGGGTCCAAGGGGGGTATGTTGGCCCCAAATGAAAATATCACTACCATTAAAACCCTGTAAAATAGCACTGTGTACGTGAGAAACATCTGGCAATATTCTCAAACACTGCCATCTGCGAATTGAATCTGGTACCAGCTTTGAACTTGTAACAGTAAACTAAATGTAGCGAATCGTGGAATAGGAATAGTGGGTCTACTCCACCATCCCCGTAGTGGGTCTACTCCACCATCCCCGTAGTAGGTCTACTCCACCATCCCCGTAGTGGGTCTACTCCACCATCCCTGTAGTGGGTCTACTCCACCATCCCCGTAGTGGGTCTACTCCACCATCCCCGTAGTGGGTCTACTCCACCATCCCTGTAGTGTGTCTACTCCACCATCCCTGGAGTGGGTCTACTCCACCATCCCCGTAGTGGGTCTACTCCACCATCCCTGTAGTGGGTCTACTCCACCATCCCCGTAGTGGGTCTACTCCACCATCCCTGTAGTAGGTCTACTCCACCATCCCTGTAGTAGGTCTACTCCACCATCCCCGTAGTGGGTCTACTCCACCATCCCTGTAGTGGGTCTACTCCACCATCCCCGTAATGGGTCTACTCCACCATCCCTGTAGTGGGTCTACTCCACCATCCCCGTAGTGGGTCTACTCCACCATCCCTGTAGTGGGTCTACTCCACCATCCCCGTAGTGGGTCTACTCCACCATCCCCGTAGTGGGTCTACTCCACCATCCCTATATAGGGTCTACTACACCATCCCTGTAGTGGGTCTACTCCACCATCCCTGTAGTGGGTCTACTCCACCATCCCTGTAGTGGGTCTACTCCACCATCCCTGTAGTGGGTCTACTCCACCATCCCCGTAGTGGGTCTACTCCACCATCCCCGTAGTGGGTCTACTCCACCATCCCTATATAGGGTCTACTACACCATCCCTGTAGTGGGTCTACCCCACCATCCCTGTAGTGGGTCTACTCCACCATCCCTGTAGTGGGTCTACTCCACCATCCCTGTAGTGGGTCTACTCCACCATCCCCGTAGTGTGTCTACTCCACCATCCCTGTAGTGGGTCTACTCCACCATCCCTGTAGTGGGTCTACTCCACCATCCCTGTAGTGGGTCTACTCCACCATCCCTGTAGTGGGTCTACTCCACCATCCCCGTAGTGGGTCTACTCCACCATCCCCGTAGTGGGTCTACTCCACCATCCCTATATAGGGTCTACTACACCATCCCTGTAGTGGGTCTACCCCACCATCCCTGTAGTGGGTCTACTCCACCATCCCTGTAGTGGGTCTACTCCACCATCCCTGTAGTGGGTCTACTCCACCATCCCTGTAGTGGGTCTACTCCACCATCCCTATATAGGGTCTACTCCACATCCCTGTAGTGGGTCTACTCCACCATCCCTGTAGTGGGTCTACTCCACCATCCCTGTAGTGTGTCTACCCCACCATCCCTATAGTGGGTCTACTCCACCATCCCTATATAGGGTCTACTACACCATCCCTGTAGTGGGTCTACTACACCATCCCTATATAGGGTCTACTCCACATCCCTGTAGTGGGTCTACTCCACCATCCCTGTAGTGGGTCTACTCCACCATCCCTATATAGGGTCTACTACACCATCCCTGTAGTGGGTCTACTACACCATCCCTATAGTGGGTCTACTCCACCATCCCTATATAGGGTCTACTCCACATCCCTGTAGTGGGTCTACTCCACCATCCCTGTAGTGGGTCTACTACACCATCCCTGTATAGGGTCTACCCCACCATCCCTATAGTGGGTCTACCCCACCATCCCTGTAGTGGGTCTACTCCACCATCCCTGTAGTGGGTCTACTCCACATCCCTGTAGTGGGTCTACTCCACCATCCCTGTAGTGGGTCTACTCCACCATCCCTATAGTGGGTCTACTACACCATCCCTGTAGTGGGTCTACCCCACCATCCCTGTAGTGGGTCTACTCCACCATCCCTGTAGTGGGTCTACTCCACCATCCCTGTAGTGGGTCTACTCCACCATCCCTGTAGTGGGTCTACTCCACCATCCCTATATAGGGTCTACTCCACATCCCTGTAGTGGGTCTACTCCACCATCCCTGTAGTGGGTCTACTCCACCATCCCTGTAGTGTGTCTACCCCACCATCCCTATAGTGGGTCTACTCCACCATCCCTATATAGGGTCTACTACACCATCCCTGTAGTGGGTCTACTACACCATCCCTATATAGGGTCTACTCCACATCCCTGTAGTGGGTCTACTCCACCATCCCTGTAGTGGGTCTACTCCACCATCCCTATATAGGGTCTACTACACCATCCCTGTAGTGGGTCTACTACACCATCCCTATAGTGGGTCTACTCCACCATCCCTATATAGGGTCTACTCCACATCCCTGTAGTGGGTCTACTCCACCATCCCTGTAGTGGGTCTACTACACCATCCCTGTATAGGGTCTACCCCACCATCCCTATAGTGGGTCTACCCCACCATCCCTGTAGTGGGTCTACTCCACCATCCCTGTAGTGGGTCTACTCCACATCCCTGTAGTGGGTCTACTCCACCATCCCTGTAGTGGGTCTACTCCACCATCCCTATAGTGGGTCTACTACACCATCCCTGTAGTGTGTCTACTCCACCATCCCCGTAGTGGGTCTACTCCACCATCCCTGTAGTGGGTCTACTCCACCATCCCTGTAGTGGGTCTACTCCACCATCCCCGTAGTGGGTCTACTCCACCATCCCCGTAGTGGGTCTACTCCACCATCCCTATATAGGGTCTACTACACCATCCCTGTAGTGGGTCTACTCCACCATCCCTGTAGTGTGTCTACTCCACCATCCCTATATAGGGTCTGCTCCACATCCCTGTAGTGGGTCTACTCCACCATCCCTATATAGGGTCTACTCCACATCCCTGTAGTGGGTCTACTCCACCATCCCTATATAGGGTCTACTCCACCATCCCTGTAGTGGGTCTACTCCACCATCCCTGTAGTGTGTCTACTCCACCATCCCTGTAGTGTGTCTACCCCACCATCCCTATATAGGGTCTACTACACCATCCCTGGAGTGGGTCTACTCCACCATCCCCGTAGTGGGTCTACTACACCATCCCTATATAGGGTCTACTCCACCATCCCTGTAGTGGGTCTACTCCACCATCCCTGTAGTGGGTCTACTCCACCATCCCTGTAGTGGGTCTACTCCACCATCCCTGTAGTGGGTCTACTCCACCATCCCTGTAGTGGGTCTACTCCACCATCCCTGTAGTGGGTCTACTCCACCATCCCTATATAGGGTCTACTCCACCATCCCTGTAGTGGGTCTACTCCACCATCCCTGTAGTGGGTCTACTCCACCATCCCTGTAGTGGGTCTACTCCACCATCCCTATATAGGGTCTACTCCACCATCCCTGTAGTGGGTCTACTCCACCATCCCTGTAGTGGGTCTACTCCACCATCCCTGTAGTGGGTTTACTCCACCATCCCTGTAGTGGGTCTACTCCACCATCCCTGTAGTGGGTCTACTCCACCATCCCCGTAGTGGGTCTACTCCACCATCCCTGTAGTGTGTCTACCCCACCATCCCTATATAGGGTCTACTACACCATCCCTGTAGTGTGTCTACCCCACCATCCCTATATAGGGTCTACTACACCATCCCTGGAGTGGGTCTACTCCACCATCCCCGTAGTGGGTCTACTACACCATCCCTGTCGATCATTGATTAGGCTGAAAAGACCTGCAACTGAACTATCAATGCTGTACTTTGCAAGCCCTCTGGGAAATACATCAGGCATAACTATGTTGCACCTACGTCTTACCGTTCCATTATTCTAGTAAGGCAGGCAACATGACCCGTGTGACAGAGACCACATGGCTTGGTACCTGAGGAAAAAGCACAAAAAACGTCATACTTGTCGGGATCGCGGTCTGCACAGCGTAACAGGTTCTGACTTGAAAATAACTAATGACTGTCATGTTATGTGTCATCGTGTTGTTTTGGTCATGCTCCCATGGCCTAACTAGATTATTAACAGATTGAGAAGTAAAAAAAATATTAATTCACTTACCACGTATATCGTAGTGCTGTAAAATAGCACTGTGTACGTGAGAAACATCTGGCAATATTCTCAAACACTGCCATCTGCGAATTGAATCTGGTACCAGCTTTGAACTTGTAACAGTAAACTAAATGTAGCGAATCGTGGAATAGGAATAGTGGGTCTACTCCACCATCCCCGTAGTGGGTCTACTCCACCATCCCTGTAGTGGGTCTACAACACCATCCCTGTAGTGGGTCTACTCCACCATCCCTGTAGTGGGTCTACTCCACAATCCCTGTAGTGGGTCTACTCCACCATCCCTATAGTGGGTCTACTCCACCACCCCTATATAGGGTCTACTACACCATCCCTGTAGTGTGTCTACCCCACCATCCCTATAGTGGGTCTACTCCACAATCCCTATATAGGGTCTACTACACCATCCCTGGAGTGGGTCTACTCCACCATCCCCGTAGTGGGTCTACTACACCATCCCTATAGTGGGTCTACTCCACAATCCCTATAGTGGGTCTACTACACCATCCCTGGAGTGGGTCTACTCCACCATCCCCGTAGTGGGTCTACTACACCATCCCTGTTGATCATTGATTAGGCTGAAAAGACCTGCAACTGAACTATCAATGCTGTACTTTGCAAGCCCTCTGGGAAATACATCAGGCATAACTATGTTGCACCTACGTCTTACCGTTCCATTATTCTAGTAAGGCAGGCAACATGACCCGTGTGACAGAGGCCACATGGCTTGGTACCTGAGGAAAAAGCACAAAAAAAACGTCATACATGTCGGGATCGCGGTCTGCACAGCGTAACAGGTTCTGACTTGAAAATAACTAATGACTGTCATGTTATGTGTCATCGTGTTGTTTTGGTCATGCTCCCATGGCCTAACTAGATTATTAACAGATTGAGAAGTAAAAAAAAATATTAATTCACTTACCACGTATATCGTAATAGTAGGAAGTTGCATACAAACTTTGTACGTCAAATTTATGAATGTTTTAGTCACATGACCCTAGCATGACCCTACTAAGTGAGTGGGTAAAGTTTTACGACACTTTCAACATTATCATAGCTGTGCTCACAGATTTTTGGAGCTAAAATCAGTTTCAGGAAGGTGGGACAAGAGTCACATATTTGTAATATTGATGAAAGGACATCCGGAGTGTCTAAATCAATATTGTGTCGGGAACGAACGATAATTGAAATAAAAACTACATGTAACTATCGTAGTTAATTATCATCATATGACAAGAACTACTCAAAAGATTTATCGCAGCAACGCTCACCCTCCGCTGCTGCATGGCCCTCGTGACGGCCGCAAGATGAGTGACGTACAGGCGTATTAAAGCTCAATTTAAATGCGGCATTTCTCAAATTCACTAACACCAACATAAAATGTGCCGATAGAAATGAAGAGAGACGGCTCCTTTTTGTCACACGATATAGTTCACAAATTGAATTTGTTTGTGAATATAAAAATGCAGCATCGACTAAATTCGTTAATCTTGCGATGGCCGATCATTAAAAACAAAATTAATTTAAAATATTTTCTTCTCAGAAGTTTTCCATAGGGTGTCCCTGAAGCACGAGTAAATTCAGCTAGCGTCCCTCTCTCGTGGGAATGCAGCAGAATAGATGTATCGTTGTTGAACTTCAGCAAGTACCGACTCATCCTTCTCAATAAATAAACAACACCTTTTCGATAATTTCTAGGAGCAACATTCTTCCCAACTTTTCTTCTTCAACTTTCTGTTTCAAATAATGCAGCCTGACATTTAACAAAAACAAATTTTATTTTATTTTCTAAGTCTTAAGTGACTGCCATATTTCAATTCAAAGATATTATTTGCTCCCGGTTTTTTTGTATCGATTGATCGAGGTGAAATGCTTTGTTCTTGGTTCACACTGACCAGATGTCCACTGATCCGTTTCTTACCATCTCATAAATACCTTCGTCTAGTAAGCTTCAATGTCTCCACTCTAATCAAAGTATAGCGTCTTTGTAGAAACGAGGGCACTAAAACACATTCATGCTTACACATATACGTGTATCTACGTGTTATGATGGTAGGAAACATCCTTACGAGCACGAATGTTAACTTGTTGTACTGTCGGTATTTAACTATATTATTCACTGTCTGCAGACAATTGATTCGAGGGAATATGTCGACGTAACGACGAGACATTTAGATACATTGATCCGATATGATAGTATTTATCACATTATTTATCAGTGGTGTAATTTGTTGCTTGCTGTGTCTCGTGTATATGTCTGGAGACGTAAATGTCATCCTTACACAAATAACATATCTCTTTGATATCTCTTAGTTTGCATACATTTATTGGATTTGTTTCACATCGACGGAGAATTTACGTTACAGAACACATTTTATGCCCTGCTGGTATTGAACCACGTGCGTCTAGAGCAGTAGTAGAACAACACCTGTCTTGAGCCGTGGGTATTGTATAGTATCCGTCTCGGGCACTGGGTATTGTATAAATTCCGTCTAGGACAGTAGGTATTGTATAAAATCCGTCTAGGACAGTATGTATTGTATACAATCCGTCTAGGACAGTTGGTATTGTATACAGTCCGTCTAGGACAGCTGGTATTGTATAAAATCCGTCTATGACAGTAGGCATTGTATAAAGTCCGTCTGGGGCAGTGGGTATTGAATAAAATCCGACTAGGGCAGTGGGTATTGTATAAAATCCGTCTAGGACAGTAGGTATTGTATAAAATCCGTCTAGGACAGTAGGTATTGTATACAATCCGTCTAGGGCAGTAGGTATTGTATAAAATCCGTCTAGGAGAGTAGGTATTGTATAAAATCAGACTAGGACAGTAGGTATTGTATAAAATCCGTCTAGGGCAGTAGGTATTGTATAAAATCCGTCTAGGACAGTAGGTATTGTATACAATCCGTCTAGGACAGTAGGTATTGTATAAAATCCGTCGGGGGCAGTGGGTATTGAATAAAATCCGACTAGGGCAGTGGGTATTGTATAAAATCCGTCTAGGGCAATGGGTATTGTATAAAATCCGACTAGGACAGTAGGTATTGTATACAATCCGTCTAGGACAGTAGGTATTGTATAAAATCAGTCTAGGACAGTAGGTATTGTATAAAGTCCGTCTATGGCAGTGGGTATTGAATAAAATCCGTCTAGGGCAATGGGTATTGTATAAAATCCGTCTAGGACAGTAGGTATTGTATAAAATCCGACTAGGACAGTAGGTATTGTATAACATCCGTCTAGGGCAGTAGGTATTGTATAACATCCGTCTAGGACAGTAGGTATTGTATAAAATCCGTCTAGGACAGTAGGTATTGTATAAAATCCGTCTAGGGCAGTGGGTATTGTATAAAATCCGTCTAGAACAGTAGGTATTGTATAAAATCCGTCTAGAACAGTAGGTATTGTATAAAATCCGTTTGGGGCAGTGGGTATTGTATAAAATCCGTCTAGGGCAATGGGTATTGTATACAATCCGTCTAGGACAGTAGGTATTGTATAAAATCCGAATAGGACAGTAGGTATTGTATAACATCCGTCTAGGGCAGTAGGTATTGTATAAAATCCGTCTAGGACAGTAGGCATTGTATAAAGTCCGTTTGGGGCAGTGGGTATTGTATAAAATCCGTCTAGAACAGTAGGTATTGTATAAAATCCGTTTGGGGCAGTGGGTATTGTATAAAATCCGTCTAGGGCAATGGGTATTGTATACAATCCGTCTAGGACAGTAGGTATTGTATAAAATCCGAATAGGACAGTAGGTATTGTATAACATCCGTCTAGGGCAGTAGGTATTGTATAAAATCCGTCTAGGGCAGTGGGTATTTTACCACATCCGTCGACACCAGTAGGGTTTTTTGCCACCAGAGTCTAGGGTAATGGGTATTTCATCACCTCTGTCTTGGGCAGTTGTTATCATACAGAATCCGTCGGGGGCAGTGGGTATTTTAACACATCTGTCTAAGAAACTGGGTATAGTACTGCATCCCAATAGGGCGGTGGGTATTCTTCCACATCCGTCTAGGAAAGGTATTTTCTAAGTGGTGATTGACCTTCTTTATACTTCTTTTCTGTTCAACCCATCGCAATCAATCATTCACCATCGATATCAATTTCGTATCGAATTCGAGACAGTTATATGACAAGTTCCTCCATTTTATTGGCACAGCCGCGCACTGCCGTGGCTCGCAAAGACAGTGGAATTTGTTTGAAACAGAAACAATGACGTCATGATCTAGTGTAGGATTAGGGGATCTTTTTGGGAAGAGAGAGTTCGGTTATATAAATGCTTGATATGACAAATATTTCAAACATACGATTTATTACGGCGTGTGCGTTTGGGACAAATTATCTATTCGTACTTTTCTGTTTTATGCTGTTTTCGTAATCACGTGGTTGTGAAAAGAAATTATGACAGTCGTCTTTTAGAAATTTGGGAATCATACGTATATATTAAGATATATGGTACAACAAATTATTAGGGGTGGCATGTTTTGTCCAAGTGTTGTTTCTATCGAAAACATAACCATAGTTTGCATGAACAACGGTTCCTGGTATCTAATGTTTTAGCGCAAATATATCTATTTACGAATACCAAAGAAACATGGTTCCTAATAAAAAATATCCTGAAGCAATGGTTGCTATGGCTACTATCTAATGTCCTTTCAACGAAACCCTTTGACAAAGTTATCTTGTAACTAACATCCAAAAGACTATAGTTCCCAGAAAATAATGACTTGCAACAACGATATTTTATTCAATGATGAAATGGATTTTCAGTTATCACAAGTTTGAATGAAAAACTTTTTAGGGGACCCACATTTACGACTTGATTATGTATTTAAATGACACAGAACTGGCTAGACATCAATTTACAGAGACTGCATCTGTATTATTTATATAACGTCATATGTTATCTAATCCATGAATAAAAAGAGCGCTAGGGTTTGCAAGTGCGAATCTTAGAGAATAACAAATCTCGAATACCTGCAGAAACAGATACAACATATATATATGTTTCACTGAAAATCAGTGATGACATCAGGTGTTGATAAAAAGGGTGCGGTCATGGTCTACCAGTGGCACCTGCCACGCCCACAATTAGTGCCAGTGTGTAAGGAGGTGGTCATAATATGGGAGAGCATCGCGCATCTTGAGACAAGCTATGTGTCATCGTGACTTTTTCCTCTGAAGATCTACCATGACATTTCTGGCATGATTTAATCAGGCCTTTGATGGTGAAACCTTCATTGTACAGTATCAGAGTAAGCAAAGTACGTTTCCGTGATATTTGAATGAAATGAACAAATAAATATCGCGACAAACCCTTTCTGCATAAAGCAGAGTAGATACCACGATTCCGAGTATATCATGACCAGTGTTTATGAATCACTATCAAATTGTGACGAAACCAGGTGTTCGCGAAAAGATGAGCGTATCCTGCCCCATCGGTGGCACCCATCACAAACACATGCATAGGCGGGTCAATGTTCACCTGATAAAAACACGGGAACATATTGTACAAGTCAAAATAGGGAATTGCATCGGACACCATTTTTGTCACTGAGGAAATTTGGAAATGTCCTCCACATGTCTACCATAAAAAAATTCTAAAGGTTTGCTGAGGCCTTGAATGTTGTAACCTTGACCACACAACTTCTGAGAAAGAGTCGCGATCGTATGACGCTTTTTGAAATCTTGGTAGATTGTATCTCAAACGTCCGAACCCCGGACCTTCCGCTCTCCGGGCGGTCGACATGAAGGGAAAGTTGACTATTGGAAAGTTGAGGTCATGCTACCTAGGTACTCAAGCATCTCAGAAATGCAGACGCCATAACATGGAGCTGTTGTTCTTGCTGCAAAGTCTAGTATGAGTTGTTACTTTGCTTATTGAAATCACCGTCACCAACAGCAACATAATCCACGCCTGATGCGGTCAGGTCAAGACATTTTTTAACGGGAAAGGATTTATGTCTATTTTCTCCCTTGCTTTTAGTTTTAATTAGTCAAATATTATAAGTCTTTTTTTAAAAAATGGAAGTTCAGAAACCTGATTAGTTTTATATATCAGAAAAATATTCTAAATATATATTTAATCTATTTACCTGTAAACAGAGATGGCCTTTCATCAGTATCGGTTTGTCTCATCGCAGGTAAAGGATTCCTATACAATGTAGGTAGTGTGTAGAGGCCTTTCATATTATTGACCCCAAGTAACAAATATATATGATGGACAAGACTGCAGTTTACCGGGCGCAGATTATAGCGCTAATTGGCTAAAGAGGCCGGCTGTGGCCCTCGCATCACTGGCCTCATGAGCCTCTTTGACCCTTAGAGTTAGGGTTAGTGTAGGTTACCCTAACTCTGTCCATAGTCCTTGAATTCACTCTCCGGTTAAGCACCCCTTTATGATCATGTAAGTTAGGTCCCCGTGTCCCATCAAAAACCCCATTGGCCAAAAGTGCATAGTATCGGTATCAATTAGTAGTCAATCACCGGGGATAGTGCGATTTGGAAAAGACATGGCAGTTTGGCTGTGAATGTGGATGCCTGTTCATGCTGAACTGTTGTGTGAAATATCTTACAGTACAAGTCCAAACACAAACAGACGTTTTTCATCTTCAGGTGATTGAGAAGAATCTAGCCATGGCGTACCTTTGACACGGAATATGTCAACATTGGACATAGAATTACCATGAAGGCATACCGCAGAAAGCTACACTGTAGTGATTCTGACATTTTGGCAGTTTCAACTTTTTCAAACAAATTAAGGCCAGGCGTCATGTTACGGTATTTCACTCTAAAATATTAAGTATAAAATAGAAGTAGATTGTGGATGATTGTCTTTGGTATTCTAAATTGGGTTCGTGTTAATACCAGTTACATTATCATTAATGCCACACTGAGCCACGCTGTTTGGTTGATATGCATCTTAATTTTCATGTGGTTGTTGCTTGGTTCTGTGTAGTTTCTTCGTATGTACGTCTGTGTGCTGGCGTACATGTAGGATCCTTTACTGCATTATGATAAATGAAAGCACACTGCTGTGCATGGGCATAGAACTCAACAAACAGGCCGGTATCGTAGTAAGTACACCATACGTTCCCAAATGCCTGTTGATCAGCTAAGTTAGTGAATGAGCAAGGGTTTACACCGCTTCTAGCAGTATTCCAGCAATATCACGGCGGGGGACACCAGAAATGGGCTTCACACATTGTACCCATGTCGGGAATCGAACCCGGGTCTTCGGCGTGCCGAGCGACTCCTTTTACCAATAGGCTACCCGACCGCTCCTTTCTGTCTGTGAGTGACACAGACACCGCACACGTTTATAGTGCTAACAGTTCAAGCAACTGTTACTTTTAACTTTTCCGATCATTGGCGTCTGTGTAAATGTGTTTGTTTGTTTGTTTGTTTGTTTGTTGTTTAACGTCGCACTCGCCAATATTCCAGCTATATGACGGACGTCTGTAAATAATCGACTCTGGTTCAGATAATCCAGTGACTGACATCATGAGCATCGATCCACGCCACTGGGATACGATGACATCCATCAGACCAAGTCAGCGAGCCTGACCACCGACTCCGTTAGTCGCCTCTTACGACAAGCATGGGTCTATTCTACCCCGGATCTTCACGGATGATGTAAATGTTTGACAAACTCGAGGTACATGACGTTCGATCGCCTCTGTTTTATCAAATGTATTGGTTTGATCATATTATCTGAATGTATTTGTAAAGCATGTGACCCAAATGACAACCATCCATTGGATTAGAGCCTTGAGCGGTGCGCTAACGATGACATATGTTGTGATGAGTGATATAATCCACGACTGTCTGTGAGAGTTAATCTTCTTAAAGCACGAAAGCGATAGAATGATAGATCAAAATACCACATAAGTCTTGATAAACCAGGTTAAGTAATGGATCATCAGGTTAAACTGCCAACAGCCACGTGAACGTTGACAGCAGTGCCCAGTCACCAATTAAATTAACAACATTAATTAAACATCACAATCATACTTGCCGAGAATGCCGCCTGAAAAATATCATATGGCATATCCTGAGGTTAGAGAAGTAATTTGCAAGCATGCATTTTTTCAACAAAATGCTTTTGAAATAATGCCTCTTGCGAGGTTGTGTGCACAAATTGGCCTCTGATGCATGGAAACTACTCTTCCTTCTACTTTCTATATTTAATTGGATTGATCGGCAAAATCTGAGTTGAGTTGTGTAAGTGTGGTAGCTCTCGGGGTTCTCGTGGCATGTAATTGTTAGGGGTACTGTTAGGATAGACGGGATATAGCTCAGGTTCAAACAGTTTTAATTTCGCAAGAATGTTTTGTAACGCGCATGTATACTGAATCATAAATATTTTTGAAGATATCTTTTTTGTCGTGACGACTGAGCACACGATTTCACATACAAATGCCATTTGATCCAGTTGTCAACTGATTCCAGCCACTATATAATCAGAGGTAACCAAATTATCTTAGCATACATTCTATTACCCAGAAGTCCCCGAGTGTCACTTACACTTTAGTGAGAAACGCCCAGGTAAAATACAGCTTTGATTATAAACATATTGATATCTGACAGATGATATTGACGCACATTATCTGCCTATATATGTTTCCCTGTCAGTGATGTGTACTTAATCGGACCAGTCTAGACCGTCTCTATGTAGATGAAATTACAACGTCAATATACATGAAAAGGAGAGATTATATGTCGTTTACAAACCGTGAATCTTTTCTCGGTATGCTAACCTGATAATCCTGTGAAATATAAATTTATAATCACTATCACATTATTTGAATGTATTTTGAGTCACATACACGAGATTGCCAATTTCCCCGAGGCACAATCTTACGCCATATTTTGTTTAAGTGTTGGTTGTTATTCCTAATATATGTAACCTTTCTGTCATCTTGATCTCTGTTATCATATATTCATGAGCGCAGTGCAATAGTGTTTCAAGTTCTGCCTTAGGGATGGTAGCAGTGACTTTACGACAGTGTGACGACACAAAGTCTTTGTAATGGTACCATTCACATGGTGACAGTGAGACGACAACATTTGGTAGGTCAATTCTTACTAATGGTACCAGTGACATGGTGGCAGCGTGACGACACAAGGGCGGTTGGACAAGTCTTAGTAATGGTACCAGTGACAAGGATGCAGCATGACGACACAAAGGCGGTTGGACAAGTCTTGGTAATGGTACCAGTGACAAGGATGCAGTATGGCGACACAAGGGCGGTTGGACAAGTCTTAGTAATGGTACCAGTGACAAGGATGCAGTGTGGCGACACAAGGTCGGTTGGACAAGTCTTAGTAATGGTACCAGTGACAAGGATGCAGCGTGACGACACAAGGGCGGTTGGACAAGTCTTAGTAATGGTACCAGTGACAAGGATGCAGTGTGACGACACAAAGGCGGTTGGACAAGTCTTGGTAATGGTACCAGTGACAAGGATGCAGTATGGCGACACAAGGGCGGTTGGACAAGTCTTAGTAATGGTACCAGTGACAAGGATGCAGCATGACGACACAAGGGC
The DNA here is from genome assembly GCF_022045235.1 of Haliotis cracherodii. Classification (NCBI taxonomy): domain Eukaryota; kingdom Metazoa; phylum Mollusca; class Gastropoda; order Lepetellida; family Haliotidae; genus Haliotis; species Haliotis cracherodii. The sequence goes on from NW_027266343.1 coordinate 48,822,175, forward strand.
GGTTGGACAAGTCTTAGTAATGGTACCAGTGACAAGGATGCAGCGTGACGACACAAGGTCGGTTGGACAAGTCTTAGTAATGGTACCAGTGACAAGGATGCAGTGTGGCGACACAAGGTCGGTTGGACAAGTCTTAGTAATGGTACCAGTGACAAGGATGCAGCGTGACGACACAAGGGCGGTTGGACAAGTCTTAGTAATGGTACCAGTGACAAGGATGCAGTATGGCGACACAAGGTCGGTTGGACAAGTCTTAGTAATGGTACCAGTGACAAGGATGCAGTGTGGCGACACAAGGTCGGTTGGACAAGTCTTAGTAATGGTACCAGTGACAAGGATGCAGCATGACGACACAAAGGCGGTTGGACAAGTCTTAGTAATGGTACCAGTGACAATGATGCAGTGTGGCGACACAAGGTCGGTTGGACAAGTCTTAGTAATGGTACCAGTGACAAGGATGCAGTGTGGCGACACAAGGTCGGTTGGACAAGTCTTAGTAATGGTACCAGTGACAAGGATGCAGCGTGACGACACAAGGTCGGTTGGACAAGTCTTAGTAATGGTACCAGTGACAAGGATGCAGCGTGACGACACAAGGGCGGTTGGACAAGTCTTAGTAATGGTACCAGTGACAAGGATGCAGTGTGGCGACACAAGGTCGGTTGGACAAGTCTTAGTAATGGTACCAGTGACAAGGATGCAGCGTGACGACACAAGGGCGGTTGGACAAGTCTTAGTAATGGTACCAGTGACAAGGATGCAGTATGGCGACACAAAGGCGGTTGGACAAGTCTTAGTAATGGTACCAGTGACAAGGATGCAGTGTGACGACACAAGGTCGGTTTGCAGCTTTAGAGCTTATCCTGAGCAGGAACAAGAGTCTTTTAATAATGAAATGAGAGTTAAGGTTGTTCAATTTTTAGAAAGTTGAAATGAACGATCGCAAAACTACAATGGAAAGAACCAAAGCTTATTTTATCCGATCGACCAGCTTACATCGGCAAATCAGAGAACGCAGGAGACACCGATTTAATTTGGTCATGGTCCTTGTCGTTCTGTAAATATCTAAACTTTAAGACTCAAATAGAGGATGTTGTTCATCATGGTTAGTTTCGCAAATATATTGGTATCATACTGCAGCAACTCTGTAACTTCACCTGCTTTCACGTATTTTCAGCACGTAATTACAACGTGAGACTTTCAACTTAAGACCTTTCTTCAAACATTCGGATATGAGGTGCAGATATTTCTTGCTATAAGCGGAAAATTGGCAGCTAGGAAACTAATTCCCTCTCGTCTAAGTAGTGGCTCTCGACGCTCTGAGATGTTGAACAGTCACTGTTGATTCAGATAATTTGATTTTTACTCAGTATGGTTTTGTGTTTGTGGATAATTATGCCACTGGGATAACATTTATTTAAATTGAACACCGCTCGTGTTTGGCTGTTTTTATTTCAGGATATGTTAGCAAACTATAGATCCGCAAGAATCGGGTTACACGTCTAACAGAACTTCAGCGTTGTTATAGATCACCAGGGATTGTTTATGTGTTCAATAAGTGACGGGTCTGGTTCCTCAGTCCAGCATTTAGTGCAGTGTCATGGGAAGCCTGGTGGCTTGTTGCCCTGTGAATAGCGCAGAGTTAAGGTCAACAATCAGATGACGTTAACCAACACTGGCGGAAAAAAATATGTGGATGGGTGACCGGCAAACTTGCCTCCAGATCTCGGTCCTGGTTAACGGTGAAAGCCATGGTGTGCCACCTTAAAGAGACGACTTGACAGAAATATGAGTCTGCACTTCCGGTAGTGATTGGGCATAGTAGAATGAAATGGTAAGGTCAAAGCGAACTTTATAGTGCTCAAACGGACAACGCTGGAATACATGCATTTGAAAATGCATTTCCTGTATTTCCTATATTTGAGAATGAACAGGAAATGACGTTTTTTACGACACTGCCCGGGGCTGTGACAATTAGGAAAGATTGGAAGTAAAGCTCACTTATGTGTTTTACGACACACTCTAGAGCTGTGAAATTTAGGAATGGTTGGAATCAATGCCCACAATGGTACTTATACGACGCACGCCGGTGCAGTGACATAAATTAAAGGAATTGTTGAAGCAATGCTTACACACCTTATAAACAAGCAACACTAGAACAGTTAGATATGTGAACAGTAGGAATGAATAGATACTCGCTTACCATTACTCCCCACTCTGAAGGTATGAATAACATGAATGGCTGGAGTCAATGCCTCCCCCTATGTTATGACGACACACGCTGGAACTGTAGTGAGTGAATGAGTGTGTATGGCTGTATGCCGCTTTTAGCAATATATCAGCAATATCACGGTGGGGGAAACCAGAAATGAACTTCACACATTAAACCCATGTGGGGAATTGAGACCAGGTCTTCGGCGTGACGAGAGAATGCTTTAACCACTAGGCTACCCCACTGCCCCCTCTGGAACTATAACACATACGAATTTGTATTACCAAACACAAAAATATATTTAGCTGTTCAAATGCCAATACTCCTTAAAATGTATTAAAACCAAAGTATATTGTGGAACATTTAACAGGACCATCAGTTGGGTATCCCGAATTGGGAAGGGGTAGGGCTACAAAGTCTCGAGTCGAGGGAGTTCAAGTCGGACTATCATACAGGTATGGTGAGAGGGTGCAGCTGAATCAATGTTTTCAATGTTAAAAAGGAATAACATGTTTTTGCTCCTGTCATTTTAGTCCCTCCTGATTTTCCAAAGGGTTTAAGACATTACACAGACATCATTAATATCAGTAACTAAATGAACAGAATAGCTTTAAGCGCCCCCAAGGCACACGTATTTTGGAATTTTAAAAACACAGCTACTTAAATCCCACACTCTTCTGCTTAAACGTGATTGAAGAGTTTCTTTATTATAACACTCTGTAATCAAGAATGCAACAAAGAGGGACTTGACGTAGATTGGCTTGTTTGCTTTAACACAGTACACGATGCAATGTGTCGGTAGTTGCCAGCAGCGTGACCCAGGGTAATGAAGCGACTGATTTTCTTGTCGAAACAGCCACTACCTAAAGTGGAATCATTATCAATAATTGCGTTTGAAACCGACATCTGATGATTCAAATAACATTGCCAGAAAGCTTGATTACATGGACTGAGCGAAGAGCATTCTTTGGGGACTAATCGTCACGACGGTCTGTGCTCATTGCATGTTATAAAGATCTCTTCCTAATCGTTTCATCCTGCAACTTTTCAAAATGAAAATGTTCTTTTACCCAAACGGCACAATCAGAGCGATATTTGAATGATTGAACATCATATGGTATATGTTTTGGTAGAAATGTGACACAGCTTTCAATTTGGCTCAGATACCTGTCTCACCTCGAGGTCGTTAAGATGCAGCAGTTGTTTAGTGTGTGTGTTTATGTAGAAGAGGAATGGTCTTGGAAATAACGGCCATGGAGATTGTTAGGGTAAAATGAGCGAGTTGTTTTGGTAGGTTGTGTACGTGCGTGTACACCTGGTGATAGGGAAGGGGAGTCAATAGTCTGTCCTCCCCTTTGATGTGCGTTTGTTATTTTGTTGTTTAGCGCCACACTCAGCAATACCACTGCTACATGTCCGGACCAGATAATTCAGTGTTTGATATCACGAGCATCGATCTATGCAATTGGGATGCGATGACGTGCATTAAACTAGTCAGCGAGCCTGACCACCGGATCTATTAGTCGCCGTCTAAATAGTCTAACTAAATAGTCATCCCATGAAATAACTCATGAAATATCTATCTCTACCAGACATTGCACAATATAACTGAAAGTTTGAGTCATTTCACGGTCTGACTGTAACATATACTACTCAAAAAAGTTCCATGACAGATCACCTATAGTAACTTGGAAGAAGCGTGACATCCTTCATGTTTTTTCAGTTGTATATATACAATGAGGTGTTTTTACTCACTGACATTCTGATATACAACGTGCCGTCTATTTCATCAGCATGATTCAGCAAGGATTTCAGTCCAAATCAGGTATTTTTCCCTTCACACATTTTGGGCTCAATAAACGCTTTAAATGTTTGTACAGTCAGATGTTGAACATGTGTTCACAGCGTACAGAAATATTGCCAAGATTTTAAATAAGAAATTTGCCAGTGTCTGCTGAGTTCTCCAAATTGCAGAAACAACCTTCTATGCTTGACATTATCCTTGAGTATAATAATATCATAAAAGAAGTGATTATCCCAGTCAACATTGAAATATGTCATTGAAATCAACTCTATGGTGTGCGAAGTTGTCTCACAAACAATGATCCAGTCAGACTGAGACCGGGACGTTCAGACATCCAACCAGCCACATCCTCGTGCGCGTTTGTTTCACCAAAGTGGAACACGTCTGCGACCTGCGTTATTTCAGCCTCTCCTCTCACATTAAGCTGACAAGCCGCGATGTAACCGATTGTCTCTGTACAACGCAATGGAATCACTGCTGACGTGTGTTTGTCCGAGACTATGCAGTTGAGATTAGTGGTGGATTATATCTGCCAGCCTAGAGAGATTCATCCCCATTTAGAATTGTCCAAATATAGTCAACTATGATAATCCCTCCTTTGACAGGGCCTAGCAGTGATGTGCACTTACGTAATATTTGCAAGTCTGTCTGATTCGTTAGGAGAATGATATTGGCCATTCAAGAACCTACCTTTCCACACTGCTGTGCGACAAACACACATAAATTGCGTGAATTACAGGTGCCAGTGATAGGGCACGACATGCTTACCCTATTCGCGAACATCTGGTTTCAAAACTGATTTTCAGTTGTCCATTTATATTATTTTTACAGCTATTTTACCTGTCATAAATGGAATCTGTTTCTTTGGGGGCGTTGGAATAGCCTCGTGGTTAAAGCGTTCTTTCGTTGCTTGTCGAAGAAGCCGATTACAGTGAAACTCCGTCAGTCCGGCTACTTTAGTACGGAACTCCATTAATCTGGAACCTGTCTTTCCAGACGACCATTGTTACCTGGACGGAGTAGGACGTGTCATCACTGATTTTCAGTGGTCCATTCACATAACGTTCTAAGCTATTTTGCCCTTTACGCTAAATGGAATCTGTTTCGGTCGATAATCTAGACTTTGTATTTATTCTCTTGCACTGATAAATGATGTTATACTATCAAAAACTGCTTTGTTTGCCCTTGACTCAATTATTAATTTTAATGTCGTGTTCAAGATATTGCGCTATCATGAAATGTCCTTGACTGAAAGGGAAATTATATTCTCGTTCAAACTCGTTACCAGTTTAAATCTCCTCCGTATGGTGATATACGTGCGTGATTGCGGTGGCAGATCAAACAGCGCCACATTCACAAGACCTGATCAGCCTTTACAGTGGATTAAATGACCATAGACGGGCTTTGCCAATATTCACGCCCCGTGTATATGATCAAAGAGGCAAATAAATAACTCGCTGGTAATTGCATGGTCCAAGATTCACCGCTTGTGGTTCCGACAATGCGTCGACATGAAGGGTAAGTTGACTTTTGGAAAGTTGAAGTCATTTCTCTTGTCATACAGTCTTGTGGAGAGTGTTCTGTCTTTTTGCTTAGATCAAAATATGAAACAGATGAGGCGACCTCTCCGGTCTCCTTTATTTCTAGTTCAGGTGGGTAAATCAGTGGAAGGGAACTGGCTATTTGATTGTTTTTGAAGTAAGCCACCAATTCCCCACCCATTCCACATCTACATCTCAGTAAGGTTGCAACATTACAATACTGTAGAAGTACCAACGACTGTTCCCACTATCCCAGACTTGTGGTCAACTAACACGAGGCCCGGTGGTTACAATGTGTGACCTTGTTGGGGGCGTGTCATCTTCCCCCGATGGCGTGGACCGATCCTCATGCTGTCAACCACCTGCTTGTTGAGCCCGCAGAGATAAGTTAAGGTCAACAATCAGATGACGTTAACCAACTCTGGCGGCAGAGAATTTGTGGATGGGTGACAGACAAACTTGACTCGAGGTCTCGGTCCTGGTTAACGGCGAAGAGCATGATGTGACACCTTAAAGAGACGACTTTGTCAGAAATATGAGTCTGCACTTCCGGTACTGATTGAGCATAGTAGAATGAAATGGTAAGGTCAAAGTGAACTTAATAGTGCTCAAACGGACAACACTGGGATATATTTCCCTCGGTGAGCTGAGTATGCATTTGAAAATGCATTTCCCGTATTTCCTATATTTGAGGATGAACAGGAAATGCCGCCCCGTAAGTGTTTTACGACACACTCCGGAGCTGTGACAATTAGGAATGATTGGAAGTAAAGCTCACTTATGTGTTTTACGACACACTTTGAAGCTGTGACATTTGGGAATGGTTGGAATCAATGCCTACAATGGTGCGTTTACAACACACGCCGGAGCAGTGACATAAAGGAAATGTTGAAGCAATGCTGACACACGTTATAACTAAGCATCACTAGAACTGTAAGATATATGAACGGTAGCAATGAATGTCTACTCGGCTGTTATAACGCCCCACTCCGAAGGTGTGAAATGCATGAAAGGCTGGATCATTGCCTCCCCCAATGTTATAACGACACACTCTGATACTGTAGTGAGTGAGTGAGTAGCAATATTCCAGAAAAAAAATTACGTCGGGGACACCAGGTATGGGCTTCACACATTGTACCCATGCTGGAAATTGAACCCAGGTCTTCGGTGTGACGAGAGAATGCTTTAACCACTAGACCACCCGTCCGCACCCTCGGAATTTTAACACATATGAATGGAAGGAAGGAATGCCTTTTCGGCTCTTAGTAGTACGTCCCACTCCGAACATGTAATATACATGAATAGTTGGAGTCAATGCCTCCCCCTTTGCTATAAGGACACACTCTGGAACTGTAACACACCGGAATTGGAGGAATGAATGAATACTCGGGTGTTATCACGACCCCATCCGAAGGTTTGAAATACACGAATATGACAGATCACATGGCTGGGTACCTGAGGAAGAAGCACAAGAAACCCAGTCAGTTTACGCCATACTTGTCGGGATCACAGTCTTCACAGTGTAACAGGTTCTGTTGGGGATAATTCTGGCTAAAGTATCTTATTACTGTCACGTTAGCTGTCATCGTAGTTTTTGGTAATGCTCTCATTGCGTAACCGGATTATTAACGGATTGAGACGTAAAGAAATAGTCACTCACTCATGCATAGAAGTAGGAAGTTGCATTCAAACTTAGTACGTCATACTTATGAATGTGAGTGTATGACCCTAGCAGTTGGATACAAAGTGAGTGGGTATAGTTTTACGACACTTTCAACATTATCACAGCTGTGGTCACAGATTATGGGAGGTAAAATCGGAATCTTGAAGGTGAGACAAGAGTCAAATACTTGTCATATTGATGAAAGGACATCCAGAGTGACTAATTCAATATTGTGTTGGAAGCGAACGATATTTATAATAAAAAATAAGTATAACTATCGAAGTTAATTATCATACGGCAAAAACTGAATAAAAGATTTATCACTGCAACGCTCACCCTCCGCTAGTGCATGCCCCTCGTGACGGCCGCAAGATGGGTGACGTACAGATGCATTAAAGCTCAAACAAAATGGGGCATTTCTCAAAAATCATTGACACCAACATAAAATGTGCCGATAGAAATTAAGATAGACGGCTCCTTTTTGTCACAGGATATTGTTTACAAATTGAAATTGTTAGTGAATACAGCAGCATCTAACTTCTTAATATTGCGATAGCCGATCATTAAAAAAATAAATTAAAATATTGTCTTCTCAGAAGTTCTCCATGGTGGTGGCTGAAGCACGAGTAAATTAAACCAGCGTCTGTGTTCCTCTCTCGTGGGAATGCAGCAGAATGTATGTGTCTTTGTAGTACTCCATGACACATTTTCGATATTTTCTAGGAGCAACATTCTTCCCAACTTTTCTCTTCAACTTTTCTGTTTCAAATAATGCAACATTGTCATTTAACAACAGGAAAATATATTTTCTTTTTTAAGTCTTAAGTGACTATATATTTTAGTCATATTTAAATACAAAGATATTATTTGCTCCCGGGGTTTTTGTATTGAGTGATCGAGGTGAAATGCTTTGTTCTTGGTTAACATTGACCAGATGTCCACTGATCCGTTTCTTACCATCTCATAAATACCTTCGTCTAGTAAGCTTCAATGTCTCCGCTCTAATCAAAGTATAGCGTCTTTGTAGAAACGAGGACACTAAAACACATTCATGCTTACACATATACGTGTATCTACATGTTATGATGGTAGGAAACATCCTTACGGGCACGAGTGTTAACTTGTTGTGCTGTCGGTATTTAACTACATTATTCACTGTCTGCAGACAATTGATTCGAGGGAATATGTCGATGTAACGACGAGACATTTAGATACATTGATCAGATATGATATTATTTATCACATTATTTATCAGTGGTGTAATTTGTTGCTTGCTGTGTCTCCTGTATATGTCTGGAGACGTAAATGTCATCCTTACACCCATAACATATCTCTTTGATATCTTTAAGTCGGCATACATTTATTGGATTTGTTTCACATCGACAGAGAATTTACATTATAGAAAACATTTTATGCACAGCTGATATTGAACCGTGTGCGTCTAGAGCAGTTGGTTTTGAACAACATCTGTCTTGAGTCGTGGGTATCGTATCGTATCTGTCTAGGACAGTTGGTATTGTGCAAAATCCGTCTCAGACAGTTGGTATTGTACAGAAACCGTCTCAGACAGTTGGTATTGTACAGAATCCGTCTCAGACAGTTGGTATTGTACAGAAACCGTCTTGGAAGTTGGTATTGTACAGAATCCGTCTCAGACAGTTGGTATTGTACAGAAACCGTCTAGGAAGTTGGTATTGTACAGAATCCGTCTCAGACAGCTGGTATTGTACAGAAACCGTCTAGGAAGTTGGTATTGTACATAATTCGTCTAAGGCAGTTGGTATTGTACAGAATCCGTCTGAGGCAATGGCTTTTTTAACACATCTGTCTAAGACACTGGGTATAGTACTACATCCCACTAGAGCGGCGGGTATTCTTCCACATCCGTCTATCAAAGGTATTGTCTACGTCGTGATTTAACCTCTTTATACCTCTGTTCTGATCTGTTCTGTTCAACCCATCGCAATCAATCATTCACCATGGATATCTGGCAGAACTTGGTTCAGAAGACCTTATCTAACGCAGATCAGAAGAAAATTTAAAAACCAGAGACTCTTAGGTGACAAGTTGCTCCATTATATTGGCACCGCCGCGCACTGCCGCAAAGACAATGTAATTTGAGACAGAAACAATGACGTTATGATCTAGTGTAGGATTAGGTGATCTTTGTGGGAAGAGAGAATTTAGTTAAATAATTGCAACATATTTCAAATACAGGATTTATTACGGTGTGTGCATTTATCCATTTCGCACTTTTATTTTAGACCACCAGATCCTGTTAGTCAGACTCTTACGACAAGCAGCGGTTGCTGAAGATCTATTCAATCCCGGATCTTCACGGGTGGTGTAACTGTGTGACAATCTCGAGCTGCATTGAGTTCGAGTGAGACTGTTGTATAAAGCATATTGGTTTGAGCACATATCGGGATGTATTTGTAAAGCATGTGACCAAAATGACATCCATTGGATAAGAGCCTTGAGTGGTGCGCTAACGATGACATATGTTGTGATGAGTGATATAATCCACGACAGTCTGTGAGAGTTAATCTTCTTAAAGCACGAAAGCGATAGAATGAGAGATCAAAACACCACATAAGTCTTGATATACCAGGTTAAGTTATTGATCATCAGGTTAAACTGCCAACAGCCACGTGAACGTTGACAGCTAGTCAGCAATTAAATTAACAACATTTATTAAACATCACAATCATACTTGCTGAGAATGACGCCTGAAAAATATAACAAGCATATCCTGAGGTTAGAGAAGTAATTTGCAAGCATGCATTTTTTCAACAAAATGCTTTTGAAATTTTGCCTCTTGTGAGGTTGTGTGCACAAATTGGCCTTTGATGCATGGAAACTACTCTTCCTTCTACTTTCTTTATTAAATTGGATTGATCGGCAAAATCTGACTGTCGGGGTTGTCCTGGCATATAACGGTTCTATGGCAGAAGTACTGTTAGGATTGATAGGATATTGCTCAGGTTCAAAACAGTTTTATTTTCAACAGAATGTTTTGTTTCTTTATGGCATACATAACATGTATGTATACTGAATCATGAATATTTTTGAGGATATCTTTTTTGTAGTGACGACTGAGCGCAGAATTAAACACATGTTCCCTTTCAGCCCAGGTAAAATACAGAACTGATTCAAAACATATTGATATCTGACAGATGATATTGACGCACATTATAAGTTTATATATGATTTCCCCGTCAGGGATGTTTATTTGATAGGACCAGTGTAGACCGACTCTAGAGGTGAACAACGTCAATATACATGAAAAAGAAAGATTTAACTATCGTTTACAAACCTTAATGTTGTCTCGGTATGTTAACTTGAAAATCCTGTGAAATATAAAATCACAAAACACATTAGTTGAATGTATTTCATTTCACCTACACGAGATTGCTAATTTCCCCGAGGCACACTGTCACGCAATAAATATGTTAAAGTGTTGGTGGTTATTCCTAATATATGTAACCTTTATGTCATCTTGATCTCTGTTATCATATATCCATGAGTGCAGTGCAATAGTGGTTCAAGTTCTGCCTTAGGGATGGTAGCAGTGACTTTGCGACAGTGTGACAACACAAGGTCTTATTAATGGTACCATTTACATGGAGACATTGAGACGACAAAAGTTTGGTAGGTCAATGATTAGTTATGGTACCAGTGACATGGTGACAGTGTGACGACACACGGTCGGTATGCAAAGTCTTAATAATGATGGCAGTGTGACGACACAAGGGCGGTTGGACAAGTCTTAGTAATAGTACCAGTGACATGGCGGCAGTGTGACGACACAAGGTCTGTGAAGCTTTAGTAATGGTACGAATGACATGGGGCGATGCTGTGACGAGACAAGGTCATGGCAAACCTAATTAATGGTACACATTACAATGTAATTGATCTATTGTGTCGAACACAATATAAACCATTTTGAAAACTGAACGTGATGTAGAATGTATTTGCAATACAATTCACAAATAACATGCAATGTCAAAGCGGAACACCAGTTTGTAGACGATTCCAAAATCGGTAAGAAGATCATGGACTTTATTCTTATGACTTCTATGATAAATATAAGTTGTAACAGGCATGTTCCGAACATCGCTAGAACAATGCTAAATTGTAGGCAGCTCTAAAGCTCATCCTGAGCAGGAACAAGATTCTTTTAATAACAAAATGAGAGTTAAGGTAGTTCAATTTGTAGAAAGTTAATAATGCAATAAAAGGAACCAAAGCTTATTTCATCCGGTCGACCAGCTGGCAATGGCGAATCAGAGACCACAAGAGACAGTGATTTAATTTGGTGATCGTTCTTGCCATTCTGTAAAAATCTAAACTGATCAAATTGCACCACGAAAAGGAAATGTGTCGTGAATTAAAGACTCAAATGGAGTATGTTGTTCATCATGGTTAGTTTCGCAAATGTCTTTGTATCATCCTGCAGCAACTTTGATACTTCACACACCTGATGTAACGTATTTTCAGCACGTAATTACAGGATGAGACTTTCAACTTTAGCCAATTCTTCGAACGTTTGGCAGCTACGAAGCCAATTCTTCTCGCCTAGATATTGGCGCTCGATGCTCAAAGATTTTGAAAAGTCACTGTTGACTCAGATAAGTTTTTTACTCATATTCCTTAAAGAGATGACTTGTCAGAAATAGGAATCTGAACTTCCGGTAGTGATTTGGCACACAGTAGAATGAAATTGGTAAGGTTAAAGCTAACTTTATAGTGCTCAAACGAACAACGCTGGAATATATTCTTCTCAGTGACTTTATAAGTATGCATTTGAAAATACAAATGCTGTATTTGCAGATGAACAGGAACTGCCGCCCCGGCCCCGACATATGAATTTGTATTACCAATCACAAAACTTGTTTAGGCTGTTCAAATACAAACACTCCTTAAAGTATATTAATGCAAAAGTAGTGTGGACAATTTAACGTCACCATCAGTCGTGGATCCAGAATAGGGAAGAGGTTGGAGGCACAGTCTCACTTCGCGGAGGTTCCAATCGGACTATCATACAAATATGGTGAAAGGTTGCAACTGAATAATTTTTCCATGTTAAAAAGGAATATGTCTTTTGCTCCTGTCATTTTCGTCCCTTCCCGATTTTCCAAAGGGTTGAGGACATTACACAGGCTTCATCAATATATGTAACTTAATTAACAGAATAACTTTTGGCGCCTCGAAGGCACACCTGTTTTTGAATTTTGAAAACTCAGCTACTTAAATCCCACAGTCGTCTTGATTGTAAAGGTCCTTCATGGTATTACTCTGTAATCAAGAATGCAACAAATATAGACTTCACGTTGATCGCCTTGTTTGCTTTAACACAATACACAAGGCAGTGAGACAATCTTTGTACACTGAAACAGAATATACTACTTTGTCGATAGTTGCAAGCAGCAAGACTGAGGGTAATGAAACGGCTAAATTACTTGTCGAACCAGCCACTGCACCATGGTACTATGTACTCAGCAAGAGGAAACATTAACAGTAATTGCGTTTGACATCGACATTGGACGATTCAAATAGCATTGTCAGGAAGCTTGATTGCATGCGAAGCGAAGAGCATTCTTTGGGAACCGATCGTCCCGACTGTCTGTGTTTATTGCATGTTCTAAAGACCTCTTCGTTCGTCTCCTGCAACTTTTCAAAATGAGCAGAAATGTTCTTTTACCCAAACGGTACAACCTGAACACTTAAATATCACATGTCATGCGTATTGGGAGAAATATGACACAACTGTCAATTTGCCTCAGACACCCGTCTCACTTTGATGACGTTAGGAAGCAGCAGTTGTTTAGTGTGTGTGTTATGTAGAGGAGAAAGGGTCTTGGAAACGACGGCCATGGAGATTTGTACTGTAAAATCAGTGAGTTGGTCTGTGGTAAGGTTTGGTAGTACATGCGTGTATCTTTGAGGTTCGGGAGTGAGGAGCTAAAAGGCTGGTCATTCTCTTTGATTTGTGTGTGTTATGTTGTTGTGCAACGCCGCACTCAGCAATACTACAGCTACGGCGGTGAGTAAATAATCTAGTACGGTCCAGACAATTTAGTGATTGATATCATGAGCATCGATCTACGCAATTGGGATACGATGAAATGCATCAAACAAGTCAGCGAGCCTGACCACCCGACATATTAGTCAATATCATGCATTCTCTTTGACAACACACGTTGTCAACACTATAATTAGTATGTCTTGAATGAGTAGGCATTTCTATACTCCATTACATCTAAATGCGTGGTTAAAAGGTGATACCTTCACAAGTGACTATTTACTATTGAATATTGTTGATGACACACGAACATTTAGCGCATAATAGACACATGAGTCTTAAAGAAGATTTCAAGAGTTCAGAATAAGAACGGATTTTCTGTCTGTTGTGTGCCACTATCATTAAGTCGTGGTATTTAGTCATAATGTAGATGCTTAAAATCTCTTAGATATACGTCTCTTGTGGACTGACAAATATGATTTACTATGGGTTTTAGAATAAGAAGACTCCAAGGGATTTATGTCTGAAATCAATAAGCAACGATAAGGATTACACTTGTGATATGTGTATGTATTTCCCAAAGATGAATTATTTCTTATTATAACTACGTGTAAATGAATTGCTAATAGCGTCGGAACGACGCCTAATTTAGAAGAGTTAAGACCATTCATTTCCTCATGTCATTTTTAGTAGCACTGAGCCTGAAAGTGTTGCTATTTCACTTCCCTCAGTACTTTCCTATCGGACAGAGTCCGCCCCCGTATACTCTGTGTTTCTTTTCTTCCCAGGAATCTTTATTTTTCCAACTTCCCACTCCGTTATCCCTTGATGCTGTATTAAAGAGGTGATTCCCAGGAATCTTTATTCTTCTAACTTCCCTCTCTGTTATCCCTCGATGTTGTATGAAAGAGCCGAGTTCAATGTGAGTTCAGCTGTGTGTGCTGTATGTTCTTGGTGGGAAAACATCCTCATCCTCATCCTTCCTCATCACTTTTGTTTTCACTATAAAAAAAATAGTATAAAGTCACTCCTGAGAAACATTTTCTTTATGCACCCTTATGACATTCGTGTCATTACTATCCGATTAAGGATGTGATGAAGGGCCTGGGTGACTCACGAGTACAAATTCACTTCTGTTTTTTTTTAACTTTTTTTGTATTTCATTATCACATTTTTCAGTTATTCAATTCTCAATTAACTGTTCTTCTGTATAATGCAAACGTATGCCCCGAAGAAGTATTCTGCTTTGGGGCAAACGTCGCAGCACACTATCGAATGCGATTAAATAAAAATGGTTTGATACGTCGATTGTATACTGAACCGCAAAGGAAACGTCACCCCAAGTAACATTGCATGAAGAGTTGTCATTTGAATATCTGGGTAATTTTTGTCAAAGTTTCTAAAATTTAACATTACCTAGCCTTGATGATAAAAAAACAAAGCAGATGACAATAAAACCGATCGCCAAAACGCATCACGGCAACGGCCATGATAACCTGATGCACGAGAGTTCCGTGAAATAGAAATGCACATGCGTCCCCCCATGTCTTGCCCTATAAAAATCCACCCAGATCGGATAACATTCATTCGTTATTGAATTGCTACTACATGCCAAGATTGACAAGAAATCAGTGACACCAAACCCTTGGACGATTGCAAGCTGGACAAACCGCCCGGCAAGTAGCCAATGCATTTCAAGTCCACGTAAGGACCATATACAGGCTCCAGCAACGGTACCAGACCACCAACATTACAGATAACCGACCACGTAGTGTAAGACCAAGGGTCACCACCCGACGTCAGGATCGTCAGCCTGTGCCACAGCATCTTCAAGATCGCTTTGTTACTGCTGCGGTAACTGCTTGATCCATGGGGACACACCAGCGAGACACACCAGCGACACATGATTGCTGACACTGTGCGTCGACGATTGACGAGCAGAGACCTCCACTGTCACAAAGCCATACCGAGGACCCATTCTGACACCACGTCATCGCCGGGACGGTCTTCAGTGGGCAACACAGCACCAGCATTGGCGCCACCGTCAGTGAAGAAGAGTCCTCTTCTCGGACGAGATCCGTTACTGTCTCTCAACAGCAGATGGCATAGAGAGAGTCTGGCGACGCCTTGGGGAACGTTATTCGGATGCTTGTGTTGTGTTCCGAGCATCATGGTGTGGGGTGGAATTGGTCTTGCACAGAGGGTCGGCCCTGTCGGCCCATTTGGCACGTCGCCGCAACCACGAGTTTCAGCATGATAACGCCCGTGCCCACACTGCGAGAGCAACAAGAGACTTCCTCCAGCAGAATGGCATCAGAACCATGCAGTGGCCTGCCCTCAGTCCCGATAAACATCCCATTGAGCACCCGTGGGACGAGATTCAAAGACGCCTGAACCGCAGCTGAACTGCGTTTGGTTTCCTCTGAGTGTGGGTTCAAGTGCCTATGGCCTTCATCAACCGCCTCATCCATTCCATGTATCGACGTTGCACGGCAGTCATCAAAGCACATGTGGGACACACGAGATACTGACTTATGATGCCCTTTTCTCAGAGACTGGTGTTGTGTTTCATTTTAAGAACATTTGACACTTTAATTTCAACCTTGATCATCAGTTTTGCCAAGTTTCATCTTTTTAATGTCTCAAAGTATGTTTACACTGTTTGGATAAATAAGGTTTCTCATATATCTATCCTTGGTGACGTGTTAATATTTCAATGGTATGTGCACTTTGTGTACTGATGGTTATCGGATATGAGATCTGATATAGGTTGTATCACTTCTATATTTGCATTCTCATAATCATCTGCTACAAGAATTGCAATTCTGAATATTGAATTATCATCATTTAGAAAAGTAGTCGTTGACCAATTTGCATTTTACTTTTGTATGCAGATCTACGTCAAACTGACTATATCACGTCATTGTAGACACAAAGGTACGATGAGATGTTCAGCACTATTGTAAAACCAACGAGCACAGGTATGATGCTGATAAACCCGGAAACATAGTCAGGACGAATCCGGGCCGGGATTCGAACCCAGAAATCATTGATTGCTGACAAGTTGCTTTGACGCAAGTCTGTACAGTGAATTCAGGCGCCATTGTCGACGTGCGTCCCTTTGTCATATGATTTGGAATTGGCCGCGATGATCCTTGGTTTATCAACACCAGATCGGGCTTTCCACCACAGATATTTTCTCCACTAATCTCTCAGCGTAACACTCAAACATCTTTGCATAGTTTCTTTGAAGGTCCATATGATATAGAAATGTCGCCTCATGCTTTAACTTCTTTTACACCTATATTTCAGACATTCCACGAAACGACTGAAGGTTTAAGTCTTTTCACGAAATGGTTTCATAGTCTGACTGTAACATATATACTACTCAAAAAAGATTAAGGATCACCCGATTCTTAATTTATCATTTTATGACAGATTAACTGTAGGAATAAGAAAGAATTGTGTGATCCTTAACGGTATTTGAGTAGTATTGATATAAACAAATAGCTGTTTTTCACTAACTGACATTCTGATATTCAATGTGCCGTCTATTACATCGGCCTGATTCAGAAAGGATTTCAGCGTCCAAATCAGGTATTTTTCGTACATTTTGGCCTCAACACAAGCTGTGAAATATTTGTTTTGTCAGATGTAAAACACTTGTTGAGGTACAAAAATATTCAACAACATAATACATATACATATAAATACAGAAAAGACACAAAAATATCTTTGCCGAGCATGCATGCATATTTATAATGGTAGCATTAAACTAAATATATGTGCAATTCATTAAGGGGGAGGATTACTGGATAGGTTTAGACTGTGTTGTGATGATTTTACAGAATTTGGACAATTTTCTAAATGTTCCTAATCGTGAATTATTGAAAAGTAAAGAAACAACATTCCTTGCTACATAATTTCCCTTATGCATAATGATATTAGAAAAGGCAGCGATTATCCCAGACAGTCAACATGTAAATATGTCATTAAAATCAACTCTTAGTGTGCGAAGTTGCCTCACAAACAAAGAACCAGTCAAACCGAGACGGGAACGTTCAGACATCCCATCAGCTACATCCCTGTGCGCGTCTGTTTTGCCAAAGTGGAACACGTCTGCGACCTGCGTTATTTCAGCCTCTCCTCTTACATTAAGCTGACAAGCCGCGATGTAACAAAAGACTGTTCAAAGCGTCGATTGAGACCGGGGCAGTCACACATCACAGAGACCATCCATTGTCTCAATACAACGCAGTGGAATCACTGCTGACGCGTGTTTGTCTGAGAGGATGCAGTTGAGATTAGTGGTGGATTATATCTGCCAGCCAGGAGATATTTATCCCCATTTAGAATTGTCCAAATACACTCAACTATGATAATCCCTCTTTTGACTAGGCCCAGCAGTGATGTGCACTCAGTAATATTCGCAAGTCTGTCTAATTTGTTAGGAGAATAATATTGGCCATTCAATACCTTGCCTTTCCGACTGTACTGCTGTGCGACAAACACACAATTTATTATTCAGATATTGTGTGAATCGCAGGTGCTAGGGATAGGGCAGGATATATTTACCCTTTTCGCGAACACACTGATTTTCAGTTGTCCATTCATATAATTTTCACAGCTATTTTACCTTTCATCAGGGAGGGAATCTGTTTCTTTGGGGGCGTTGGGATAGCCTCGTGGTTAAAGCGTACTTTCGTTTGGTGGTGTAGAAGCCAATTGCAGTGAAACTCCGTTCGTATGGAACTCCATTTATCTGGAACCTGTCTTTCCAGACGACCACTAATAGCTGGACGGAGTAGTACGTTTTCATCACTGATTTTCAGTGGTCCATTCATATAACTTTCACGGCTATTTTGCCCGTTACGCCTCATGGAATCTGTTTCGGTCGATAATCTAGACTGGTTATTTATTCTCTTGCTTTGATAAATGACAGTATGATATCAAAAGCTACCTGTTTGGTCTTGATTCAATTATTTATTTTAATGTCGTGTTCAAGATATTGCGCTATCATGAAATGTCCTTGAGTGAAAGGGAAATAATATTATACTTCCAATTCGTTACCCTTTTAAATCTCCTCCGTATGGTGATATAAGTGCGTGATCAAACAGCGCCCCATTCACAAAACCTGATCGGAACTTACAGTGGATTAAATGACTATAGACGGGCGTTGCCAATATTCACGTCCCGTGTATATATGATCAAAGAGGCAAATAAATAACTCGCTGGTAATTGCATGGTCCAAGATTCACCGCTTGTGGTTCCGTTGCCATTTTGGTTGCGCCATCCATTCAGAGACTCCGTCGTTTGTGTCAGTGCAGTACGTTATTGCAACCTGTTATTGTAGAACCGTGGGTGGAATTGAAATCTTTATTGCAAACGAGACTGGCTGCATCTATTTTTCACGCAATCTGCATCTGTACCAGTCACGCTATTCCAGTTGGAAAGGGAACGTGTAGCCCACTCGTATCAGGCACCGGAAGTCACTGTGCAGAGTTGCGTACCTTAAAGGTGAGATAAGCTATTATGATCGTGGTTTCGAATTCCAGATTAAGATTATTGTTTTGTTTGCACTATATCCGTGCTAAACGTCTCCTACTTGCGACACCTTTGTCTTTAATCACCCATTAAGCTGCCACGCCGTGATACATGTGACATATTGTTTGAAGCGGCGAAAAACAGCTTTAAACACTCACTCAATCACTTCCGGAAGGTCAAGTTAATTACGTATCTATCTAAACACGTATCTCGGTCATAAAAGAATAGGAAATGATAATCTCAAATGTCATCACGTATGAATTATTGTCCTTACCTGTAAATAAAGCGACAAAATGCTTTCCATATCCAAAAGAAATCTTTATATCACGAGCATGTGTTTATGAATCACGATCAAATATATAGTGATGATACCAGGTGTTCGCAAAAAGCTGAGCGTATCCTGCCCCACCTCAGGCATCCGTCACAAACACATGCAAAGGCAAGTCAATTGTGTCAATCAGTGGAAGGGAATTGGCTATTTGAAGTAAGCCACCACTTCCCCATACATTCCACATCTACATCTCAGTAGGCGACAAGGTTGCAACATTACAATATTGTAGAAGTACCAACGACTGTTTCCACTATGCCACACTTGTGGTCAACTAACATGAGGCCGGGTGGTTACAATTAAGGCGTTAAGGTTGTTTAATTTGTAGAAAGTTGAAATGAACGAGCGCAAAACTACCAAAACTTATTCCATCCGATCGACCAGCTAACAACGGCGAATCTGAAAACGCAAGACACAGTGATTTAATTTAGTTCTGTCAAAATCTAAGTTTATCAAATTGCACCAAGACAAGGAAATGCTTCGCAAATTTTAGACTCAAATGGAAGAAGTTGTTCATCATGCTTAGTATCGCAAATGTGTCGGTGTCATCCTGATACTCTTTTGCTTTACACACCTGTTTTAACGTATTTTCAGCGGGTATTTACAGGATGAGTCTTTGAACTTAAGCCCTTCCATTAAACGTTCGAGCCTAAAACTGCAATAAAAAAAGAACCAAAGCTTTTTTTATCCGGTCAACAATGCACACATCGGAAAATCAGAGAACGCAAGACACAGTGATTTAATTTGGTGATGATGGTCCTTGCCGTTCTGTGAAAAATCTAAGCTTATCAAATTGCATCACAAAGAGGAAATGCGTAGCAAATTTAAGACTCAAAGGGAGGTTGTTGTTCATCTTGGTTAGTTTCGTAAATGTCTCGGTATCAAACTGCTGCAACACACCTCATTTAACGTGTTTATGTGAGGTTTTGATATTTCTTGCTATAAGCGGAAGATTGGCAGCTAGGAAACTAATTCCCTCTCGCCTAAGTAGTGTCTCTCGACGCTCAGAGATTTTGAAAAGTCACTGTTGATTCAGATATTTTCATTTTTACTTAGCATCTTTGTGTTTGTAGATCATTATGCCACTGAACTAACATTTATTCAAATTTAACACCGATCGTGTTTCGCTTTTGTTTTTATTTCAGGATATGTTAGCAAACTTTAGACCCGCAAGAATTGGGTTGCACGTCTAACAGCACCATTGCATTGTTACAGATCACCAGGGATTGTTTATGTGTTCAATAAGTGACGGGTCTGGTTCCTCAGTCCAGCATCTAGCACATTGTCATGGGATACCCTGGTGGCTTGCCCTGTGGATAGCGCAGAGATAAGGTCAACAATCAGATGACGTTAACCAACTCTGGCGGCAGAGAATATGTGGATTGGTGACCCGCAAACTTGCCTCGAGGTCTCTGTCCTGGTTAACGGCGAAGAGCATCCAGTGCCATCTTAAAGAGATGACTTGTCAGAAATAGGGGTCTGAACTTCCGGTAGTGATTTGGCACACAGTAAAATAAAATTGGTAAGGTTAAATCTAACTTTATAGTGCTCAATCGAACAACGCTGGAATATATTCTTCTCAGTGACTTTATAAGTATGCTTTTGAAAATGCAAAGGTGTGAATTACATGAATGGTTGGAATCAATGCATCCCCCTATGTTATAACGACACACTCTGGAACTGTAGTGATTGAGTGAGTATGGATTTACGCCCGCTTTTAGCAATATTCAAGAAAAAATATAACGTCAGACACCAGATATGGGCTTCACACATTGTACCCATGTTGGGAATTGAACCCAGGTCTTCGGCGTGACGAGGGACCGCCCCCTCTGGAACTGTAACACATATGAATGGAAGGAAGGAATGCCTACTCGGCTGTTATAACGTCCCACTCCGAACGTATAATATACATGAATGGTTGGAGTCAATGCCACCCCACCCCCCCCCCCCCCCCCCCCCTTTGCTATAACGACACACTCTGGAACTGTAACACTCAGGAATTGGAGGAATGAATGCCTACTCGGGTGTTATCACGACCCCATCCGAAGGTTTGAAATACACGAATATGACTGAGATCAAATGGCTGGGTACCTGAGGAAGAAGCACAAGAAACCCAGTCGGTTTACGCCATACTTGTCGGGATCACAGTCTTCACAGTGTAACAGGTTCTGTTAGGGATAATTCTGACTAAAATATCTTATTACTGTCACATTAGCTGTCATCGTAGTTTTTGTGATCATGCTGTCATGGCCTAACCGGATAATTAAGGGATTAAGACGTAAAGAAATATTCACTCACTCATGCGTATACAAAGTGAGTGGGTATAGTTATACGATACTTTCAACATTATCACAGTTGTGGTCACAGATTATGGGAGCTAAAAACGGAATCTTGAAGGTGAGACAAGAGACAAATACGTGTAATATTGATGAAAGGACATCCAGAGTGACTAATTCAATATTGTGTCGGGAACGAACGATATTTATAATTAAAAAAAAACATGTAACTATCATAATTATCATACGACAAAAACTGATCAAAAGATTTATCGTAGCAACGCTCACCCTCCGCTACTGCATGCCCCTCGTGACGGCCGCGGGTATTTAGGTGAGTGACGCACAGACGCATTAAAGCTAATCTATATGCGGCATTTCTCAAAATTCATTGACACCAACATAAAATATGCCCATAGAAATGAAGATAGACGGCTCCTTTTAGTCACAGGATATTGTTCACAAATTGAATTTGTTAGTGAATACAAAAATGCAGCATCAACTTACTCGTTAATCTTGCGATGGCCGATCATTAAAAAAATAATTTAAAATATTTTCTTCTCAGAAGTTCTCCACGGTGTGTGCCTGAAGCACGAGTAAATTCAGCTATCGTCTGTGTTCCTCTCTCGTGGGAATGCAGCACGATAAATGTGTCTTTGATGTACTCCAGCAAGTACCGAGTCATCATTCTCAATCAAAAGACATTTTCGAGGAAAAACATTCTTCCCAACTTTTCTTCTTCAACTTTTCTGTTTCAAATAATGCCACACGTCATTTAACAAAAAGAAATTTTAGTTTAGTTTATAAATCTTTAGTGACTGTCATAGATATTATTTGCTCCCGGGGTTTTGGTATTGTGTGATCGAGGTGAAATGCTTTTGTTGTTGGATCACATTGACCAGATATCCACTGATTCGTTTCTTACCATCTCATAAATACCTTCATCTAGTAAGCTTCGATGTCTCCTCTCTAATAAAACTACAGCGTTATGTAGAAACGAGGACACTAAAACACATTCATGCTTACACATACATGTATACGTGTATTTACATTTTATGATGGTAGGAAACATCCTTACGAGCACGAATGTTAGCTTGTTGTGCTGTCGGTATTTTACTACATTATTCACTGTCTGCAGACAATTGATTCGAGGGAATATGTCGTTGTAACGACGAGACATTTAGATACATTGACCCGATATGATATTATTTATCACATTATTTATCTGTGGTGTAATTTGTTGCTTGCTGTGTCTCGTGTATATGTCTGGAGACGTAAATGTCATCCTTACACAAATAGCGTGTAGCTTTGATATTTCTTAGTTGGCATACATTTATTGGATTTGTTTCACATCGACGGAGAATTTACGTTATAGAACACATTTTATGCAGAGCTGGTATTGAACCACGTGCGTCTAGAGCAGTAGGTTTGGAACAACATCTGTCTTGAGCCGTGGATATTGTATCGTATCCGCCTAGGGTTGGTTGGCTGGTTGGTTGGTTGTTTAACGCCGCACTCAGCAATATTCCAGCTATATGACGGTTGTCTGTAAATAATCGAGTCTGGACCAGACAATCCAGTGATTAATATCATGAGCATCGATCCACGCAATTGGGATCGATGGAATGCATCAACCAAGTCACCCGATCCCGTTAGTCGCCTTTTACGACAAGCGTAGTCACCTTTTACGGCAAGCATGGGTTGCTGAAGACCTATTCTATCCCGGAATCTTCACGGGTCCCGTCTAGGGCAGTGGGTATTTAACCATATCCGTCTTGATCAGTAGGTAATTTATCACATGCATCTGGGGCAGTGGGTCAAAGATATTGGGTACTACATCCCCATAGAGTGGTGGGTATTGTTTCAAATCTGTCTAGAACAGGTATTTTCTACGTCATAATTTGACTTCTTTATACGTTTAAAAGTTTTGTTGAACCCATCGCAATCAGTCATCTACTATCGAAAACAATTATCGTTTGGA
Source organism: Haliotis cracherodii (assembly GCF_022045235.1). Classification (NCBI taxonomy): domain Eukaryota; kingdom Metazoa; phylum Mollusca; class Gastropoda; order Lepetellida; family Haliotidae; genus Haliotis; species Haliotis cracherodii. The sequence continues at coordinate 48,845,546 of NW_027266343.1, forward strand.
ACAGGACTTGGTTCATTATGGCCATATCTGAACCAAATCAGTTGACAACTTAAAAAATAGACTGTTATCTGCCAAATTGCTCCATTATATTGTCACAGTCGCGCACTGCTGTGACTCTTAAAGTTAATGTAGTTTGTTTGAAACAGAAACAATGAAGTCATGATCTTGTGTAAGATTAGGGGATCTGTGTGAGTAAAGAAAATTCGGTTGAATAAATGTTTGATATAACTTTTGGGTTTGCATTTGCGACAAATTAGCCATTTTGTACCTTTATGTTTTATGCTTTTTTTGTAACGACATAGAAGTGAAACAAACGGTCGTCTATAAGAATATAAGAATCCATTCGTATATCTGGGAAGCATACGTATATATTAAAAGTATAAGAAATTATTGAGGGTGGCATGTTTTGTTCAAGAGTTGTTTCTGTTTGGATGAACAAGCGTTCCTAGTATCTAATGTTTTAGCGATATCTCTATTTTCAAATACCATAGAACCATAGTTCCTTATTACTAATATCCTGTAACAATGCTTACTATGGCTATTATTTGATGTCCTTGGAAACAAATTCCCCTTGACAAAGTTTCCCAGTAACTAACATCCATAAGACTATGGTTCTGAGTGACTTATGACTTGCAACTGCGACTTATTTGATTTAAAATATTTTATTCAATGATGAAATGGATGTTAGGTTATCACAACTTTGAATGAAAGAAATAAAATACTTTTCTTGAGGGGACTTACATTTGCTCCTTGAGAATTTATTTAAAATAACACAGAACTGGTTGGAAATCAATTTACAGGGACTGTATCTGTGTTTAGTTGTATAACTTCATATGTTTTCTAATCCATGAATAATAAGAAGGTGCGTTGGGGTTTGCAAGTGAGAATCCTAGAGAATAATCAGCCTCGAATACCTGCAGAAACAGATACAACATATATAAATGTTTCACCGAAAACCTGCAGAAACAGATACAACATATATAAATGTTTCACTGACAACCTGCAGAAACAGATACAACATATATAAAAGTTTCACTGAAAACCTGCAGAAACAGATACAACATATATAAATGTTTCACCGAAAACCTGCAGAAACAGATACAACATATATAACTGTTTCACCGAAAACCTGCAGAAACAGATACAACATATATAAAAGTTTCACTGAAAACCTGCAGAAACAAATACAACATATATAAATGTTTCACTGAAAACCTGCAGAAACAGATACAACATATATAAAAGTTTCACTGAAAACCTGCAGAAACAGATACAACATATATAAATGTTTCACTGAAAACCTGCAGAAACAGATACAACATATATAAATGTTTCACTGAATACCTGCAGAAACAGATACAACATATATAAATGTTTCACTGAAACCCAGTGATGACACCAGGTGTTGACAAAAAGGGAAGCATATCCTGCTCTACCGATAGCATCCACAACGTCCACGATTTCATAAATTAGTGCCAGTGTGTAAGGAGGTAGGAAACTTCATGTTAAGGTCTGAGTGTGGGATAGCGTCGAGCATCATGACTTTTCCTCTGAATATCTACCATGACATTTCTGGAATGACTTAACCAGGCCTTTGACGGTGAAACCGTCATTGTACAGTATAAGTGTAAGCAAAATACGTTTTCCGTGATGTTTGAATGAAATGGACAAATAAATAAAGCCACAAAACCCTTTCTCCATGAAGCAGAGTCGATACCCCGATTCCGAGTATATCATGAGTATGTGTTTATGAAACACTAGCAAATTGTAACGAATCCAGGTGTTCGCGAAAAGGTGAGCGTATCCTGCCCCATCGGTGGCACCCATCACAAACACACGCATAGGCGTGTCAATTTTCACCTGAAAAAGTCACGGATATATAATGAACACGTCAAAATAGGGAATTGCATCGGGCATATTTTTGTCACTGATGAAATTTGGAAATGTCCTCCACTGTCCACCATAAAACTTTTTGAAAGCTTTACTGAGGCCTACAATGTTGTAACCTTGATCACACAACTTCTAAGCAAGAGTCAAAAGAACATGCACTATTGTATCTCAAAAGTTGTGAAAAGTAAACACCAAAGACTGGAGCTGCTGGAATATTGCTCGACATGAAAGTGTGGTGAGGTGAAATTTGGTTTAACGCCGCGTACATGCGTGTATGTGTGTGTGTGTGTGTGTGGCTGGTCCGGACTGATGCCGATTTATAGTGCCAGCTTACCGAGATACCATGACGCAGTTTTTACCCCACTCAGACACAGTATAGTGACTCCGAGCCGACCTGTCCTTCTTTTAACCCCTTATTGCCGAGCGCCAGACAGGGTAACAACAAGTACCATGTTTTAACGTCTTTAGGTATGACGCGGCCGGGAACCGAACCCCGGCCCTTCCGCTCTCGGGCGGACGCTCTACCACTAGACCACAGAGGCGGTCGACATGAAGGGAAAATTGACTATTGGAAAGTTGAGGTCATGCTACCTAAGTACTCAAGCATTTTAGAAATGTAGACACCATAACCCGAAGCTGTTGCTCTTGTTGCAAGTCTGGTATGAGTTGTTACTTTGCTAATTGAAAGCACTATCACGGCTGATGCGGTCACGTCAACCCGGGTTTTTTAAGGGGAAGGGATTTCATATCAATGTTCTCACTTGCTTTTAGCTTTTATTTGTCAAATTTGTGATTTACTTTTTTAAATGGAAGTTCAGAAACTTGATCAGTTTTAAATATCAGAAAAAGATTCGAAGAACATATTTAACCTGTAAACAGGGATGGCCTTTCGTGTGAATCGGTTCGTGTCATCACAAGTTAAAGATTCCTTTTGGTAGTGTGTAGAGTAGTTGCATATCATTGACCCCAAGTAACAAATACATATGATGGACTAGACTGCAGTTTATCGGGCGCAGCTTTAGAGCACAAATTGGCTATAGCGGCCGGTTGTGGCGCTCGCATCACTGACCTCATGTGCCTCTTTGATCCCTTGAGTTAGGGTTAGTGTAGGTTACCCTCCGTCCATAGCCCTTGGATTCACTCTCCGGTTAAGCACCCCTTTATGATCATGACAGTTAGGTCCCCGTGCCCCATCAAAAACCCAAAAGGCCACAACTCCATAGTATCGGCGTCAATTAGTAGTCAATCACTGGAGTCCAAATTTACAAAGACATCGCAGTTTTGCTGTGAATGTGGATGCCTGTTCATACCGGAAAAACTGAGTTGTGTGAAATATCTTAACACAAACAGACGTTTTACATCTTCAGGTGATTGAGTAGAATCTAGCCATGGCGTACTTTTGACACGGAATATGTCAAGATTGGACATAGAATCTTGCAGAATGCTGCCTCTGTCTGTTTTGACTTTTTCAATTCCCATCTTCCTGAAATCAATTATTGTGGCGGAGGTCCGAGTATTGGCATTTCATAGCGTCAGTCACCATAATCACTGAACTATCACATAAATTGTATTGTCAAATATGTACTTTTGGTAGTTAGAAACCTAGTGTGGGGAATTTTCATCATAAATACATCACATTCGACGGTTTTGTATACAGGTGACAGAAGATTGAGCATGTGAGTGAGTGAGTTTGTTTTACACCAGGTTTGTTTTTCCACCAATACCACGGGTGACAAGAGCACGAATATGTATGTAAGTGCGTATGCATGTGTGTACGCGTGTGTGCCTCTAAACTGGATACCGTGAAGGCATACTGCAGAAAACTACACTGTAGTGATTCTGACATATTGGCAGTATCAACTTTTCCAAACAAATCAAGGCCAGGCGTCATGTTACGGTATTTCACTCTAAAATATGTAATATATAATGCAAGTAGATTGTGGATGATTGTCTGGTATTATTAATTGGGTTTGTGTTAATACCAATTATGCTATCATTTGTGCGACACTGAGCCACACTGTTTGGTTGATAGGATGCAACTTAATTTTCATATGGTTTTTGCTTGGTTCTGTATAGTGTCTTTGTATGTGCTGCTGTGTGCTGTCGTAGGATCCTCAGCTGTACTATGATTAAAGTAGAGCACTCTGCCGTGGGTGGACATCGAAATCAACAACGAGGTTGGCATCATGGGGAGAACATTGTACGTTCAATAATGCCCATTGATCAGCTAAGTGTTATGAATGAAGGTGCGTGACGTAGCGTAGACTTTCTATGTGCCTTTATATCCTGATAAGTACTGTCATATAATAATTTTATCAGTTTATACAACTGCTACTATTATCGTTCCACTCATTGGCGTATGTGTAAATGTGTTTGTTTGTTTGCTGTTTAAAGCCAGCTGTATGACGGCGGTCTGTAAATAATCGAGTCTGAACCAGACAATACAGTGATTGACATCATGATCATCGATCCACGCAATTGGGATACGTTGACATGCGTCAACCAAGTCAGTGATCCCGTTAGTGGCCTCTTACGACAAGCACAGTCGCCTTCTACGGCAATCATGGATTGCTGAAGACATATTCTACCTCGGATCTTCACGGGTGAAGTAAATGTTTGACAATCTCGAGGTACGTTCGAGTGGCACTGTTGTATAAAGTGTATTGGATTGAGCACATATCGGGATGTATTTGTAAAGCAAGTGACCCAAATGACAACCATCCATTGGATAAGAGCCTTGAGCGGTGCGCTTACGAAGACATGTTGCGGTGAGTGATATAATCCACGACTGTCTGTGAGAATTTAATCTTTTTGAAGCACGAACGTGATAGAATGACAGATCAAAACACGACATCATAAGTCTTGATAAACAAGGTTAAGTCATGGGTCGTCAGGTTAAACTGGCTATAGCTACGTGAACGTTGACAGCAGGGGCTAGTCAGCAATCAATTTATTAAACATTTACAATCATACTTGCCGAGAATGCCGCCTGAAACATATTACACGGCATGTCCTGAGGTTAGAGAAGTAATTGGCAAGCATGCATTTTGTAAACAAAATGTTTTTGAAAAAATGTCTTGCGAGGTTGTGTGAACAAATTGGCCTCTGATGCTTGGAAACTACACTGCTTTCTACTTTCTATATTTAATTGGATTGATCGGCAAAATCTGACAGTTTGTGTTGTGACTGTCGGTGTTGTCCTGGTACATAACGGTTCTATGGCAGACGTACTGTTAGGATTGACAGGATATTGCTCAGGTTCAAAACAGTTTTAATTTCACCAGAATGTTTTGTTTCTTTATGACATACATCACGTGTATGTATACTGAATCATGAATATTTTTGAGAATATATTTTCGTAGTGACGACTGGGCACACAATTTTACACATTTATTCTTTTTGAGTCCAGTTGTCTGATTCAAGCAACTAGATCTATATAATCGGAGGTAACCAAACTATCTTCGCATCAATTCTTTTACAAAGAACATCCCGAGTGTCACTTACGCTTTTGTGAGATCTGCCAATGTATCATTTCCCCGTCAGTAATGTATATTTGATCGGACCAGTCTCTCTATTTAGATCAAATGTACAAAGTAAATATACATGATTTTACTATCGTTTACAAACCTAGATGTTTTGTCGGTATGCTAACCTGATAATCCTGTGAAATATAAATTTATAATCGGAATCACATTATTTGAATGTATTTCGAGTCACCTACACGAGATTGCTAATTTCGAAATAGGGACACTGTCACACCATATTTTTTTAAAGTGTGGGTTGTTGTTTCCAATATATGTAACCTTTCTGTCGTCTTGATCCCTGTTATTATATATTCATGAGTGCAGTAGTGTTTCAAGTTCTGCTTTTGTTATGGTAGCATTGACTTTGCGACAGTGTGACGACACAAAGTCTCAGTAATGGTACCAGTCACATGGTGACAGTGACGACACAAGGTCGCTATGCCCAGTCTTGGTAATGGTGACAGCATGACGACACAAGGCCGATGCGTCAAGTCTTAATAATTGTACCAGTGACATGGCGGCAGTGTGATGACACAAGTCTTAGTAATGGTACCAGTCACATGGTGACAGTGACGACCCAATGTCGGTATGTCAAGTCTCAGTTATGGTGACAGAGTGACGACACAAGGTCTCAGAAATGGTAACAGTGACATGGTGGCAGTGATGACATAAGGTCTGTGAAACTTTAGTAATGGTACGAAAAACATGGCGCCGATTCTGTGACGAAACAAGGTCATGCCAAACCTAATTAATAGCACAAATGACATATTAATTGAACTTTTATATCGAACACAATACATACCATTCTGATAACCGTTGAATGTATTTCACAAATTGAGACGATTCCGACATCGCGATCGGTGTGATGATCACAAGCTTTATTCCCATGACGTCCGTGGTAAGTATACTATTCCAAAAAAGAAACGCATAAGGCAGAAATCTGAAGAGACAAAGGTTTAATTCAAACGTGTATAACTATTCAACAAACATACTGAGGAGCATGAAATTTGACGTGCACATGGCAGAACCACGTGTGTATACGATAATAATGATCACCACAGGCTAAACAGTCATGATTTTGTTCAGCGTCCACAGAAGTGTCAGTACCTGTTATGTCCAACACGTGCATGAATAACAGTTCGGACCCGCCTCGTCATGGACTGGATCAGACTCTGTATAACTGGTTGAGGAATTCTCCTCCACTCCTGCTGAAGAAATGTAGCTAACTCCTGAAGAGTTTGAGGTTGACGTACACGCTGACGTAGACGCCGATCAAGTTCATCCCAAAGATGTTCTATGGGGTTGAAATCCGGGGAACGAGATGGCCAGGGGAGCACAGGATTGTTGTTATTTGCCAGATACTCCATGGTGATACGTGCTGTATGTGGCCTGGCTTTGTCTTGGTGGAAAAACTCCCGTCGGACGCCAATGACTGGGAGAAGGTGTTGCTGAAGAATATTGTCTCTATAGCGCACAGCCGTCAGGTTTCCTTGTACATGGATAAGATTAGTACGGTTGGTGTGGGATATCGCCGCCCACATCATGACACTTCCTCCACCGAATCTGTCCACTTGACGTACACAGTTAGGAGCATAACGTTCATGGACCATTCTGTAAACTCTGTTTCGTCTCTGTAGAAGAAACCTAGATTCATCGCTGAATCATATGCGCCTCCAGTTTCGTAAGTTCCAGGCCGACATGTTATTGCACCAGCGGAAACGTTGGACGCGATGCTGACGTCGTAACACGTTCCCGACGTAGGGTCTCCGGGCTCTCAGTCCAACGTCTCTCAGTCTGTTCCGTACTGTTTGCCCCGATAACCTTCGAAGTCCAGGCACCCTGGCCGCTGTGCTCTCAGCTGTGACAGTACGATCACGTAAATGGAGGACCCGGATGTAGCGATCCTGAGCTGCTGTGGTGACTCGAGGTCTTCCGGTGCGTGGACGGTCGTTTGTGGTACCCGTAAGGTTGGTAGCGTGTTGCGAGTCGAGAAATCGTACTCTGGCTTACATTTAGACGTCTTGCAACTGAAGATTGCGACTCACCAGCCCCTAGTCTTCCAATGGCGATATTGCGAGTCGCAGCGTCTAGACGTGGCATAATGATTCCATGGTGAAACTCTTCAAAACTGATTTCACATTACGAATGCGACATGGCATTTTATAGACAGATACAGTACGCAACTCATGGCCCAATTTGCACGTGCAAAATGAGTTTGGTTTCGTTTTGGTGATGTGTTTACAGAAATTTGTAAAACGTCTTATCAAACACAACGTTTTGCGTTTTGGTGTTTTTTTAAAATACAGATTTGCATAGAAGTCTCCTATAAACAGATTTATAACATATTTTATCGATTCAGTTGACATATTCTTTGATCAGAGGATTTTTTTAAAATTCATAAACACCTATGCGTTTCTTTTATAACAGTTGCAACCGGTATGTTCAGAACAACGCTAGAACAATGCTAAATTATAGGCAGCTTTAACGCTCATCCCGTGCAGGAACAAGAGTCCTTTAATAATGAAATGAGAGTTAAGGTAGTTCAATTTGTAGAAAAGGGCAAAACTGCAATGAAAAAGCCAAAGCTTATTTTATCCGATCGACCAGCTCACATCGGCGAATTAAAGAACGCAAGGGACAGCGTTTTGATTTGGTGATGGTGACTGCCGTTCTGTAAAAATTTAAACTTATCATCTCGAAGAGGCAATGTGTCGAAAATTGAAGACTCAAATGGAGGATGTTGTTCATCATGGTTAGTTTCGAAAATGTCTTTGTATCATCCTGCAGCAACTCCTACTTTCAACTCAAGCCAATTCTTCAAACGTTCGGATATGAGGTGCAGATATCTCTTGCTATAAGTGGAAGATTGGCAGCTAAGAAACTAATTCCCTCTCGCTTAGGCGACGCTCGGTGATTTTGAAACGTCACTGTTGATTCAGATAATTTAATTTTTATTCAGTATCCCTTTGTGTTTGTGGATAGTTATGCCACTGATATAACATTTATTCAAATTGAACACCGATCGTGTTTGGTTGCTGTTTTTATTTCAGGATATTTAGCAAACTATAGATCCGCAAGAATTGGGTTGCACGTCTAACAGCACCATTGTGTTGTTATGGATCACAAGGGATTGTTTATGTGTTCAATAAGTGACGGGTCTGGTTCCTCAGTCCAGCATCTTGTGCAGTGTCATGGTAACCCTGGTGGAATGTTGCCCTGTGCATAACGCAGACATAAGGTCAACAATCAGAAGACGTTGTTATGGGTGAATATGTGGATGGGTGGATGGGTGACCGGCGAAGAGCACGATGTGACACCTTGAAGAAGTGACCTTAGCAGAAATATGAGTCTGCACTTCCGATAGTCATTGGGCATAGTAAAATGAAATGGTAAGGTTAAAGTGAACTGCACAGTGCTCAAACGGGACAACGCTGGAATATATTCCCCCTCATGGAGCTGAGTATGCATGTGAAAATGCATTTCCTGTATTTTCTATATTTGAGGATGAACAGGAAATGTGCTTTACGACACACTTCGGGGCTGTGACAATTAGGAATGATTGGAAGTAAAGCTCACTTATGTGTTTTATGACACACTCCGGGGCTGTGACAATTAGTAATGATTGGAAGTAAAGCTCACTTATGTGTTTTATGACACACTCCGGGGCTGTGACAATTAGGAATGATTGGAAGTAAAGCTCACTTATGTGTTTTATGACACACTCCGGAGCTGTGACAATTAGGAATGATTGGAAGTAAAGCTCACTTATGTGTTTTATGACACACTCCGGGGCTGTGACAATTAGGAATGATTGGAAGTAAAGCTCACTTATGTGTTTTATGACACACTTCGGGGCTGTGACAATTAGGAATGATTGGAAGTAAAGCTCACTTATGTGTTTTATGACACACTCCGGAGCTGTGACAATTAGGAATGATTGGAAGTAAAGCTCACTTATGTGTTTTATGACACACTCCGGAGCTGTGACAATTAGGAATGATTGGAAGTAAAGCTCACTTATGTGTTTTATGACACACTTCGGGGCTGTGACAATTAGGAATGATTGGAAGTAAAGCTCACTTATGTGTTTTATGACACACTTCGGGGCTGTGACAATTAGGAATGATTGGAAGTAAAGCTCACTTATGTGTTTTATGACACACTCCGGGGCTGTGACAATTAGGAATGATTGGAAGTAAAGCTCACTTATGTGTTTTATGACACACTCCGGGGCTGTGACAATTAGGAATGATTGGAAGTAAAGCTCACTTATGTGTTTTACGACACACTCCGGAGCTGTGACAATTAAGAATGATTGGAAGTAAAGCTCACTTATGTGTTTTATGACACACTCCGGAGCTGTGACAATTAGGAATGATTGGAAGTAAAGCTCACTTATGTGTTTTATGACACGCTCCGGAGCTGTGACAACTAGGAATGATTGGAAGTAAAGCTCACTTATGTGTTTTACGACACACTCCGGAGCTGTGACAATTAGGAATGATTGGAAGTAAAGCTCACTTATGTGTTTTATGACACACTCTGAAGCTGTGACATTTAGGAATGGTTAGAATCAATGCCAACACTTGTGCTTTTACGACGCACGCCGGAGCAGTGCCATCAAGGAATTGTTGAAGCAATGCTGACTCACGTTATAACCAAGCGCCAATTGAACTGTAAGATATATGAATAGTAGGAATGAATGCCTAGTCAGCTGTTATTACGACCCATTTCGAAGGTGTGCACCACATGAATGATCGAAATCAATGCCTACCCCTATGACGACACACTCTGGAACTGTTGTGAGTAAGTGAGTGAGTGAATATGTTTTTTACGCCGCTTTTAGCAATACTCAAGCAATATTTCGGCGGGGACACCTGAAAAGAGCCTCACACATTGTACCCATGTGGGAAATCGAACCCAGGTCTTCGGCGTGACGAGCGGATGCTTTTACCACTAGCCCCCTCTGGAACTGTAATACATATGAATGGAAGGAAGGAATGCCTATTCGGATGTGTATAATTGAGGATCAGGGAAGGGTAGTCAATAGGCTGGCCATTCTCTTGGATTTGTGTTTGTTATTTTGTTGCTTACACAGTCATTCTACAGCTATGTTCCGGCGGTCGAGTCTGAGCCAGACAATTCATTGTTTGATATCATGAGCATCGGTCTACGTTGAGATACGATGACATGCATTAACCTGGTCATCTAGCTGGACCACCGGATCTATGAGTCGCCGACAATCATGTATTCTCTTTGAAAACACACGTTGACTACACTATAATTAGTATGTCTTGAATGAACCTTTGAATATCATTAATAACACTGATTTAGCGCACAATAACTCATCTCGGTTTTAATCAAACACTTTTCAGAATCCAGAATTAGAACGGATTTTCTGTCACTTGTATACCCCACTCGTTCAGTCGTCGTATTTAGTGAAGTCAAAGTAATAATATGGATGCCTAAAATCTCTTAGATTTGCGTCTCTTGTGGATTGACAAACATGATTTACTGTGGGTTTTAGAATAAGAACATTCCAAGCAATTTATGTCGAAAATCAATAAACAACGATAAGGATTAAAACTGTGACAGGTGTATGTATTTCACAAATGGTGGCAGTGAAATATTGCTTAGTTTATCCACATGTAAATCTATAGCTAATAGCGTCGGAACGCTGCCTTAGTTGGAAGACTTAAGACGATTCATTTCCTCGTGTGATTTTAAGTAACGCTGAGCCTTATTTTGTACTTAATCTTTTCTGTTAACAAGGAGGGATGATTGCATATGCTTCATCAATGGGAACGTCATGGCAATACATCCGGATTTACCTGAACAAACAAGCATGCCTGGTCAAGCCGGAAGTTGGTAAGATGCTGCGGTTTGTTCTGCAGAATGCCTTACATAAAGCATTCATGAAACCCTAGCGCTAATTGTCAAGACTGCCGCTTTGAGGGTGGAAAGGAGACATGTTTCACAAATATATCATCAAAGTTTAACCTGTCATCAATACCTGTACAGAGAGTAATGAAGTACTTTACCTGGAGACCAAGCATGATTCACGAATATTTTATTCTGTCTTACAAAGGTATACTTATTCATTTAAAAGCGTATTGTTTGTATGGAATCACCGCCATTGATTCAACCATTATGTATACAACACCCGAGAAATTAACAAACCGATTTCTAAACAGTGGTAGAAGAGACACAGGTGCTGAGCTGACCTTCATGGTTTGCTGTTGTCGAGTGAATGTTGTTAAACGTCGCAGCCAGCAATTTTCCAGGTTGATCACGACAGTCACCGGTGCCAGATGAGCTGCAATCAGTTACAGAGCCTGGACACTGTACACCGATTATCACGAGTTTACGTCCCGCTCCAACCTAGAATCCACATCTGTGTTATCTGAACAGTCGCTATTCACAGTTCACTAAAAGCGCAAGTATATCTCCAAAATACATTTAGCACAAAAAATAACATATTCTTTATTTTAGAAAGCGGCGCCAGTCTGAGTGAGAGTGGTCGCGATGACGATTCTGGTTGTTTCCAAATTTAAGCCCAAATCGAAAAGATAACACGTGACAACATCTCTAGCGTGTACACTATTCAGCGGTGAGTGAGTTGGAGTAATGCAGCTTTCATCAGCATTTAAGTATCTAGTGTCCAGATGTAGAAGGAAAGCCCGAATGATGCAGGTCTAATGTGATGACTAAATAAGAATTATGATCAAGCGAATCTGGTATTCGAACCCGTGGGCATAAGATTCGGGCAAGCCTAAGAAACGCAATTTCACCTCCCTCCATAGTCCCTATGGGGATCCCTTGACAGAGTCCGTCCCCGGTATACCCTGTATTTGTAGTAAGGGCGACTAACTAGTACTGGAGTATATACAAGCCATCGTGATAGATGGAATAAACTGACTGCAGCATTATACAGTATTCACTCTAACATCGGATAACCATCATGGTGAAACGATGAGCAAGGATCAACGCCCGGGCCTGATAACACACAATCAGTCAACATAGGGAGCCGTACGGGGATAATTAATCCATTCCTCTCTACTCTGTAAACTGTATTTTTCAAAGTTCCTTCTCTCTTAGCCATGCTTGAACACTGATATTGTATTAATGGGTCGATTTCAATGTGTGCTCAGTGGTATATGTTGTGTATTCTTGGTAAAACAATATATAAAGTGTTCCTTCTCATCACTCAATACATCTTCCCAAAGCAGCCTCAGTAAAAGTCCAGTTTCCACCCTTGCCGAACTAGGCTAGAATTAATGGGCTCGATCGCAGCGCCACCAGTGGCTATTACCAGTTATGTCCCTTCTAAGCCTCTCCTATGGCCCAATCAGATTCCAACTCTCGTATCACTTGCGTTTGCTTCACACAAAATGGTGGCGCCTAATCAGGACGATCTGATCGATAATCAAGATCTATATTGGGATAAAGCGGGTCTTACATTGCGAAATGCATCAAATCACGTGAGCACCTTGATTAAAAACATGAACAGATTTGGAATAATATCTGTTGACAACGAGTTGGCGGTGCACATGTTTTGCAAATACTGCAGTCGATCGAAATCTGCACGACAGTTTACGAACCGGATTTCGATTTCGATGCGCGATTTTGATTGGACTATGCATAGACTCGTTAGTCCAACCAAAATGTAACTCCATATGCCAGCCTAGTTCGGCAAGGGTTGAAACTGATTTTTTATAGTCAGTTAACTCCTTTGCCTCGGGAAGATGCACTCAATATTGAAAAGTCCTACATCTCTCCTCAGGAAAATGTGCCCTAGTAACATTTTTTATGCAGCCTCAGTGATATCCGATTAAGGATGTAGAGATGGGACTTTGACTGAAACACAAGTTCAAATTCACTTCTGGTTTTGACCTTTAATGTATTACATTATCACATTTTTTCAATGATCAACTGAGGTCTCCACAGAATAAGTATCGTGGGTCTTCTGTTTAATGCAAAAAATCGCCTGAAAAAAGTATTCTGCTTTGAGGCAAACGTCGTAGCTAACCGTTCCCTTGAATCAAGTACCTCACTATCAAATACATTTACTTAGAAACGGTTTGATACGTCGATTGTATTTTTGATAATACAGAAATGTGATTATTTCTATGGAATGTGCACTTTGTTTGTTGATGGTCATTGGATACAAGATCTGATATTGGTTGTAGCACTTCTATATTTGCATTCTCCTAACCATCTGTCAAGGAGCTGTGTTCCTGAGACCAGGTGTCATTAATAACAGGAATAAAAAAGGAAAATAGCTTAATCAACACTTTGGCAAGATAATTGGCAAGATGCATAGACAGCCAGTTTCGTCAGCTGTGACAAATTAACATCTAAGAGTTAATTAACTCAACACTAATGAGTGAATAACCTCGGCTGGGTTAAATAGGGATAAGTAAACAAAGAGGGCCTGTCCCGAAAGCATGTCTCTTGGGCAATAGACGAAAAACGCCTGAATAGCAAACTATTCTTATAGACTAAAGAGTCTTATCCGAAACACGCGGACCTCGGAGAAAGCAACCTCTCTGGGTCAGTTGGGAAATGCTATAGAATGGCGAGCTGAACAAAGTGTGTTTTTAAACATTGGGGAAACCCAAATGGCAGACTCACTACCAAACCATTATGGGAGATGTAGATACCAAAATTAAGCGATAAACATAGGCTAACACCAAAGGGGCCACTAAAGACTTATAACCAGATATGTATGATTATAGAGGTGACCAGAAATACAAGAGAAATATCGACCAGTACTAGATTAGCACGCTACTGCGTAACATTAGAAGTTACTAGAACATTTTCCACACATGACTAGGGTAACAAACATAAATCAGATAAGATATACAAAATCAATACATCATAAAAGTTATACAGCTAGAGAATACAATCACTAATTCTCTATCAATGAATGTACAGACCCCGGAGTATGACGACCGCCGGGCGATTAAGGGAGAGGGAAGCAGTGCGGTCACTAGACAGTGACTAGACTGGTTTTACGACCCGGTGGCACCATCTGCTAGGAGAATTGCAATTCTGAATACAGAATGTTTGTCTGTTTGAAACGTATTCGTTGACCAAAGTGTGCGTAACGCAGTTTACATTTTTGTTCAGATCTTTTTCAACCTGACTATATTCTATATCACGTTTTATGTACACACAATGGTATGATGTATTAATATAGATGACAAAGACATTGTAAGGTGAGTGAGTTTTGTTTACTGCGGTTTTTAAACAGTATTCAAGTTAAATCCTGGTGTGTCAATTTTGATGGGGAGGGGGCTGATGTGATGCAGTGATGAGACGTTTACCATTTTGGTAAAACGAGCTCGACTATGGTGCTGACAAACCTAGAAACATAACCAGGACGAAACTGGGATTTGAACTAACAATCATTGATTACTTTCATATATTGACGAAGGTCTGCACGGCTAATTGAGGCGCCTATGTAGACGTGCGACGTAGCGTCACTTGGACATGGTTTCGAATCCAAAAAGATCCTACCCTTGGCTTGTTAACACCAAACAAATTCCATCAGTTAGGGCTTTCCACCACTACAGACATTTCAAACCCTAATCTCTCAGCACAATACTCAAACATCTTTGCTTTGTTTGTTTGACGGTCGGTATGATATAGAAATAACGCCACATGCTTAAACTTCCTTCCCCACCAAATATGGATGCTCATATTTCAGACATTCCATTAAATAACTATCCCTACGGGTCATTTCACGAAATTACTGAAATATGACTGATTTCACAGTCTGACTGTAACATATACTACTCAAAAAAGCTCCATGACAGATTACCTGTAGTAACCTGAAAGAATCGTGATGTCTTCAATATTTTTTTGTTTTTAGTAATATATATTCAATTAGGCATTTTTAATAACTGACATTCTGATATAGAATGCGCCGTATATTGTAATCGTACATCAGCCTGATTCAGCAAGGATTTCTGTCCAAATCAGGTATTTTTCCCTTCACACATTTTTGGCTCAATTAACGCTATGCGAAGTTTGTTTTGTCTCAGAGACAAAGATCCAATCACACTGTGACGGGAACTTTCAGAAATCCCATCAGACACATCCTTGTGTGCGTCTGTTTCAACAAAGTGGCACACGTATGCGATCTGCGGTATTTCAGCCCCTCCTCTTAAAATGTTGTTGTTGCTTTAAGTGTTTAAAAGGTCGCCTTCTGCCTCAGCAATTTAGACTCACCTGTCCCTCTTAGGGACTCGTGTTTGTGAGAAGGGTACACATATCTATTGCGAGTTTGGTATTCTGTTTTTGTATATTGATATAATTTCATTTTTTTCTTTGGCTGCTCTGTTTTTATAGGTTCGAGAAGCTGTCCATCTCTCAGAAATAGAGTTAGTTTGGCCTTCGCTATTGCATCTCTTGTCTTTAGGAGATCTACGACAGATAGCGGATCTAACTGCAATTCTTGTTTTAACCGAGCCCGGGGTGGGGCGTGGTCTTGACATTCTAGTAACAAGTGAGCATTGGATTCAGGTTGACTGCAAGATGGACAAACCTTGTCATAGTGCTTTTTGTGACCGAGTCTGAGGCGTGAGATGGCAATTTCAACTTTCCTTTCATTTGAGTATGGCTTTTGGTGGATCTTGGGTTAAATTTTGTAAGGCCGTCTGACGATCTTACTTGCGTCCAACGGGGCTTGCCATCTTTGGGCTATGGGGCTTTGTTTTTTTTATTTTTATCGTTAGTTTACGAAAGGGAATAGGCTGTATCTCCGCTTTGTCTTGAGCTTGCGTCGCCAGTGTGTCTACTTTTTCATTTCCATGGATATCTATTTGAGAGGGGATCAAACAAAGTTCCACCTGTTGCCCTTGGTCTGATAGTTTTGCATCACCCCTAGAATTTTTTCGAATTTGATTGTTTTGCCTTTTATGGAGACACGGGTTATCATAGCATCTTTCCCCCTGCGTTTGAAGATAACTCCCACAGTTTTTTATCACTTGAAAGGGTGATTGCACCATTGATCTACTCCGTCAAGGACTGACTGGAGTTTTTTCCGAATTTGTAAAATATCTCTGTGCTTTATCCGCATTGCTCCGTCATCAGCTAATTTTGAAGTTTGGGTAGGAGAGTTGACATGATCAAAAAGATCATTGATCATGATGTCAAACAGGGTTGGGCTAATGATGCCGCCTTGTGCCATTGCCCAGTGACAGAGGATCAGATTGATATTGATATTTGATTGATTGATATTTCAACTGATAGCGACCTGTCTTGCAGGAAGCTGTCTATGAAGTTTGCCATGTTCCCTTCTACTCCTACTTGCAGACGGTACGTTCAGAACAACGCTAGAACAATGCTAAATTGTTTACAGCTTTAGAGCTCACCCTGAGCGGGAACAAGTGTCTTTTATAATAAAACGAGAGTTTAGGTTGTTCAATTTGTAGAAAGTTGAAATGAACGAACGCAAAACTACAATGAAAAGAACCAAAGCATATTCCATCCGGTCGAGCAGCTTACATTGGCAAATCAGAGAACGCAAGAGAGAGCGATTTATTTTGGTGATGGTACTTGCCGTTCTGTAAAAATCTTAGTTTAATTGCATCACTAAAGGGAAATGCGTCGCAAATTTAAGACTCAAATGGGAGATAGTTGTTCATCATGGTTAGTTTCGCAAAAGTCTTTGTATCATTCTGCAGAAACTCTGATACTTCACACCCCCGATTTCCAGCACGTAATTACAGGCAGAGACTTTCAAATTAAGCCCTCTCATCAGACGTTCGGATATGAGGTGCAGATATTTCTTGCTATAAGTGGAAGATTGGCAGCTGGAAATCTAATACCCTCTCGCCTTAGTTGTGGCTCTCGACGCTCTGAGATTTTGGAAAGTCACTTTTGATTCAGATCATTTGATTTTTACTCAGTCTTCCTGTGTGTTTAAGGATAATTGTGCCACTGATAAAACATTTATTCAAAGTTAACACCGCTCGTGTTTGGTTGTTGTTTTTATTTCAGGATATGTTAACAAACTATAGACCCGCAAGAATTGGGTTGTACGTCGAACAGCACTATTGCATTGTCACAGATCACCAGGTATTGTTTATATGTTTAATAAGTGACGAGTCTTGTTCCTCAGTCCAGCATCTTGCGCAGTGTTATGGGAGCCCTGGTGGAAGGTTGCACAATGTTGCAGAGATAAGATCAACAATCAGGTGATGTTGTTTATAGGGGGAATATGTGGATGGAGGGGTGGGTGAAGTCCAGGCACCCTGGCCGCTGTGCTCTCAGCTGTGACAGTACGATCACGTAAATGGAGGACCCGGATGTAGCGATCCTGAGCTGCTGTGGTGACTCGAGGTCTTCCGGTGCGTGGACGGTCGTTTGTGGTACCCGTAAGGTTGGTAGCGTGTTGCGAGTCGAGAAATCGTACTTACATTTAGACGTCTTGCAACTGAAGATTGCGACTCACCAGCCCCTAGTCTTCCAATGGCGATATTGCGAGTCGCAGCGTCTAGACGTGGCATAATGATTCCATGGTGAAACTCTTCAAAACTGATTTCACATTACGAATGCGACATGGCATTTTATAGACAGATACAGTACGCAACTCATGGCCCAATTTGCACGTGCAAAATGAGTTTGGTTTCGTTTTGGTGATGTGTTTACAGAAATTTGTAAAACGTCTTATCAAACACAACGTTTTGCGTTTTGGTGTTTTTTAAAATACAGATTTGCATAGAAGTCTCCTATAAACAGATTTATAACATATTTTATCGATTCAGTTGACATATTCTTTGATCAGAGGATTTGTTTTAAATTCATAAACACCTATGCCTTTCTTTTATAACAGTTGCAACCGGTATGTTCAGAACAACGCTAGAACAATGCTAAATTATAGGCAGCTTTAACGCTAATCCCGTGCAGGAACAAGAGTCCTTTAATAATGAAATGAGAGTTAAGGTAGTTCAATTTGTAGAAAAGGGCAAAACTGCAATGAAAAAGCCAAAGCTTATTTTATCCGATCGACCAGCTCACATCGGCGAATTAGAGAACGCAAGGGACAGCGTTTTGATTTGGTGATGGTGATTGCCGTTCTGTAAAAATCTAAACTTATCATCTCGAAGAGGCAATGTGTGGCAAATTTAAGACTCAAATGGAGGATGTTGTTCATCATGGTTAGTTTCGAAAATGTCTTTGTATCATCCTGCAGCAACTCCTACTTTCAACTCAAGCCAATTCTTCAAACGTTCGGATATGAGGTGCAGATATCTCTTGCTATAAGTGGAAGATTGGCAGCTAAGAAACTAATTCCCTCTCGCCTAGGCGACGCACGGTGATTTTGAAACGTCACTGTTGATTCAGATAATTTAATTTTTATTCAGTATCCCTTTGTGTTTGTGGATAGTTATGCCACTGATATAAAATTTATTCAAATTGAACACCGATCGTGTTTGGTTGCTGTTTTTATTTCAGGATATTTAGCAAACTATAGATCCGCAAGAATTGGGTTGCACGTCTAACAGCACCATTGTGTTGTTATGGATCACAAGGGGATTGTTTATGTGTTCAATAAGTGACGGATCTGGTTCCTCAGTCCAGCATCTTGTGCAGTGTCATGGTAACCCTGGTGGAATATTGCCCTGTGCATAACGCAGACATAAGGTCAACAATCAGAAGACGTTGTTATGGGTGAATATGTGGATGGGTGGATGGGTGACCGGCGAAGAGCACGATGTGACACCTTGAAGAAGTGACCTTAGCAGAAATATGAGTCTGCACTTCCGGTAGTCATTGGGCATAGTAAAATGAAATGGTAAGGTTAAAGTGAACTGCACAGTGCTCAAACGGGACAACGCTGGAATATATTCCCCCTCATGGAGCTGAGTATGCATGTGAAAATGCATTTCCTGTATTTTCTATATTTGAGGATGAACAGGAAATGTGCTTTACGACACACTTCGGGGCTGTGACAATTAGGAATGATTGGAAGTAAAGCTCACTTATGTGTTTTATGACACACTCCGGGGCTGTGACAATTAGGAATGATTGGAAGTAAAGCTCACTTATGTGTTTTATGACACACTTCGGGGCTGTGACAATTAGGAATGATTGGAAGTAAAGCTCACTTATGTGTTTTATGACACACTCCGGAGCTGTGACAATTAGGAATGATTGGAAGTAAAGCTCACTTATGTGTTTTATGACACACTCCGGGGCTGTGACAATTAGGAATGATTGGAAGTAAAGCTCACTTATGTGTTTTACGACACACTTCGGAGCTGTGACAATTAGGAATGATTGGAAGTAAAGCTCACTTATGTGTTTTATGACACACTCCGGGGCTGTGACAATTAGGAATGATTGGAAGTAAAGCTCACTTATGTGTTTTATGACACATTCCGGGGCTGTGACAATTAGGAATGATTGGAAGTAAAGCTCACTTATGTGTTTTATGACACACTCCGGAACTGTGACAATTAGGAATGATTGGAAGTAAAGCTCACTTATGTGTTTTACGACACACTCCGGAGCTGTGACAATTAGGAATGATTGGAAGTAAAGCTCACTTATGTGTTTTATGACACACTCCGGAGCTGTGACAATTAGGAATGATTGGAAGTAAAGCTCACTTATGTGTTTTATGACACACTCCGGGGCTGTGACAATTAGGAATGATTGGAAGTAAAGCTCACTTATGTGTTTTATGACACACTCCGGAGCTGTGACAATTAGGAATGATTGGAAGTAAAGCTCACTTATGTGTTTTATGACACACTCCGGGGCTGTGACAATTAGGAATGATTGGAAGTAAAGCTCACTTATGTGTTTTATGACACACTCCGGAGCTGTGACAATTAGGAATGATTGGAAGTAAAGCTCACTTATGTGTTTTACGACACACTCCGGAGCTGTGACAATTAGGAATGATTGGAAGTAAAGCTCACTTATGTGTTTTACGACACACTTCGGAGCTGTGACAATTAGGAATGATTGGAAGTAAAGCTCACTTATGTGTTTTACGACACACTCCGGGGCTGTGACAATTAGGAATGATTGGAAGTAAAGCTCACTTATGTGTTTTATGACACACTTCGGGGCTGTGACAATTAGGAATGATTGGAAGTAAAACTCACTTATGTGTTTTATGACACACTCCGGAGCTGTGACAATTAGGAATGATTGGAAGTAAAGCTCACTTATGTGTTTTATGACACACTCTGAAGCTCTGACATTTAGGAATGGTTAGAATCAATGCCAACACTTGTGCTTTTACGACGCACGCCGGAGCAGTGCCATCAAGGAATTGTTGAAGCAATGCTGACTCACGTTATAAGCAAGCGCCAATTGAACTGTAAGATATATGAATAGTAGGAATGAATGCCTAGTCAGCTGTTATTACGACCCATTTCGAAGGTGTGCACCACATGAATGATCGAAATCAATGCCTACCCCTATGACGACACACTCTGGAACTGTTGTGAGTAAGTGAGTGAGTGAATATGTTTTTACGCCGCTTTTAGCAATACTCAAGCAATATTTCGGCGGGGGACACCTGAAAAGAGCCTCACACATTGTAACCATGTGGGAAATCGAACCCAGGTCTTCGGCGTGACGAGCGGATGCTTTTACCACTAGCCCCCTCTGGAACTGTAATACATATGAATGGAAGGAAGGAATGCCTATTCGGATGTGTATAATTGAGGATCAGGGAAGGGTAGTCAATAGGCTGGCCATTCTCTTGGATTTGTGTTTGTTATTTTGTTGCTTACACAGTCATTCTACAGCTATGTTCCGGCGGTCGAGTCTGAGCCAGACAATTCATTGTTTGATATCATGAGCATCGGTCTACGTTGAGATACGATGACATGCATTAACCTGGTCATCTAGCTGGACCACCGGATCTATGAGTCGCCGACAATCATGTATTCTCTTTGAAAACACACGTTGACTACACTATAATTAGTATGTCTTGAATGAACCTTTGAATATCATTAATAACACTGATTTAGCGCACAATAACTCATCTCGGTTTTAATCAAACACTTTTCAGAATCCAGAATTAGAACGGATTTTCTGTCACTTGTATACCCCACTCGTTCAGTCGTCGTATTTAGTGAAGTCAAAGTAATAATATGGATGCCTAAAATCTCTTAGATTTGCGTCTCTTGTGGATTGACAAACATGATTTACTGTGGGTTTTAGAATAAGAACATTCCAAGCAATTTATGTCGAAAATCAATAAGCAACGATAAGGATTAAAACTGTGACAGGTGTATGTATTTCACAAATGGTGGCAGTGAAATATTGCTTAGTTTATCCACATGTAAATCTATAGCTAATAGCGTCGGAACCCTGCCTTAGTTGGAAGACTTAAGACGATTCATTTCCTCGTGTGATTTTAAGTAACGCTGAGCCTTATTTTGTACTTAATCTTTTCTGTTAACAAGGAGGGATGATTGCATATGCTTCATCAATGGGAACGTCATGGCAATACATCCGGATTTACCTGAACAAACAAGCATGCCTGGTCAAGCCGGAAGTTGGTAAGATGCTGCGGTTTGTTCTGCAGAATGCCTTACATAAAGCATTCATGAAACCCTAGCGCTAATTGTCAAGACTGCCGCTTTGAGGGTGGAAAGGAGACATGCTTCACAAATATATCATCAAAGTTTAACCTGTCATCAATACCTGTACAGAGAGTAATGAAGTACTTTACCTGGAGACCAAGCATGATTCACGAATATTTTATTCTGTCTTACAAAGGTATGCTTATTCATTTAAAAGCGTATTGTTTGTATGGAATCACCGCCATTGATTCAACCATTATGTATACAACACCCGAGAAATTAACAAACCGATTTCTAAACAGTGGTAGAAGAAACACAGGTGTTGAGCTGACCTTCATGGTTTGCTGTTGTCGACTGAATGTTGTTAAACGTCGCAGCCAGCAATATTCCAGGTTGATCACGACAGTCACCCGTGCCAAATGAGCTGCAATCAGCCAAAGTTACAGAGCCTGGACACTGTACACCGATTATCACGAGTTTACGTCCCGCTCCACCCTAGAATCCACATCTGTATTATCTGAACATTCGCTATTCACAGTTCACTAAAAGCGCAAGTATATCTCCAAAATACATTTAGCACAAAAAATAACATATTCTTTATTTTAGAAAGTGGCGCCAGTCTGAGTGAGAGTGGTCGCGATGACGATTCTGGTTGTTTCCAAATTTAAGCCCAAATCGAAAAGATAACACGTGACAACATCTCTAGCGTGTACACTATTCAGCGGTGAGTGAGTTGGAGTAATGCAGCTTTCATCAGCATATAAGTATCGAGTGCCCAGATGTAGAAGGAAAGCCCGAATGATGCAGGTCTAATGTGATGACTAAATAAGAATTATGATCAAGCGAATCGGGTATTCGAACCCGTGGGCATAAGATTCGGGCAAGCCTAAGAAACGCAATTTCACCTCCCTCCATAGTCCCTATGGGGATCCCTTGACAGAGTCCGTTCCCGGTATACCCTGTATTTGTAGTAAGGGCGACTAACTAGTACTCGAGTATATACAAGCCATCGTGATAGATGGAATAAACTGACTGCAGCATTATACAGTATTCACTCCAACATCGGATAACCATCATGGTGAAACAATGAGCAAGGATCAACGTCCGGGCCTGATAACACACAATCAGTCAATATAGGGAGCCATACGAGGATAATTAATTAATCCATTCCTCTCTACTCTGTAAACTGTATTTTTTCAAATTTCCTTCTCTCTTAGCCATGCTTGAACACTGATATTGTTGTATTAATGGGTCGATTTCAATGTGTGCTCAGTGGTATATGTTGTGTATTCTTGGTAAAACAATATATAAAGTGTTCCTTCTCATCACGCAATACATCTTCCCAAAGCAGCCTCAGTAAAAGTCCAGTTTCCACCCTTGCCGAACTAGGCTGGAATTAATGGGCTCGATCGCAGCGCCACCAGTGGCTATTACCAGTTATGTCCCTTCTAAGCCTCTCCTATGCCCCAATCAGATTCCAACTCTCGTATCACTTGCGTTTGCTTAACACAAAATGGTGGCACCTAATCAGGACGATCTGGTTTTGACCTTAAATGACCTTTAATGTATTACATTATCACATTTTTTCAATGATCAACTGAGGTCTCCACAGAATAAGTATCGTGGGTCTTCTGTTTAATGCAAAAAATCGCCTGAAAAAAGTATTCTGCTTTGAGGCAAACGTCGTAGCTAACCGTTCCCTTGAATCAAGTACCTCACTATCAAATACATTTACTTAGAAACGGTTTGATACGTCGATTGTATTTTTGATAATACAGAAATGTGATTATTTCTATGGAATGTGCACTTTGTTTGTTGATGGTCATTGGATACAAGATCTGATATTGGTTGTAGCACTTCTATATTTGCATTCTCCTAACCATCTGTCAAGGAGCTGTGTTCCTGAGACCAGGGTGTCATTAATAACAGGAATAAAAAAGGAAAATAGCTTAATCAACACTTTGGCAAGATAATTGGCAAGATGCATAGACAGCCAGTTTCGTCGGCTGTGACAAATTAACATCTAAGAGTTAATTAACTCAACACTAATGAGTGAATAACCTCGGCTGGGTTAAATAGGGATAAGTAAACAAAGAGGGCCTGTCCCGAAAGCATGTCTCTTGGGCAATAGACGAAAAACGCCTGAATAGCAAACTATTCTTATAGACTAAAGAGTCTTATCCGAAACACGCGGACCTCGGAGAAAGCAACCTCTCTGGGTCAGTTGGGAAATGCTATAGAATGGCGAGCTGAACAAAGTGTGTTTTTAAACATCGGGGAAACCCAAATGGCTGACTAACTACCAAACCATTATGGGAGATGTAGATACCAAAATAAAGCGATAAACATAGGCTAACACCAAAGGGGCCACAAAGACTTATAACCAGATATGTATGATTATAGAGGTGACCAGAAATACAAGAGAAATATCGACCAGTACTAGATTAGCACGCTACTGCGTAACATTAGAAGTTACTAGAACATTTTCCACACATGACCAGGGTAACAAACATAAATCAGATAAGATATACAAAATCAATACATCATAAAAGTTATACAGCTAGAGAATACAATCACTAATTCTCTATCAATGAATGTACAGACCCCCGAGTATGACGACCGCCGGGCGATTAAGTGAGAGGGAAGCAGTGCGGTCACTAGACATTGACAAGACTGGTTTTACGACCCGGTGGCACCATCTGCTAGGAGAATTGCAATTCTGAATACAGAATGTTTATCTGTTTGAAAAGTATTCGTTGACCAAAGTATGCGTAACGCAGTTTACATTTTTGTTCAGATCTTTTTCAACCTGACTATATACTATATCACGTTTTATGTACACACAATGGTATGATGTATTAATATAGATGACAAGGACATTGTAAGGTGAGTGAGTTTTGTTTACTGCGGTTTTTAAACAGTACTCAAGTTAAATCCTGGTGTGTCAATTTTGATTGGGGGGGGGGGGGGGGGGGGCTGATGTGATGCAGTGATGAGACGTTTACCATTTTGGTAAAACGAGCTCGACTATGGTGCTGACAAACCTAGAAACATAATCAGGACGAAACTGGGATTTGAACTAACAATCGTTGACTACTTTCATATATTGACGAAGGTCTGCACGGCTAATTGAGGCGCCTTTGTCGACGTGCGACGTAGCGTCACTTGGACATGGTTTCGAATCCAAAAAGATCCTACCCTTGGCTTGTTAACACCAAACAAATTCCATCAGTTAGGGCTTTCCACCACTACAGACATTTCAAACCCTAATCTCTCAGCACAATACTCAAACATCTTTGCTTTGTTTGTTTGACGGTCGGTATGATATAGAAATAACGCCACATGCTTAAACTTCCTTCCCCACCAAATATGGATGCTCATATTTCAGTCATTCCATGAAATAACTATCCCTACGGGTCATTTCACGAAATTACTGAAATATGACTGATTTCACAGTCTGACTGTAACATATACTACTCAAAAAAGCTCCATGACAGATTACCTGTAGTAACCTGAAAGAATCGTGATGTCTTCAATATTTTTTTGTTTTTAGTAATATATATTCAATTAGGCATTTTTAATAACTGACATTCTGATATAGAATGCGCCGTATATTGTAATCGTACATCAGCCTGATTCAGCAAGGATTTCTGTCCAAATCAGGTATTTTTCCCTTCACACATTTTGGGCTCAATTAACGCTATGCGAAGTTTGTTTTGTCTCAGAGACAAAGATCCAATCACACTGTGACGGGAACTTTCAGAAATCCCATCAGACACATCCTTGTGTGCGTCTGTTTCAACAAAGTGGCACACGTATGCGATCTGCGGTATTTCAGCCCCTCCTCTTACAATGTTGTTGTTGCTTTAAGTGTTTAAAAGGTCGCCTTCTGCCTCAGCAATTTAGACTCACCTGTCCCTCTTAGGGACTCGTGTTTGTGAGAAGGGTACACATATCTATTGCGAGTTTGGTATTCTGTTTTTGTATTGATATGATTTCTATTTTCGTATATTGATATAATTTCATTTTTTTCTTTGGCTGCTCTGTTTTTATAGGTTCGAGAAGCTGTCCATCTCTCAGAAATAGAGTTAGTTTGGCCTTCGCTATTGCATCTCTTGTCTTTAGGAGATCTACGACAGAGGGCGGATCTAACTGCAATTCTTGTTTTAACCGAGCCCGGGGTGGGGCGTGGTCTTGACATTCTAGTAACAAGTGAGCATTGGATTCAGGTTGACTGCAAGATGGACAAACCTTGTCATAGTGCTTTTTGTGACCGAGTCTGAGGCGTGAGATGGCAATTTCAACTTTCCTTTCATTTGAGTATGGCTTTTGGTGGATCTTGGGTTAAATTTTGTAAGGCTGTCTGACGATCTTACTTGCGTCCAACGGGGCTTGCCATCTTTGGGCTATGGGGCTTTGTTTTTTTTATTTTTATCGTTAGTTTACTAAAGGGAATAGGCTGTATCTCCGCTTTGTCTTGAGCTTGCGTCGCCAGTGTGTCTACTTTTTCATTTCCATGGATATCTATTTGAGAGGGGATCAAACAAAGTTCCACCTGTTGCCCTTGGTCTGATAGTTTTGCATCACCCCTAGAATTTTTTCGAATTTGATTGTTTTGCCTTTTATGGAGACACGGGTTATCATAGCATCTTTCCCCCTGCGTTTGAAGATAACTCCCACAGTTTTTTATCACTTGAAAGGGTGATTGCACCATTGATCTACTCCGTCAAGGACTGACTGGAGTTTTTTCCGAATTTGTAAAATATCTCTGTGCTTTATCCGCATTGCTCCGTCATCAGCTAATTTTGAAGTTTGGGTAGGAGAGTTGACATGATCAAAAAGATCATTGATCATGATGTCAAACAGGGTTGGGCTAATGATGCTGCCTTGTGTCATTGCCCAGTGACAGAGGATCAGATTGATATTGATATTTGATTGATTGATATTTCAACTGATAGCGACCTGTCTTGCAGGAAGCTGTCTATGAAGTTTGCCATGTTCCCTTCTACTCCTACTTGCAGAAGGTACGTTCAGGACAACGCTAGAACAATGCTAAATTGTTTACAGCTTTAGAGCTTATCCTGAGCGGAAACAAGTGTCTTTTATAATAAAACGAGAGTTTAGGTAGTTCAATTTGTAAAAAGTTGAAATGAACGAACGCAAAACTACAATGAAAAGAACCAAAGCATATTCCATCCGGTCGAGCAGCTTACATTGGCAAATCAGAGAACGCAAGAGAGAGCGATTTATTTTGGTGATGGTACTTGCCGTTCTGTAAAAATCTTAGTTTAACTGCATCACTGAAGGGAAATGCGTCGCAAATTTAAGACTCAAATGGGAGATAGTTGTTCATCATGGTTAGTTTCGCAAAAGTCTTTGTATCATTCTGCAGCAACTCTGATACTTCACACCCCCGATTTCCCGCTCGTAATTACAGGCAGAGACTTTCAAATTAAGCCCTCTCATCAGACGTTCGGATATGAGGTGCAGATATTTCTTGCAGATATAAGTGGAAGATTGGCAGCTGGAAATCTAATACCCTCTCGCCTTATTTGTGGCTCTCGACGCTCTGAGATTTTGGAAAGTCACTTTTGATTCAGATCATTTGATTTTTACTCAGTCTTCCTGTGTGTTTAAGGATAATTGTGCCACTGATACAACATTTATTCAAATTTAACACCGCTCGTGTTTGGTTGTTGTTTTTATTTCAGGATATGTTAGCAAACTATAGACCCGCAAGAATTGGGTTGTACGTCGAACAGCACTATTGCATTGTCACAGATCACCAGGTATTGTTTATATGTTTAATAAGTGACGAGTCTTGTTCCTCAGTCCAGCATCTTGCGCAGTGTTATGGGAGCCCTGGTGGAAGGTTGCACAATGTTGCAGAGATAAGATCAACAATCAGGTGATGTTGTTTATAGGGGGAATATGTGGATGGAGGGGTGGGTGACCGGCAAAGTTGACTCGAGGTCATCGGTGAACAGCACGATGTGACACCTCAAAGAGACGACTTTGTTCAGAAATAGGAGTCTGTTGGAATCAATGCCAACATTGGTGTTTTTACGACGCAGGACGGAGTGGTGACATCAAGGAATTGTTGAAGCAATGCTGACTCACATTATAACCAAGCACCACTTTAACTGTAAGATATAGCAATGGTAGGAATGAATGCCTACTCAGCTGTTATTACGCCCCCACGTGTGCAATACATGAATGGTTGGATCAATGCCTCCCCCGATGTTATAACGACATACTCTGGAACTGTAGTGTGTGAGTTAGTGAATAAGTTAGTAAGTATAGTTTTACGCCGCTTTAAGAAATACCCCAGCAATATCTCGGCGGGGGACACCCGAACAGGGCTTCACACATTGTACCCATGTGGGAAATCGAACCCAGGTCTTCGGCGTGACGAGCGAATACTTATACCACTAGAACCCTCTGGAACTGTAACACATATGAATGGAAGGAAGGAATGCCTATTCGGATGTTATTACGACCCAAAAGGAAGGTGTGTTATGGCTTGGCGTAATGAATACAGCATTTGTGTAATGTATAGTTGGATGAAAACTTAGCAGAACAACATCGATTTACTGGTGAGAGAGGGAAAGAAAAAGAGAGATGGAGAGACAGAGAGAGGAGACAGATGGAGAGAAGGAGATGGGAGATGGGAGAGGTGGATAACTGATACTGTTTGTACTTTACAAGGTTCATTATAATCTGAAAAGACAATTTGTTTATCTCCCAGGTAATTGGTCATCGTCCTGGCTTGTTATATATACTAGACTGTAGGAATATATTCTCCTCTGCATTATGCACACCTGATATGATTCTGCAGCTGGAAACTTTACCAATAACACCAGGACAATGAGAGATGATGACTGTTTTCACACTTCGCCACTTCCGGTTTGAAAGCGATGTTTAGAGTGAATAAGATGCAAGCTGGAGATCACATGGGAAACATCGAAATGTCAACAAGGCCCTCAAGTGGGAGAAGTGCTGACAGTTGGGCCTTCCTGATACCATAATAGCAGCATATAAATGCAATAGCTCACATTGTTATTATTACCAAAATATTCTGCAGTCATCATGTCTTATATCGGTAAGGCAAGACATGCTTACCCTTTTTCATCGTTCTATTGACTTTAACTCCCAGTGGAACCTGCTTTGTGGGAAAACCGAGATTGGTTATTCTCTGACGTTTTCTATTATATTACACTAATCGTTTCGTTTTATAAGGTACCACAATATTGATTGATATTTGACTTATTCTAAGCTTCCTGTATGAATAATTAGTGTTACATATTCAGAACTGCAATGGTTATTAGTGTAGCATTATTCATAGCTACCGTCTAAGTCACTGAGCTCATAGTTACTGCTGGCTATAACGTGACCAACGTCCAGATTACAGGTCACTCATTGACGTCGAGTGTGATCTTGTGGCGACATATGGAACATAAAGGAACTGGGAACCAATACATCATTCTCCAGACGTGGATCTAGTGAGAGCATTGTGTCGACATGGTGTGTGGTGTGAGGACAATCAGCACTGTGCCTCGGGGAGTTTCATCCTGGAGGATCTGGTTGGGAAGCTGCAACAACTTAATATGCCAAGATGAAGTAACGAGCAGTTTTACATGCTCAGCCATGTTGGGGATGCATTACTATTTAGCACAACCAAATAGCTTAAAATTACTTTACACCTTGAACAAACTGGTGCGTTTTAGTCGAAGAATGTTAGTTGTGTGTTGAGATTGTGTTGAGATTCTATTCGTAGAAACCTGTCATATAAATGGCTTTTTGTATAACCAATAACAAAAAAAGTTTAGCTGTTCAAATACAAACAATCCTTATAGTATATTAATGTCAAAGTATTTTGTGGAAGATTTAACGTGACCATCAGTTGCGAATTCAGGGGGCAAAGTTGCGGGGGTTCCAAGCGGACTGCCATACAAGCATGGTGAGAGGTTGCAACTGAATCATTTTTCAATGTTACCTTTTTGTTCCTGTCATTTCAGTCCCTTCCAGTTTTGCCATTTGGTTGTGGACATTATACCTGGACATCTATACATCTAAGTCAACAGAATAACTCTTGGCGCCTCGAAGGCACACCTATTGTGGAATTGTGAAAACCTAGCTACTTAAATCCAACACTCTTCTTCTTAAACGTGGTTGTAGAGTTCCTTTATGGTAACACTCATTCAGGAATACAACAAATATAGACTTCAGGTTGATCGACTTGGTTACTTAAACACAATAAGGCAGTGAGACGATCTTTGTACAGTGAAACAGAACATACTATATGTCGATATTTGCCAGCAGCAAGACTGGGGGTAATGAAACGGCTAAATTACTTGTCGAACCAGCCTATGTACTATGTACTTAGCAAGAAGAAGCATTAACGATTATTGGGTTTGACATCGACATCGGACGATTCAAATAGCATTGTCAGGAAGCTTGATTACATGGACTGAGCGAAGAGCATTCTTTGGGGACCGATCGTCCCGACGGTTTGTGTTTATTGCATGTTCTAAAGACATCCTGCAACTTTTCAAAATGAAAGTAAATGTTCTTTTACCCAAAAGGCACAATCACAGCGATATTTGAATACTTGAACGTCACATGTCATACGTATTGGGAGAAATATGACACAACTGTCAATTTACCCAAAGACACCTGTCTCACTTTGATGACGTTAAGAAGCAGCAGTTCTTGAGTGTGTGTTTATGTAGAGGATAAAGGGTCTTGGAAATAACGGCCATGGAGATTTGTACTGTAAAATCAGTGAGTTGGTCTGTAATAAGGTTTGGTAGGTTGCGTACGTGCGTGTAAAAATGGGGAAGGGTAGTCAATAGGCTGGTCATTCTATTGATTTGTATTTGTTATGACGTTGCACAACGCCACACTCAGTAATACTATAGCTACATGACGACGTTGAGTAAATAATCAAGTACGGACCAGACGATTTAGTGATTGATATCATGAGCATCGATCTACGCAACGGGGATATAATGAAATGCATCAACCAAGTCAGCGAGCCCGACCACCCGACATCTCAGTCGCCGACAATCATGCATTCCCTTTGACAGCATACGTTGTCAACACTATAATTAGTATGTCTTGAATGGGTAGGCATTTCTATACTCCATGACATCTAAATGCATGGTTAAAAGGTGATACATTCACAAGGAACTATTTACTATTGAATATTGTTGATCACACACGAACATTTAGTGCTGAATAAACTCATGAGTATTAAAGAAGATGTTTTCATCATTTCGGTTTCATTCAAACAACTTTCAGAATTCAAAATAAGAACGGATGTTCTGTCTGTTATGTACCACGATCATTAAGTCGTTGTATTTAGTCAAGTCAAAGTAATATTGTGGATGCTTAAATTTTCTTAGATATACGTCTCCTGTGGACTGACAAATATGATTTATCTGGGTTTTAGAATAAGAAGACTCCAAGTGATTTATGTCTGAAATTAATAAGCAACGATAAGGATTACAGTTGTGATATGTGTGTTTATTTCCCAAAGATGAAATATTTCTTAATATAACTACGTGTAAATGTATAGCTAATAGCTTCGGAACGACGCCTCATTTGGAAGAGTTAAGACCATTCATTTCCTCATGTCATTTTTAGGAGCGCTGAGCCTTAAAGTGTTGCTATTTCACTTCCCTCAGTACTTTCCTGTGGGGATCTCAGGAAGGAGTCCGTCCCCTGTATACCCTGTGTTTCTTTTCTTCCCCGGAATTTTTATTTTTCAAACTTCCCTCTCCATTATCCCTTGATGTTGTATTAAAGAGCTGATTCCCAGGAATCTTTATTCTTCCAACTTCCCTCTCCGTTATCCCTCGATGTTGTATTAAAGAGCTGATTGCCCGGAATCCGTAC
Source organism: Haliotis cracherodii (assembly GCF_022045235.1). NCBI lineage: Eukaryota > Metazoa > Mollusca > Gastropoda > Lepetellida > Haliotidae > Haliotis > Haliotis cracherodii. The sequence goes on from NW_027266343.1 coordinate 48,877,422, forward strand.
CGGTATACCTGTGTTTGTAGTGAGGGCGACTAACGAGGACTCGAGAATTTACAGGCCACCGTGCCAGTTGGAACAAACTGACAGCGGCATTAAACGATATTCACTAAAACTTCGGATAACCATCATGGTGAAATAATGAGCGAGGGACAACGTCCGGGCCTGATGACACACTACCATCTACATCAAGGCTGCCATGCGAGGAGAAATCATCTGTTCTTTTCTTCCCCGGAATCAGTATTCTTCCAACTTTCCTCTCCGTTATCCTTTGATGTTGTATTAAAGAGCTGATTCCCAGGAATCAGTATTCTTCCAACTTCTATATCTGTTATCCTTCGATGTTGTATTAAAGAGCTGATTCCCAGGAATCAGTATTCTTCCAACTTCCCTCTCCGTTATCCTTTGATGTTGTATTAAAGAGCCGATTCCCCGGAATCAGTATTCTTCCAATTTCTCTCTCTGTTATCCTTTGGTGTTGTATTAAAGAGTTAATTCCCAGGAATCAGTATTCTTCCAACTTCCCTCTCCGTTATCCTTTGATGTTGTATTAAAGAGCTGATTCCCCGGAATCAGTATTCTTCCAACTTCTCTCTCTGTTATCATTCGATGTTGTATTAATGAGCTGATTCCCAGGAATCAGTATTCTTCCAACTTCTCTCTCTGTTATCCTTTGATGTTGTATTAAAGAGCTGATTCCCAGGAATCAGTATTCTTCCAACTTCCCTCTCCGTTATCCTTTGATGTTGTATTAAAGAGCTGATTCCCAGGAATCTGTATTCTTCCAACTTTATTATTATTCAATTCTCAATTAACTGAGGTGTCCCCAGAATTAGTATCATTGGTTTTCTGTATAAAGCAAACGTATGCCCGGAAGAAGTAGTCTGCTTTGAGGCAAACGTCGCAGCACACTATCGAATGTAATTAAATAAGAATGGTTTGATACGTCGATTGTATATTTGAGAAAACCGACCTGTGAATAAAAATGTAAAATGCACCCTTTCAATGCAAATTGGTCTTCGAATACTATTCAAAATGATGATAAGTCAATACTGAGAATTGCAATTCTGGTAGCAGATGGTTATTATATATATATATGATATAATGCACATATAAAATGTAAAAATGTAAAAATATGAAAATGCTACTACCAGTATCATATTTAATATCTGTTGACCATCAGCATACAAAGTGCACATACCATAGAATTATTCGAGTATAGTTATGCTGCTGACAAACCAAGAAACATAATCAGGACGAATCCGGGATTCGAACCCACAATCATTGATTGCTCACAAGTTATTTTGATGCAAGTCTCAACAGCGAATTGAAGCGCCATTGTCGAAGTGCGTCCCTTAGCCATATGATTTCGATTCCCAAATTGGCTGCGATGATCCTTGGTTTGTCAACACCAAACAAATTCCGTCCGTTCGGGCTTTCCACCATAACTCACATTATCAACACTAATCTCTCAGCACAGTACTCAAACATTTTTGCATTGTTTGTTTGACACCCGGCATGGTATAAAAGTATCGCCAAATGCTTAAATTTCATTTACACCTATATATAGAAGCTTATATTTCAGTCATTCCATGAAATGACTGAAAGTAACATATGTACTACTCATAAATGGATCGCCCGATTATCTTATCACTAGAGTTAATTTCGCTATTCATAAGCTAACTGAGCTATTTATCAGTTGTTTTAGTAGGTTGGTGACCACCGGTCGTGGTCCTATGAAATCTGCACAGAGTAAGGAAAACGTGAATAGCTGAGATGGTTTGATAATGAATGCCAAAGTGCAAAAAAGAAATAAGTAGTTTTTATCAAATACATTTAGAAAAAATAAAAATATGGTTTATTGCCTTGAATACCTGGAGTCTATGAAATATTTTCAAAAACTTTGTCTTTCGAAGAAAAGCGAGTGCGAACACAACGTTGTTCAAGAAATAGTTGACGCTGCAAAGAAGAAAGCTTGTCGCTTTTTCTGGAAATCTGTGAAAAAGTAGTCTTATTCTAATGCAAGTGCATCTCAAAGTATATCTGGTGACGATTGGTTTAACCATTTTTAATCTCTCTTAAACCCTACAGTTGATAAAGATACTAACCCTTTCGTGGTCCATGTTAAGGATTATCTTGACACACACAATTCTACTGGGTGTCATGAATGTAACGATGCTGATAAATCTCTTGGAAGTGAGATTTTAGGTGAAGAAATTATATTGTCCTTAAACAAACTGAAAAAAGGTTAATTGCCTGACGTAGACGGAGTACCTGTTGAATCATTCCAAGACACTTGGTTTATTGCTACCTCTGCTAAGAAAGCTATTTAATCGTTTTCTTAACTCTGGACATTTTCCTGAACATTGAATAAATCGTTCCCTTGCACAAATCAGGTGACAAGAAACAAACAAATAATTACAGGGATATGTTATTGTTGAACACTTTAAATAAAATATTCACTACGAAATCAGATAATCGTGTTAAAACGTGGATATCCACACAAAATTTGTTGTCAGAATGTCAAGCAGGATTCAGAGAAAATCATTTTACAACTGACCAGGCATTTACTCTGTATTCATGAATTCATAAGTAAAAAAAGAAAAAAAAGGTGGGAAATTTTACTGTATATTTGTAGATTTTAAGAAGCCTTTGACTCTGTTGATAGACTGAAATTATTGTATTTATTGCTTAAATCTGGTATTCACGGGAAACTTAATCGATTATTAGCATAACATGTACGAAAATGTTAAAGCATCTGTAGAAGTTAACAGGTATGTTATGACGGATATGTTTACAACAGAAATAGGCGTTAGACAAGGCTGCATATTGTCACCTGTTCCTATTGTATATTGTATCTTAATTGACGACATCATTTATGATTTACTGATGTTTGCCGACGATGCTGCCATCTTTGCTGACTGTTATATTATTACAGAAGGAACTTGATGTTCTAGGTGAATATTGCTTCCAATTGGGTTTGTCTATTTATGTAAGTCAGACGAAAGTATTAGTATTCAAAAAGGGCGGGAAAATATCAAAAACTGGGAAGAGGATGATTAATGGAAACGCCATAGAGGTAATCTCATACTACAAATATTAAGGTATTACCATTTCAAGCAGAAATATGTTTTTACAAGGGCATTGAGACACTAGCTATGCAAGTGGAGAAAGCCTTGTATGTTATTAAGCGATGTATAAGAAAATATAAAGACTTGCCACTTGATTAGGTTTTAAGTTGTTTAATGGGAAATTCATCCAACCCTGTTATATGGTTCAGAGCTCCAGGATATGAACTTTCATTATTCTATAGAAAAAGTGCATACTAAAATCTGCAAGTTAATATTACACATTACTTACAAGGCATTGAACATATTGAAGATATTTTGGCAGAATGTGGTCGCTTTCCTCTCTGGATTCATGCCCGTCCTAGAGCTATAGTCTCCTGACCAGACAGCCTTCTATTATATTCTAAAAGATGTTACGGTTTATTAAAGAAATTAGATGATGTTGGGGATATTAACTGGGTTTCATTTGTGCGAACTACCCTAATCCAGTCTGGTTTTGGATTTTTACCAAGTGGTCGGAAATTAAGATCTATTCTTGAGTCTGTTTAACAGAGATGTAAAGACATTTACCAACAAGAGTTGTACAACCATATCAAAGAGACGAAATCCTTAACTTACTATTGAAACATTTCAAGCTTCAAATCACGCCAAATAGATATCTGGTAACTATAAAAGCATTTAACTTGCGCCGAGCTGATAGGAGTTTGAATGAACTTTAAATGAAGCTCAGTTAAATGTTAACATACAACACTCAAAGTTTACAACCAATTTTTCGAGAAAGAGTTATCTCAATTTCGTAGAAAACCTGATACCTTTGAAGTAATCAGTCCAGACGAAACATTTTTAACTGAACATATTTTCAAATTATCTAGACGGATATCGTAACATCTAGCGTTCAAGCCTTCATAACGAGAGAGTCTGTAGAATCAGATGAACTATTACAGACGAAACCGTGGTCTAGTGGTAGAGCGTCCGCCAGGAAAGCTGAAGGTTTGGGGTTCGATGCCCGGCGGCGTCATACCAAAAGACGTTAAAGATGTTACTTGTTGTTACCCTGTCTGGCATTGAGGGGCTAAAACAAGGTCTGGTCGGGTCTGAATCAATATACTGTGTCTGAGTGGGGTATTCATGTTACATTGCGGCATGGTATCTAAGTGGGCCAGCACTGTAAAATCGGGTTTCGTCCCGACTAGTACAATCAGCCACACTTGTGTGCACGCACGTCACTATATAAGTGCAATAATAATGGACGCAACGTTTAACCCCGTTTCACCTCACATGACCTATGACAGACGAGGTGCACCGTTCACGCAGGATAACCAGTGTCCAGTACCATCCTTATAATCCTAATATGATGCTACCAAAGTGATATCTATTTTGTCTATAGATTTTTGGCGCCGATACAGAGGATTATTGACCACGATAGACAAGGAATAACACTAAATGGTTTGAAATACGTAAACGTTAAATCCCTCTTGGGAGATAAGAAAACAAAACACACGAAAGTGAGCCAAGCATATTTTGTATGATAGTCTCTTCTTCATTTGTCTTGGGATTCATTTTGAAAATTCGCCAGTTAAGATTTCTATCAGTTGGAAAGATTTGCAATTCTCCATCCTTATCTATGCCGTTATCATCCGGGTTACCAGCAAGTCTGATTCATAATCGTGCATGAGCGGTGCGCGTCAAGTCGATTTTGTTTCCAACTGAAAGAGCCGTCTCAATAATGTAAATGTACGTATTTTGATCTCTTTGATCTGGCAGCTCATGGTGTAAGGACACGGATACAGCTAGCTTAACACGATACTCCGTGGGGGTGATGTCATCCGACGTATATGAGGTTACTCTCTTGAAGCGTGGTTTTGGCACTTGGACAAAAATGGCATATTGCCATACAGCTGGTGTCATTGCTCCCCCACTATGTCGTTGAGGCGTCGGGGATCCAGATGTTTCGCTTCGGTTTCTTCTGGGTCGACTGCCCATATTGAATGTGCTTCGTAATGTCGCTATCCTCTGAGTCTACTGCCGCCATAATGATGTACATCGTGATGTCCCCTGTTCACTATCCCCTGGGCACACTGCCATCATATGTATATCGTAACGTCCCCTCTATACTATCCCTTTGGTCTGGTGCCGTCATATTATGTACATAGCGAGACCCTCTACAATATCCCTCGGATCCTGCCGTCATATTATGTGTATCGCAAAACCCTCCACAATATCCCTCGGACCTCCTGCCGTCATATTATGTACATCGCGATACCCTCTACAATATCCCTCGAATCCTGCCGTCATATTATGTGTATCGCAAAACCCTCCACAATATCCCTCGGACCTCCTGCCGTCATATTATGTATATCGCGATACCCTCTGCAATATCCCTCGGACCTACTGCCGTCAATATTGCGATGCCCATTATACATTATACCCTGTCTATACTGCCGTCATATTATGTAATCGCGATATCCCCTCTACAATATCCTTCGGACCTACTGCCGTCATATTATGTATATCGCGATACCCTCTACAATATCCTTCGGACCTACTGCCGTCATATTATGTATATCGCGATACCCTCCACAATATCCCTCGGACCTCCTGCCGTCATATTATGTAAATCGCGATACCCTCCACAATATCCCTCGGACCTCCTGCCGTCATATTATGTATATCGCGATACTCTCCACAATATCCCTCGGACCTACTGCCGTCATATTATGTAAATCGCGATACCCTCTACAATATCCCTCGGACCTCCTGCCGTCATATTATGTATATCGCGATACCCTCCACAATATCCCTCGGACCTCCTGCCGTCATATTATGTAAATCGCGATACCCTCCACAATATCCCTCGGACCTCCTGCCGTCATATTATGTATATCGCGATACCCTCTACAATATCCCTCGGACCTACTGCCGTCATATTATGTAAATCGCGATACCCTCTACAATATCCCTCGGACCTACTGCCGTCATATTATGTATATCGCGATACCCTCCACAATATCCCTCGGACCTACTGCCGTCATATTATGTAAATCGCGATACCCTCTACAATATCCCTCGGACCTCCTGCCGTCATATTATGTATATCGCGATACCCTCCACAATATCCCTCGGACCTACTGCCGTCATATTATGTAAATCGCGATACCCTCTACAATATCCCTCGGACCTACTGCCGTCATATTATGTATATCGCGATACCCTCTACAATATCCCTCGGACCTCCTGCCGTCATATTATGTATATCGCGATACCCTCTACAATATCCCTCGGACCTACTGCCGTCATATTATGTATATCGCGATACTCTCTACAATATCCCTCGGACCTACTGCCGTCATATTATGTATATCGCGATACTCTCCACAATATCCCTCGGACCTCCTGCCGTCATATTATGTAAATCGCGATACCCTCCACAATATCCCTCGGACCTCCTGCCGTCATATTATGTATATCGCGATACCCTCTACAATATTCCTCGGACCTCCTGCCGTCATATTATGTATATCGCGATACCCTCTGCAATATCCCTCGGACCTACTGCCGTCATATTATGTATATCGCGATACTCTCCACAATATCCGTCGGACCTACTGCCGTCATATTATGTAAATCGCGATACCCTCCACTATATCCCTCGGACCTACTGTTGTCATATTATGTATATCGCGATACCCTCCACAGTATCCCTCGGACCTATTGCCGTCATATTATGTAAATCGCGATACCTTCTACAATATCCCTCGGACCTACTGCCGTCATATTATGTAAATCGCGATACCCTCTACAATATCCCTCGGACCTACTGTTGTCATATTATGTATATCGCGATACCCTCCACAATATCCCTCGGACCTCCTGCCGTCATATTATGTACACCTCTGTGACTTCAGTTATCGAACGGCGACTGGTTATGCTACGATCCAAGACAAAGGGTAGATTATGCACAATATCCGGGTTGATCATTGTAACTTAATGCACAAATGAACATTTGAACAAATAAAGAGGTAAATATAGAAACGTGTCTTTTGATGATGCTGTAGCTATTTAGTTTACAACATGTTTCGAATATATAACTTCCAACGTAGTGATTCATTAAAATCAGATTTTTCTACACCGGTGTGATACGGTGCCTTTCTTCTTGAATATCTGACAAGTGCTCCATTTCAGGTAGCGTCAGGTCAACATTCTAATCAGTCAATCAGCGTCGAAGCTTCTAAATTATCTACATGAGTGAGCGATGCATACAGGCCAGCATATCTGATTTCTGTATTTAAAAAAATAACTAAAGGCAGTCAGCTCCGAATGTAAATGATAAATGTCGCATTATTATATGATGAAATTTGATGATAAAAAACAAAGCAGATGACAATAAAACCGATCGCCCTAACGCACCACAGCAACGGCCTTGGTAACCCGATGCACGTGAGTTCCGTGCAAATTGAAATGCACATGCGTTCCCCCATTTCTTGCCCTATAAAAATCCACCCAGATCGGGTAACATTCATTCGTTTTTGAATTGCTACCACATGACAAGATTGACAAGAAATCAGCGACACCAAGCCCTTGGACGATTGCAAGCTGGACAAACCGCCCGGCAAGTAGCCAATGCATTTGAAGTCCACGTAAGGTCCATATAGACTACACCAACGGTACCAGACGACCAACACTAAAGATGACCGATCACGTAGTGGAAGACCAAGGGTCACCACCCGATCGTCAGATTGTGCGACAGCATCTTAAAGATCGCTTTACTGCTTTACTGCTGCTAAATGCTCGACAGACCATGGCGACACAGCAGCGACACATTAGTGCGGACACCATGCGTCGACGATTGATGAGCAGACACCTCCACTGTCACAGGTCACACCGAGAACCCATTCAGACACCACATCATCGCCGGGACCGTCTTCAGTGGGCAACACAGCACCATCATTGGCGCCACCAGCAGTGGAGAAGAGTCCTCTTCTCAGACGAGAGCCTTTACTGTATCTCAACAGCAAATGTCATAGAGAGAGAGAGAGAGAGTGAGAGAGAGAGAGAGTGTCTGGCGACGCCGTGGGGAACGTTATTCAGATGTTTGTGTTGTTGAGAGAGACTCGTGGGGTGGTCTGAGCAGCGTGGTGTGGGGTGGAATTGATGGGATTGGGCAGTCAAGGTTCACCTCACGTGACCTGTGAAGTAGTGGTGAGATCTTCACGCAAAGAGGTATCAAATCGGGATAAAAGATCTTATTTTAATGAGATTACTTATGAGTTTAGCTCAGCTTTGAACAGTATTTCAGCAGATCGCCAAGTGGCAGCTTAATAAGAATACACTATAGATTCAGGCCCTAGACACTTATTCCTGAAAGCCACGAGCATGTGGTTGTGCTAATGATTCAAGGATCTTGTGGTCGAGACGAACTTGAAGTCAAAGGTCAGTGACATGGCGGCAGTGTGACGACACAAGGACGGGGTGCTAAGTCTTATTAATGGTACCAGTGACATGGCGACAGTGTGACGGCACAAGGTATGTGAAGCTTAAGTAGTGGTACGAATGGCGAGACAATGTCATGCCCAACCTAATTAATGGTACAAATGACAATGTAATTGAACTATTATACCTAACACAATATATACCCTTTTCATAACTGAACGTAATTTTGAATTTGTTTGGCATACAATTCACAAATACCATGCAATGTCAAGGTTTTTAGACGAATTCTACACCAGAGAGAAGATCACAGGCTTTATTCTTATGGTAAGTAACAGTTGCGATCGGAATGTTCAGAACAACTCTGGAACAATGCTAAATTGTAAGTAGCTCTAAAGATCATTCTGAGCAGGAACAAGAGTCTTTCAATAATATAATGAAAGTTAATGTTGTTCATTTTGTTGAAAGTTGAAATGAACGAACGCAAAACTACAATGAAAAAAAACAAAGCTTATTTTATCTGGTCGAGCAGCTAACAAAAGCGAATCAGAGAAGGCAATGGGGTGATGGTCCTTGCCACTCTGTGAAAATCCAAACTTTTGAAATTGCACCAAGAAAAGGAAATGTGTCGTGAATTTAAGACTCAGATGGAAGAAGTTGTTCATCATGGTTAGTTTCGCAAATGTCTTTGTAACATCCTGATACTCTTTTCTTCATACACCTGTTTTAACGTATTTTCAGCACGTAATTACAGGATGAGACTTTCAACTTAAGCCCATTCCGCAAACGTTCGGATATGAGGTGCAGATATTTCTTGCTAAAAGCGGAAGATTGGCAGTTAGGAAAACAATTCCCCCTCGCCTAGGTAGTGGCGCTCGTCGCTCAAAGATTTTGAAAAGTCACTGGTGACTCAGATAATTTAATTTTTACTCAGTATTCCTTTGTATTTGTGGATGATTATGCCCCTGAGATCACATTTGTCCAAATTGAACACCGCTCGTGTTTAGTTGTTGTTTTTATTTCAGGGTGTTTTAGTAAACTATAGATCTGCAAGAATTGGCTTGTGCGGCTAACAACACTATTGCGTTGTTACAGATCTGTAACTGAGGTCTCCCTAGAATTAGTATGGTGGGTCTTCTGTACAATGCAAACGTACGCCAGAAAGAAGTATTCTGCTTTGAGGCAAACGTCGCAGCACACTATTGAATGCAATTAAATATACTGAACCGCAAAAGAAACGTCACCCTGCATAGATATATGAGAAACCTTATTTGTCCAAATACTGTAAACATACTTTGAGACATATAAAAAAGATGAAACCTGTCAGAACTGATCATCAAGGTTGAACTTAAAGTGTCAAATGTTCTAGCCTCTGCGAAAATGGCATCACAAATCAGTATCATCATGTGTCCGCCATGTGCAATGATGACTGCCGTGCAACGTCGATACATTGAATGGATGAGGCGCCTTATGAAGGCCATAGGCACTTGAACCCACACTCTGAGGAACGCCTGACGCAGATCAGCTGCAGTTGTCGGCCTTGGTTGGACGTCATTCAGCCGTCTTTGAATCTCGTCCCGCATGTGCTCAATGGGATTCAAATCGGCCACTGCAAGGTTCTGATGCCATTCTACTGGAGGAAGTCTCTTGTTGCTCTCGCAGTGTGGGCACTGGCGTCATCATGCTGAAACTCGTGGTTGCGGCGACGTGCCAAATGAGGTATGGCGTGTGGTCTCAAGACTTGATCAATGTACCGAGCTGCTGTGACACCATTGCCTCTCCCTGGACCGATGTGCTGGAAGACCACAGGGCAGACCCTCTGTGCAAGACCAATTCCACCCCACATCATGATGCTCGGACCACGAGTCTCTCTCAACAACACAAACATCAGAATAACGTTACCCACGGCGTCGCCAGACACTCTCTCTCTCTCTCCCTGTCATCTGCTGTTGAGATACAGTAACTGCTCTCGTCTGAGAAGAGGACTCTTCTCCACTGCTGGTGGCGACAATGCTGGTGCTGTGTTGCCCACTGAAGACAGTCCTGGCGATGACGTGGTGTCAGAATGGGTCCTCGGTGTGGCCAGTGACAGTAGAGGTGTCTGCTCGTCAATAGTCGACGTATGGTGTCCGCACTAATGTGTCGCTTGTGTGTCCCCATGGTCTGTCGAATAGTGTCCGCAGCAGTAACAAAGCGATCTTAAAGTAGCTGTCGCACAATCTGACGATCCCGACGTTGGGTGGTGACCTTTGGTCTTCCACTACGTGGTCGGTCATCTGTAGTGTTGGTCGTCTGGTACCGTTGCTGGAGCCTGTATATGGTCCTTACGTGGACTTGAAATGCATTGGCTTTTTGTCGGGCGGTTTGTCCAGCTTGCAATTGTCCAAGGGCTTGGTGTCGCTGATTTCTAGTCAATCTTGGCATGTGGTAGCAATTCAATAACAAATGAATGTTGTCCGATCTGGGTGGATTTTTATAGGGCAAGACATGTGGGAACACATGAGCATTTCAATTTGCACGGACCTAACGTGCATCGGGTTACCAAGGCCGTTGCCGTGATGCGTTAGGGCGATCGGTTTTATTCTCATCTGCTTTGTATTTTATCATCAAATTTCATTTTTCCTGACAACGTAATATTAAATTTTAGAAACTTTGACCAAAAAAATCCAGATATTTAAATGACAACTTTTCATGCAATTTTACTTGGGGTGACGGTTATTTTTGCGGTTCAGTGTAGAAATGGTGTGATACGTCGATTGTTTATTTGATAAAACCGACCTATGAATATTTCAATGGTATGTGCACTTTGTGTACTGATGGAGATCTGATATAGGTTGTATCACTTCTATATTTGCATTCTCATAACCATCTGCTACAAGAATTGCAATTCTGGATATTGAATTATCATCATTTAGAAAAGTATTCGTTGACCATGTAATGCATTTTACTTTTTTATTCAGATCTACGTCAAACTGACTGTATCACGTTTTATGTACACACTAAGGTACGATGATATTTTCAGCACTATTGTGAAACCCACGATCACAGGTATGATGCTGACAAACACGGAAACATGATCAGGACGAATCCGGGATTCGAACCCACAAATCATTGATTGCTGACAAGTTGCTTTGACGCCAGTCTGTACAGTGAATTGAGGCGCCATTGTCGACGTGCATCCCTTTGTCGTATGATTTGGAATTGGCCGCGATGATCCATGGTTTGTCAACACCAAACAAATTCCGTCAGTTCGGGTTTTCCACCATAGATATTTTCTACATTAATCCCTAAGCACAATACTCAAACATCTTTGCATAGTTTCTTTGAAGGTCCATATGATATAGAAGTATCGCCACATGCTTTAACTTCTTTTACAGTCATTCCATGAAACGACTGAGAGTTTCAGTCATTTCACGAAATGGTTTCACAGTCTGACTGTAACTTTTATGCTACTCAAAAACGTTATGGATCAACCGATTCTTAATGTATCATGTTATGACAGATTGACTGTAGTAATAAGAAAGAATTGTGTGATCCTTAAGAGCTTTTGGGTAGTATTAATATAAACAAATACAGTAAACTACGGTTATAACGAACACGCTTATAACGAAATGACGGATATAACGAACTTTCTTTTTGGTCCCGACTACTTGCTGTAGTTATGCTGTATACGTGCATATAACGAACTACGGTTATAACGAACTAAAAATAGAAGTCCCTTTGAGTGCGTTATAACCGTAGTCTGACATTCTGACATACAATGTGCCATCTATTACATCGGCCTGATTCAGAAAGGATTTCAGCGTCCAAATTAGGTATTTTTCCCTTCACACATTTTGGCCTCAACACAAGCTGTGAAATATTTGTTCAGTCAGATGTTTAACATGTGTTCACTGAACTGAACTTTTGTTGAAACTCAGACCGTTATCAGCGGCATCAGAGGTACAAAACTATTCAACAACATAATACATATACAAATAAATACAGAAAAGACACAAAAACATCTTTGCCGATCATGCATTCCTAAACGTGAATTATTGAACAGTAAAAACATTTTAAACATATTGGGTTCGATGAAGTAAAATCTGTGTAAAACATGTTTTCTTTCGTTTTTTAAAGATGGACAAATAAAGAAATAATGAAATTCATCACCTATGTCAGATTGCTTACAAAGAGCTATATTCGGTTAAAGTTATTTTTCCCCATTTCCCAATTTCAATAGGTAGATTATGGTTACAAGTTCTAAACTAAAGTAAGACTCGCCAATCGTTTTCCTGATGTACGTTCAGGTAATATTCAAAATGTAGGCAATCATTTTTTATGGCACTATACATTGTACCTTTTCAAGACTTATCTCTTGCACTTATCCGACACTGTAGATTAATGTCATTTAATTTTTCATCGACTAAATGTTTTAGACGCGTACGATTTTTGAAACTTTGTGAAAATCAGACGGAGCTGAGTCCAAGTTCGTCAAAAGTTCGTTTGATCCATAAATCCATTTATGTTTACATTTTCCAAGTACATGTAAGTCGTCATAAAATGATAACTTCTATTGAAGAAATGATAAGTTTGAAGATTTCCCGGAGAGTAGTTTTGCTCAAAACATTTCATTCTCATTTTAGTGATGTTTGATAGATGGTTCCTTCCAAGTTCCCAATGTACCATGAAATTTGAAATATTTTTTCTTAATGATAAAAGATATTTTAGAAAACGTAAATTTGACACCTTCTAGAGTTTTCAAATCCCCACACTTCGCATCCTTAGAGAAGAACTGGTATAACCACACTGTCGAAACGCCGCAGCTGACATTTAAGTGATACATTTAATTTCCGTCCTTGGCATACAAAATAGAACATAGCTTTCCTTGCTTGTTCTATTCTTATATATTATATATTATTATATCTTATTATTTCTTTGTTGAAGTGAATTTTGAAATTTGTTAAAAGGTAACACCAAGGTAGTGATAGGAACTTTTTCCAAAACATCATGACCGCTTTTGAATTTTATGTTTAAAATATGTTTTTAATGCACCAAATATTAATATTTTGTTTTTGTAGTATTAAGATTAAGCCTCCAATGTATACAATAGCTATTAAATGAGTCTAACATATGCTTTAGATCATAAGCATTTGGGGCCAATTACACTGCATCAGCTGCGGACAGTAATACAAACATTGTATGAATATTTTAGATTCGATTATAGAATTCATTTGGTTATAATTGGACAACTTTACATTTATCCTTTACAAGTGCCGCACAGCGTACAGAAATATTGTTGTGAAGATTATAAATAAGAAAATCGACAGTGTCTGCTGGATTCCCCAAAGTAAAGAAACACCATTCCATGCTAAATAATTTCCATTGTGTATAATGATATTATGAAAGGCAGTGATTATCCCAGACAGTCAACATTGAAATATGTCATTAAAATCAACTCTTAGTGTGCGAAGTTGCCTCACAAACAAAGATCCAGTCAGACCGAGACCGGAACGTTCAGACATCCCATCAGCTACATCCTCGTGTGCGTCTGTTTTGCCAAAGTGGTACACGTCTGCGACCTGCGTTATTTCAGCCTCTCCTCTTACATTAGGCTGACAAGCCGCGATATAACGAAAGACTGTTCAAAGCGTCGATTGAGACCGGGGCAGTCACACATCACAGAGACCATCCATTGTCTCAATACAACGCAGTGGAATCACTGCTGACGCGTGTTTGTCTGAGAGGATGCAGTTGAGATTAGTGGTGGATTATATCTGCCAGCCAAGATTTAGAATTTATCCCCATTTAGAATTGTCCAATTACACTCAACTATGATAATCCCTCCTTTGACTAGGCCCAGCAGTGATGTGCACTCAGTATTATTCGCAAGTCTGTTTCATTCGTTGGGAGAATAATATTGGCAAATTCAATAACTTGCCTTTCCGACTGTACTGCTGTGCGACAAACACACATTTTCTTATTCAGATATTGTGTGAATCGCAGGTGTGAGGGATAGGGCAGGATATGTTTACCCTTTTCGCGAACACCTGGTCTAATCACTGATTTTCAGTTGTCCATTCATATAATTTTCACCGCTATTTTACCTTCCATCACTAATGTCGATTGGGAATCTGTTTCTTTAGGGACATTGGAATATCCTCGTGGTTAAAGCGTTCTTTCGGTGGTTGTCGGTGAAGCCGATGACAGTTCGTCCGATCCCTTTAGTACGGAACTCCCTTAATCTCGAACCTCTCTCCATACGACCACTGTTAGCGTGACGGAGAGGGACGTGTCATCACTGATTTTCAGGGGTCCTTTCATATAACGTTCTCTGCTAGTTTGGCTAGTTAAATCATTCTGTTTCGGTCGATATGATAGACTGATTAATTATTCTCTTATAATATTAATAACTGCTTTGTTTGGTCTTGACTCAATTATTTATTCTAATGTCGTGTTAAAGACATTGCGCCATCATGAAATGTCCTCGACTGAAAGGGAAATAATATTCTCGTTCAAACTCGTTACCAGTTTAAATCTCCTCCGTATGGTGATATACGTGCGTGAGTGCAGTGGGAGATCAAACAGCGCCCAATTCAGAAGACTTGATCAGAATTTACTGTGCATTCAATGACCATAGACGAGCGTTGCCAATATTCACGTCCCGTGTATATGATCAAAGAGGCAAATAAATAACTCGCTGGTAATTGCATGGTCCAAGATTCACCGCTTGTGGTTCCGACATTTTGGCTGCACCATCCATTCTGAGACTGCGTCGTCTGTGTCTCCTCGCGACGAAGGGAGTGAGCTGGTGATAGCTATAATTTACTCTCACGGTATTTGTACATGTTTTGTTTCTTATTATCTGGTCAATGCAGTACGTTATTGCAACCTGTTATTGTAGAACCGTGGGTGGAATTGGAATCTTTATTGCAAACGAGACTGACTGCATCTATTTTTCACGCAATCTGCATCTGTACCAGTCACGCTGTTCCAGTTGGAAAGGGAACGTGTAGCCCACTCGTATCAGGCGCCGGAAGTCACTGTGCAGAGTTGCGTCCCTTAAAGGTGAGCTGAGCTGCTATGATCGTGGTTTCGAATTCCAGATTAAGATTATTGTTTTGTTAGCACTATATCCGTGCTAAACGTCTTCTACCTGTGTCACCTTTGTCTTTAATCACCCATTAAGCTGCCACGCCGTGATAGAAGTGAAATATTGTTTGAAGCGGCATAAAACGGTTTTAAACACTTACCCAATCACTTCCGGAAGGTTAACTTATAAACGTATCTATCTTAACGTATCCCGGTCATAAGAGAATGGGAAATGATCATTTCAAATGTTATCACCTACGAATTATTGCCCTAACTTGTAAATAAAGCGACAGAACATTTTCCATATCCAAAACAAATCTCTTTATCATGAACATGTGTTTATGATCAAATAGTGATGACAGCAGGTGTTCGCGAACAGGTGAGCGTATCCTGTCCCACCTGTGGCACCCGTCACAAACACATGCAAAGGCAAGTCACGGGATCAAAAGTAAAGTCAAAGTAAAGAATTTTATCAGACATCATTTTTGTCACTGATGCGTCAAATTTGGAAATGTTCTCCACATGAAACCTTTTTAAAGCTTTGCTAAGGCTTTGAATTTTGTAACCTTGATCAAACAACTTCTGAGCAACTGTCATATGACGCTCTTTGAAATCGTGGAAGAAAGAGTATGCCCGATTGTGTCACAAAAGTTGAAAAATGTAAATACCTAAGGCTGGAGTTATGAAGGGATAGTTGACTTTTGTAAAGTTGAAGTCAGCCCTCTTGTTATACAGTCTTGTGGGAGCGTTTTGTTTTTATGCATAGATCTAAAAATGAAACAGATGAGGCGATCTCAGTGGCTACCTTTGTTTCTTGTTCAGGTGGGTAAATCAGTGGAAGGGAACTGGCTATTTGATTGTTTTTGAAGTAAGCCACCAATTCGCCACCCATTCCACATCTACATCTCAGTAAGGTTGCAACATTACAATATTGTAGAAGTACCAATGACTGTTTCCACTATTCCGTCCGTGTGGTCAACTAACACGAGGCCAGGTGGTTACAATGTGTGACCTTGTTGGTGGCGTGACATCTTCCCCCGATGGCGTGGACCGATCCTCATGCTGTCAACGACTTGCTTGTTGAGCCCGATGTTTTACCGCATTATTGACACTGGGAACATCTGGTTACTTTGAAATGTATTGGGTTTATAATGAGAAACACAACATACATTCACTACCATTATTCACGGAGCTACTTTTACTTCAGAAGCACGTGTCAGAGCAGATAGAAGTTTGTAGACATGAAGTGAAATGTCAACATACAAGACTCAAAGTTTACAAATTACAACAGACCAATTTGTCCTGAACGAGTTATGTCAGTTTAGTGGAAAACCTGATACCATTGAAGTAATTAGTCCAGAGAAAACTTTGTGAACTGAACATTTATTCAAATTATCCAGACAGATATATTAACGGTTAGCGTTCAAGCCTTCATAACGAGATAGTCTGTAGGACGAGATGACCTGTTACAGACGGGGCGGACATTCATGCAGGATAACCAGTGTCCAGTACTAGCCAAATAATCCTAATATGATGCTACCAAAGTGATATCTATTTTGTCTATTGATTTTGACGCCCATACAGAAGCTTATTGGCCACGAAAGACAAGGAATTACATTTAATGGTTTGAAATATGCAAACGTTGAAGCTATCTGGGGAAATAGGAAAGCGAAAACATGCGGAAGTGAGCCGAGCATCTTTTCTATGAGAGTGTCCTCTTCATTCGTCTGGGGAAGCATTTTGAAAATTCGACAATTAAGATTTCTTCCAGTTGAAAAGATTTGTACATCTCCAACGCTTACGTATGCCTTAATCATCCAGCAAGTCTGATTCATAATCATGCATCGACGGTGCAAGTCAAGTCCATTTTGTTTCCAACTGAAAGAAACATCTGAATAATTTACATGTATGTATTTTGAAACTCTTTGATCTGGCAGCCCATGGTATATGGTCACGTTTACAGCTAGCTTAACACGTTACTACGTGAGAGGTAGGTACGTGCAGACAGTGTCGCTGAGGCGTCGGAGATAGTCGGATCTTTCCCTACGGTTTCCTCTGGGTCGACTGCCGACATTTTATGTGCATCGCAATGTCCCTATATACTTTCCTCTGTGTCGACTGCCGACATTTTATGTGCATCCTCTGTGTCTACTGCCATATTAATATATGTAGCGTGATGTCCCCTCTACACTTTCCCCTGGGCCTTCTGCCGACATGTTGTGTATGTCGTAATGTCCCCTCTACACTGTCCCCCGGACCTACTGCCGCCATATTATGTATATCGTGATGTCCCCTCTACACTGTCCCCCGGACCTACTGCCGCCATATTATGTATATCGTAATGTCCCTGTCCCTGTACACTATCCTCTGTGTCTACTGCCATGTTATAATGTATATCGCGATGTACCCTCTACACCATCCCCAGGGCCTTCTGCCGCCATATTATGTATATCGTGATGTCCCTTCTACACTTTCCCCTGAGCCTACTGCCGCCATATTATTTATATCGTGATGTCCCTCCTACACTTTCCCCTGAGCCTACTGCCGCCATATTAGGTATGCTGTGGTGTCCCCTCTACATCATTCCCAGGGCCTTCTTCCGCCATATCAGGTATGTTGTTGTGTCCCCTCTACTCCATCTCCAGGGCCTTCTACCGACATATTAGGTATGCTGTTGTGTCCCCTCTACTCCATCTCCAGGGCCTTCTACCGACATATTAGGTATGCTGTTCTGTCCCCTCTACTCCATCTCCAGGGCCTTCTGCCGCCATATTAGGTATGCTGTTGTGTCCCCTCTACTCCATCTCCAGGGCCTTCTGCCGCCATATTAGGTATGTTGTTGTGTCCCCTCTACTCCATCTCCAGGGCCTTCTGCCGCCATATTAGGTATGCTGTGGTGTCCCCTCTACTCCATCTCCAGGGCCTTCTACCGACATATTAGGTATGCTGTTCTGTCCCCTCTACTCCATCTCCAGGGCCTTCTGCCGCCATATTAGGTATGCTGTTGTGTCCCCTCTACTCCATCTCCAGGGCCTTCTGCCGCCATATTAGGTATGTTGTTGTGTCCCCTGTACTCCATCTCCAGGGCTTTCTGCCGCCATATTAGGTATGCTGTGGTGTCCCCTGTACTCCATCTCCAGGGCCTTCTGCCGCCATATTAGGTATGCTGTGGTGTCCCCTCTACTCCATCTCCAGGGCCTTCTACCGACATATTAGGTATGCTGTGGTGTCCCCTCTACTCCATCCCCAGGGCCTTCTGCCGCCATATTAGGTATGCTGTTGTGTCCCCTCTACTCCATCTCCAGGGCTTTCTGCCGCCATATTAGGTATGCTGTGGTGTCCCCTGTACTCCATCCCCAGGGCCTTCTACCGACATATTAGGTATGCTGTTGTGTCCCCTCTACTCTATCCCCTGCTCCTGTTCCGTGGCAGCTACACCTCAAATGGAGTACTATCGAAGGAATAATTGCGTTCTGAGTGGAATTACGTTTTTGCAATGTCGAATCTAGGATGTGAAGAAATGAATACGAATCGTTGAAGAAAGTTTATAAGTGGCTCGGGAACCCACGTATCCTTCATTTAGATTGGGCAGTCGAAGTTCACCTCAGGGTTCACGTCATTTGACCTTCAATGAAGGAGTGGCCCGATCTGCAGAGGTATCAAATCGGGGTTAAAAGATCTTATTTTAATGAGATTATTTAATGAGAAAAGTGTAGCGCTGCTTTGAACAGTATTTCAGTATATCACCACGTACCAGCTTAATTCGGAATACGCAAAGGATTCAGGTCGTAGACACGTATTCCTGAAAGTCACAAGCACGTGGTTGTGCTGACAAACCAAGGATCTTGTGATGGAGTCGAATCTGTAGTCAAACCGACGATCACTGGATCCCAACTGCTAACACACGTACATCCCATGAGGTAGCTTTCTGGACGTCCACACAATACATCCATTGCATGTAAATGTCATCCTTCAAATGAACCCATTGCCATATGTAGAATGCAATTCTACAAAAGGTTCAGTGGAGTAAAACGCATGTTGTTTTTTATTGTTCTGAAGTGCAGTTTTTAGTTTTAGTTTTTTCAGCTTCCATGCACGAAAGCTTAGCGTTTACTTGGTGCCTAATTCAAATTAGCATTGATGAAATGGTTAAAATGGCACACAGGTAATCAAAAGATACTACTAAGTGCAGTGTGTTAAATTTACCGTGCTTTTTACGTGCTTTGATTACAGTGTGTTGTATGTCAGAGTGGCTCTACGGAAAGAAAACAATTGATTGTAGCCACGCTAATGATGATATGGATCGCAAATGAAGCACACTCAACCAAAATTATTCGTCCTAAAGCACGTAAAAATGTTATTTGGTTATTTTTTTATTAATCATGGCCCTTATACATTATTCAACCAGCAAAGGCCTTGTTACTTGAGATTTAAGTTGATGTGGCGTGAATAACGTGGTTAAGATAAAACATGAACTTTTCTGTTGGTGCAAGAAATCCTGGAGCTACTTCTTGAAGGACCTGGAACAGGTTCTTTACCACTTCAATAATAATCCACAGATCCTCCTGGGAATTCACGGGCACGGTCAAATACCACGATATGCCTGTAAAACCTTTGAAAACTTTTAATTGAAAGACATTCTCTTGAGTATAAAGCTATCCTAACGACACTGACCCAATTGGTCCTTTTTCTACCGATTCGCCGGTTTCAATGACACGGTCTTGTGTTACTAAAGAGGTCAAACCAACATTGTCACTGTGATTATTCCCTCGATTATGCATTCGTCACTGCAATCTCTCACTGAGAGGACTGTTAGATTGAAAGTTTACTCCAGCAGTGATGTTGGTCCGTATTGGACAATCGATTCCCTCTGCCGATGTTGTCCATAGCGATTCACTGCAGCAGTCTGGTGGTGGCGCTGGGAGTTGTGTGGCAGACTTGACAGCACGGCAGTGAGCGCTGCATCTGTAGTATGCGATGTCGTTGTCACTGGGCTAACACTAACGTTATACACACCGAGGGTAAGTTGCATTTACTTTTCAATAATACATTTGGTAAATAACCGATTTATATGTTTTTGAATACTACTCCAATCGCTTAGTTTATTTAACCATTTATTTACAAGTTTGTCAACTTGTCTTGCTACCGTTACTTGAGTGCATGGGCATTCATAATAAATAGGAAAGAAACATGAACCGGTTTGTGGAAGCGAAGTCAGTCACATCTTTATTCTACACGAATATACATCACCTTTTTACAGTAAAGTAAACTACAGTTCTAACGAACTCAAAGTATTTTAGTTCGTTGTAACTGTAGTTCGTTATAAGCATATATACAGTAAATGGACGGTGCTAAAACAGTTCTTTATATGCGTCAGTTCGTTATGAGCGTGTTCGTTATAAAAGTAGCTTTAGGTGGAACTTATGAAGCAGTCATGTGCAAATCAATCAATTACTATGAATGGTCAAACATCTCTTAAAATTACACCAACTAATTATAAGGGTAGCCTAGTGGTTTAAGCGTTCGCTGGTCACGGCGAAGGCAAGGGTTCTATTCCCCACATATGTGTGGCCCATTTATGGTGTCTCCCGGCACGATATTGCTGAAATATTGCTGACAGCGGCGTAAAACCACACTCCCAAAATAAAAGCGACAAAAATGATTTCCGACATCATGGGAAACCTCTACTAAAAGTCGAGTCCATTGTATGATTCTGGCTATTTCAAAAGCATGTGTTTATGAATATTGTTAAACCAAGTGAAATGCAAACACATCTCATGTTTGTTCAATTCGACAGTGGAATTAGCTAAAGAAGCCGTTTAGTTTACAAATAGTTACCATTGTACGCGGTATGAAATACGACATACTTGTATATGTCTGGTGTGAAAGCATATTCAACGTATCCAACTGTCCAAGTTACCGTTTTGAACTTACGAGATTGTGAACGCTTATCATTTGCGGGGCCGTAGATTCAATTGACAAACGAACCCCATGTTCTTGAATTGCGTTAACTGTTTGTATATCGTCACCAGATCCACTACAAAATATTTCCCGATATCGCAGTTGCTTCTCATAAATGTACGATAGCATAAAACGTCACAAATTCGACCGCCTTTGATTTGTAGAATACATGTCGAGTTACTCATAGTTCGAGACATACTTAGTATCGACAAATCACGACCATAATGCTGATACACATTCTGCTGGGATCATAACGTTAATGAAGGTCGATACTGTATGTAAAATGGCGTATGGTTGCCGATACGATATGTATCATGACACATGTTTGCAGATATGATATGTAGTGTCACACATGGTTAAAGATACGATATGTATCATAACACGTGGATGCAGATAAGATATGTATCATGTAACATCGTTGTCGATGCGATATTCATCATGACGCATGTTTGCCGATACGATAGGTATCATAACACGTTATTGCCGATACGATATGTATCATAACACGCGGATGCAGATGCGATATGGGTCATGACAGGGGATTGCCGATACGATATGTATCATAACACGCGGATGCAGATGCGATATGGGTCATGACAGGGGATTGCCGATACGATATGTATCATGACACATGTTTGCAGATGGGATATGTATCGTGACACGTGGTTGCTGATACGATATGGGTCATGACACATGCCTGCGAAACGATATGTACCATGGCAGGTGATTGCTGAAACGATATGTATCATGACACGTGGTTGATGAAACGATATGGTCATACCACGTGGATGAAGATTCGATGTGTATCGTGAAATACGATATGGACCATGACACGTTATTGTCGATAAGATATTATCTTGACAGGTATTTGCCGATACGATATGTGTCTTTGTAAGTGTTGCATATACGATATGTGTCATAGCATATGGTTGAAGATATATCATGGTGTATGATATGTTTGCTGATACGATATGTGTCATAATACGGCGTTGCAGAAAAAATTAAATTACATCATCACAAATGTAAAATCTTGAAATGTAAATTCTCCCTACATAACACACAGTGACGTTCACCCCCTCCCCCCTCCCCCCCCCCCCCCCCCCCCCCCCCTTGTATTTGCAACTAGAAATGTAGCTCCGTGTTTGCAAAATCTTAAGAAATAGAAACAAAAGGAACCAAAAATATTTAGATTCACAAAAATTCTTTATCATACATTTAGATATGATAATGTACAAAATCAACTTTCAAAACATATGCTTGAAATCTACAAGACCGCTGTTGCAAGCGAAAAAATACACGCTGGTCAAGTAGCAAAAAACGTGCTTTGCGAAACGAACAGTCTCGATTGATGAGTTAAATGAGAAATTTACAGTTTATAACGAAACATCTTCAAGAGATTAACAAACGGCAAGAAATGATATTTACTCAATAAATGAACATCTGTCATTATTATATCAGCACAGGGTTGAAAGTCACATGTCATCGCTAAAGGCAAGACGTACTACGTCATGGCTTGAGAGGACGCCTTGACGTTCGTTAAAAACACTTTACGCTTAACAACTGGCGAGTGCCTAACCTGTGGCGTCCAGACATTTTCTGTCAACTTGTATGTTAAGGTCTCTGGTCAGTTATAGTATACACTGAACAGGTATAAGTGGAAAATCAGCTGTTTGAAATGGGCAGTTACCTGAATGGTGTTCAAGTATTATTTCCATGACAACTGACTTACATTGATATATCATACACGTTGTGAATATGTTCCTACTGGTGGAACGAAAAATATGTACAAGTTATTGTCTAAAGTTGGGAGTGGTTTGGTCGCGAGCGGGATTACGTACACATAATTTGTTTAATAAGTGAAAATCATACAAAAACAACTTGAATTATATACGTGGTTGAAATTAATATTGTCACTCGTTACATCGAAAAAAAATGTTCTTTTTCATGAAAATTTGTAAAGGGTCTTTTTCAGTGTCGTTTGTAAAGGGGTTGGGGTAGTGTTTGATTTAGGGGGCGGATTGCGGGAAGAAGGGACACGTGGTTTTCATGCATTCAAAACGACTTTATCCAAACACATTGCGTTGCACTTTAACGCCTTGTTCCCGGACGTATGGTATTGAACTTTGACCCGAAACTGACAATGTGGGTCAGTGTGGTGGTGTTGATTCGGAGCAGCTGTCGCTGCAGCTGATGATGTCACCCCTTGTATAGGTGCCGATCAGTAATGGATGACACGTGCAACATTTGTATTTGACAGGAAACCTCGTGATTCTTTAATAAATGGGTCGTGTTATTTTCTAAAGTTGACAGTCGTTTGGTCGCGAGCGGGATTACGTACACATAATTTGTCTAATAAGGAAAACTCATACAAAACAACTTGAATTATATGTGGTTAAAATTAATATTGTCACTCGTTACATCGAGAAAATGTTCTTTTTCATGAAAGAAGCGGTATGTAGTCTTTTTCAGCGTCGTTTGTATAGGGCTTGGGGTAGTGTTTGATTTAGGGGACGGATTGCGGGAAGAAGGGACACGTGGTTTTCATGCACACAAAACGACTTTATCTAAACACATTGTATTGCACTTTATCGCCTTGTTCCCGGACGTATGGTATTGAACTTTGACCCGAAACTGACAATGTGGGTCAGTGTGGTCGTGTTGGTTCGCAGCATCTGTCGCTGCTGATGATGATGTCACCCCTTGTATAGGTGCCGATCAGTAATGGATGACACGTGCAACATTTGTATTTGACAGGAAACCTCGTGGTTCTTTAATGAATGGGTCGTGTAAAAAAGTTAGTTTTGGGGACT
This sequence comes from Haliotis cracherodii, assembly GCF_022045235.1. Lineage (NCBI taxonomy): Eukaryota > Metazoa > Mollusca > Gastropoda > Lepetellida > Haliotidae > Haliotis > Haliotis cracherodii. Next base: position 48,901,753 of record NW_027266343.1, read on the forward strand.
AAGCTGTTGAAACGTATTTAGGTTTTGTTCGTTTTGTTGAACTTGTAAATTAATGCAATCTTCATCCTGTCTGAGTTGTTGATTTATTCCATTGCCAGAAGGCATATGAAGCGAATACAAGACGTGAATGGTCGTCCTGTAATCTGGCCTATCTCTACACTGTTGTAAATAGTTATATCTAAAGGTTCTAGGTGATGGGCGTGTAACCTTTCACGGGGTAAATTCTCAGCTTCGGCGACCTTTTGAGAAGACCCCAAGTAATATAATTATTGCACGTTCACCATATTGTCACATTATCATAAATGGTTGACATTGGAGTACATCGGAGCCTTATTAAAGCCATGTAATTTCATTTGTATAATTGGACCATTTATCACTGATGTGATCAAGCGTGCAACATTGGTGAAACAAAACCTTTCTCATGATATGAACTGAAGTTCGCTTCAGCTTAGTTCTTGCTTGTTGTCTCTATGGGAACCCTTGCTACAATCGCGCCTTACTTCAAGCTGTACTGAATGATAAGTCCATGGGTGTATCATAATTCTATAAAAAGAAGATTTCTTTTAATGCGCTACCTTCCACGCAACAAAACATGCTCAAAGCGCTTACAATAGACATATATACATATGTACAATAAAATCAAGAATGTTTTTTAGTCTTGATTTGAAAATAGTCATGGGACTGTTCTGAGCGAAACTGGAAATGTTTCAGAGCATTCCATTTCTTTACAGCAGTTATTTCAAAAGATCGGGCACAAAGGGACTTAAGTTTCCAAATGTGGATGACCTGTTGTCACCAGACCGCAAGTTCCTTATCCTATACTAAATAGCGGAAAGTTTTTCTTATTATTTATATGATCTCGAAATTATGATTTAAGCTCATAATTATTGCCTTAGAGACTTGTGCAAGTCCAGTCTAAACACTTCAGAGGTTGTTTATGTATTCAGGGTCAAGTAACAATAATATGATCATCAAATCCTGGTGGTTGCGATCATCAATCTGACACCCATGCCCTGAACACATGTTCCAGATCTATCTGAGACAGAACATTAGACCAAAAATCGGACTGACTAACAAACTCTCTGATCATTTATCTGCATTTGTTTAATTCCTGTGGGTGCTTACTACGGTCATTGTAAACACAGCACAACAGTGGTCGTGTGTAGGGCGATCAGTGGCATCCCAGGGCATGTTGTTGAAGGGGATGAGGGGGCGTGGTATGAAATGTGATGAATTGTAGTAGTCTACTCTCTGATACTTAAGTGCACTGTGTCGTGTTATACTGTTGTACTACTGTGGCTATGGTGATGGCATTTCGTTGTACAGAGTTGCATCTCTTTGGCGCGTAAGACACCTATGATCGTGTGTTCGAATCCCTGTTCGCCACGAGGGGGCACGGGTGGCCCAGTCTTCTAAGGCGCCACGATTCGATGTGCAGAGTTGCGGCCCTTGGAAACCTATGATTGTGGGTTCGAATCCCGGTTCGCCCCGATTATGTTTCTAGGTTTGTCAGCACCATACCCGTGCTCGTGGGTTTCACCGAAGTGGTAAACGTCTGAGACCTGCATCACTTCGGGCTTTCCTCCCACATTAAGCTGACACGCCGTGATATAACTTGAATACTGTTAAAAGCGGCGTTAAACCAAACTCACTCACTCACTCACTGTTCGCCACGATCATGTTTCTAGTGTATCAGCACAATACTCAAGCGTTTTCACCAAAGTCACGTCTTATATTTCGTCACCTTTTCTGGATTGACTCCCGAAACAAGCCGACACGTTGTGATAAAACTGAAATATTGTTCAAAGAAGAGTTAAACTCACTCACTCACTCACTCACATGCCACTCACTCACTCTTCGGCTTAAGGCTTAGACGTACTTTTTATCACAGGCTGCTTGACAGTATCCGGATTCGGGCGGTTTCGACTCCTATCGTGAACACCTGGTGTTATCGGTGTATATGACTGATTGGCTGACTTGTGATTAAGCCCGCGGCAGCAGTGACAGATATCATCTCTAGATTTGTCTACGTTGGCCTACACATTTGATATTAATTGCACATAAGAACATTTCAATCCTGGATATTGGATACAGGGAACATTTGCGATCATGCAATCTACCGGCCTTTTGACTTTTGAAAGGCGATATTGTAGAAACAATTTATTTGAAAGTGAAATTAGTCAAACTATAGAAAGACCATCCAACATCAGAAGTGAATGTAAGAATTTAGTCGTCATGAAACTCAAACGGTTGAAAGAGGCAGACATCTGGTGTCATTATTGTTCGTTAGTGCTGCTTCGTTAGTTTGAACCAGTTTTGTGATACCAATGTGAATGATCCTCGGGTATTGACGTTTGCTCAATGAAACACAACTCAGCCACAGTCGAAATGCTGTATAGCTAAGTCAGAAGTCAGCGTGTTGGGTTTAACTCTGCTTTGAACAGTGTCCTAGTTATATGGCGGCGTCTCAGCTTAATGTAGGAGGATAACCCGAAATGATGCAGGTCTCAGACACTGTATACCCAAGTGACATCAATATACTGTAATGGCTGTAAAGAATCAAGTCTGAGACTAACTAGTGGTTGATGGTACTGTGTACGATGGAAAGCAAACAACCCAGCCTGACCACCCCATCCATTTAGTGGCGATTGTCTCTTACAAGGTGTGTAAGACCACGCCATTAGAAGTATGTTTATTTCGTTTGTTATCGTAGAATGTGTGTTGTTATGATGCATGGCTAAATGTGTCCATCATCGCCAGCAACTGAAAGGATGATGTTCATCCTGCTGGGGTCCATGCAGGTGGCAAAGGTACTGAAAGTCCCCATGATCCCTAGTATGGTGATCTACCTTGTTGCTGGTGATCTACAGCCCATGTTTACTTTATTTCGTTGATTGATACGAAATTCTTAAAGTCTTAAATCGAATCTGTGAATCTGTTGCTTTTCTCTCTGTCGATAACAGGTTTTTATTCAGCCTAAATATATTATTTTTGATATTTTTCTCGTCACCATATGGCTGCAATATTGCCGAAATTGCCGATTTGACGTTAAATTTAACTAACTCACTCACTCACTCACTCACTCACTCACTCACTCACTCTTACGACAGGCAATAGCGAGCTTGGGATATATTCGAAACGCGACAACACTTATCATGGCGCCGTAGTAACATGAAGTTATCTTAGATTCCACTTTGGTTTGAAAAATATATTCATGAAATTTCATACTCGCGTGAATCATTTTTATCACAGACGTTATTTTAATGCCTTGGTTTAACTATTGTCATTTCGCAATCAATACTTTATATGAACGTTTGTCGCAGTTGCATTAATATGGTCATATTTGTCGATACAAACACCTGCCTAGGTGATAATGGACCGGAATATACTGGAGGCAAACGGGAAAGGAGTAGTTAAAAAGCCCTGTACATCGAACTGCGCAGGCGGCGGATAATTCATTACAAATGGTCTGTCAGTCGGCGCTCGTTAACAGAAACAGTTCATGTTAATGGAGACACTATGTATCTGTGGCACAGCCGGATGATATAGAGCGAGTGAGTTTGGACAGTATTTCAATTATACCCCGCGTGTCGTGCCGGCATTATGTGGGAAGAAAGTCCGATATATACAGATCTCAGACGTTTATCACTTTGTGGAAACACACATGCTCGTGTATGGTGCTGACAAACCTAGAAATACATTCAGTGTGAGCCCGGACTCGAACCACGCCATATGTTTGTGGTACGCTCAAGGGATGCATCTCTGCACAGTGCTTTGCTTGGAAAGCCGACCTGGAACTTTTAAATTCGTGATTTCAACGTGTATGTTGACGGGGAGATAAGACAGACAGACTTGCGAAATATATGATATAAAAATAGATAGAGCTTAAATGTCATCTGTCTGTATTAGTATCAGATTTTTTCATAAGAGGCCCTGATTACAAAATACTGGTGCAAATATTTCATTCTCATGTTAATGTATTCCTGGCAAATCATTAACACATGATATCCGTCTTCTGTGTCATGGTTGCAGGATAATCATGTAGTATTTTCGGTTTCAGGAGTTTGGGTAAATCTGGCAGCTCTGATATGTAAATCTTGACAATTACATCTAAATTTTGTTGATACTCGCCGCAAGTTTTATGCCTTTATAGTAACCAGATATCTATCTGGCGTGATTTGAAGCGTGAAATATTTTAATTATACGTTCAGGATTCCGACTCTTTGATATCGTTGTACCACTCTCGTTGGTAAATGTCTTAACATCTCTGTTTAAACAGACACATGAATAGATCTTTATTTTCAATATCTTTGTAAATTCAGGCATGTCCAAAACCAGACTGGCATAGGGTTCGCACGAATGGAACCCAGTTATTATCTCAAACATTCTAATTTCTTTTATAAATCATAACATGGTTTAGAATGTCTTGTAGAAGGTTCTCCAGTAGCCCTTATCCAGTAAGCTATAATTCTAGAACGGACAATTATCCATAGAGGAAAACGACCACATTCTTTCCAATATAACTTTGTTCAATGCCTTGTAACTAATATCTAATATAAACTTGCAGAATTTAGTATGCACTTTTTCTGTAGAATTATGAAAAAATTCATACCCCAGAGCTCCGAACCATATAATAGGATTGGCAGAATTTTCCCATCAAATAATTTAATTGCTGAATCAAGGGACAAACCTTTATATTTTGTAATACATCGCTTAATAAATGCCAGGCTTGCACAGCTAGTGTCTCACATGCCTTTGTAAAACTATTTCTGCATGACAAGATAATACCTGAATAGTTGTGGTATGTGATTACCTCTATGGCGTGTCCATTACAGGGGAATTAGCTCAGATTGAAGACGAAGAATAACGTGAGCTCAAAACTTCTTTTGTCGGTTACAAACTAAACAATTACAATTAATATTGTTTCAGTTGTTGGCCCGTCACTTCAAGGATCCGTTTTTTTTGTTAAGAGTGTTCCATGATGTGATATTACTTTAACACTGTTCAAAATGGAATAATGTTTCAATGTAAAGTTTACAAGGCATACGGCTTTTCTATTGGACGAGATGTCAGTTACATGACCACGAAACCGACTTTCAAATGTGTATAAACGCCACAATTAGACATTCATACGTTTATCACGAGACTGTATTATTGAAATGACATAAACACTGACGGACTACTTCATCATTACAGGGGGAACGCCTGGGAATTCCCAAGCACGAATAAATACAGAAGCGTTATTTCTCATCATTTAGATCATTTAATCTTGAACTTAGCGTTTTAGTATACATTTGAAAAAAATCAGAGAGTTTGACTTGCGTGATCGTTCAAGAATATCTTCGCTACGACCCATCCTAGTAAATAAAACGAAGAAATGGACATCCAAAATGTGGCAGTATTTACTCGGTCCTCGTCTAGACTGACAGTGACAGCCTACACCAATCTATGAATTTACCTTAATGTCTATTTGACACATCTTTACAGTCACCTTTCAATGACCGGCCATTTGATCAATGACGGCTAACACTTGTAATGGCCACATATTGCATGGATGTCAGTGTAAACATGAAGTCACACGTACTAAATAAAATCGTGTATTGATCTACTTTCTTCGAGGTAAACATAGTGATATAAAAAAAACTCCGATGTTCATACAGTTTGACCCTCAGTCTATGAAGGCTCATACTCCAATGAACTCACACAAAGTGAAAGTCAGTTCTTAATTGAAACACACTCACTCACTCACACGTCCACTCAATGACAACGATATAGAAAATCCCAACAAGTAAAAACTTAGCTATGATAACTTAAGTGTTGGTTTCTATCACTTAGCCATGATAACTTAAGTGTTGGCTTCTATTACATAGCCATGACAACTTAAGTGTTGGTTTCTATCACTTAGCCATGATAACTTAAGTGTTGGCTTCTATTACATAGCCATGACAACTTAAGTGTTGGTTTCTATCACTTAGCCATGACAACTTAAGTGTTGGTTTCTATCACTTAGCCATGATAACTTAAGTGTTGGTTTCTATTACTTAGCCATGATAACTTAAGTGTTGGTTTCTATCACTTAGCTATGATAACTTAAGTGTTGGTTTCTATCACTTAGCCATGATAACTTAAGTGTTGGTTTCTATCACTTAGCCATGATAACTTAAGTGTTGGTTTCTATCACTTAGCCATGATAACTTAAGTGTTGGTTTCTATCACTTAGCCATGATAACTTAAGTGTTGGTTTCTATCACTTAGCCATGATAACTTAAGTGTTGGCTTCTATTACTTAGCCATGATAACTTAAGTGTTGGCTTCTATTACTTAGCCATGATAACTTAAGTGTTGGCTTCCTTTGTTAGCTTCTAACTTTTGTTATTTTCCACCTTTTATTATCTTATTAATTTTGTTGTCCTTACATGTACATATATATGCTCTCTGCCTCATGGCATTCATTCATCTGATGAAGGAGTAAGCATATACTCCGAAATGTTGTGTTCCTCAAAATATAGAAGTTGACATCCATTTATTCTCTTCCTTAAGTAAAAGAAAGTCTTTCTAACATGTTATTTCACTCGAGGGAAATATTGATATTACATTTTCAGATAAATCCAATGTTTTCACACTAAATACATAATAGAAACTGTATACGCCATGCCGAACACCGGTGTGGTTTTCTGATAACACTTCTACCAGACTTGTGTCAAGTTCTCTGTACAGATCCAGAAGACAGTAGCTCTCAGTGACACACCCTGTTGAACCCGATTCTACCGTATGTATACCACTACCTGCAATACATTCCATCGTTGTTTGACTACCCCTACTAATGGCTGACACATGAGTGAGGTCCGTGGACAGGGCCGACAACAGCGACGACGCTTTGTTATTACAACGTCGACTACTCTAACTTGATAAACACCGTTAACAACGTAGCAATAGGTCCGTAGTCGGGAACATTGGGAACCAGCCACGAGTGATGGCGCGAACACGGTGTTTTGTGATTGCTGCCAGATAAAAAGAGACCGGTAATCAGGAGAGTCCGATAACACGGAAATAATCACAAGTCTAGTACCCTAGTTGCCACGGCTAGATTACATTGTCAGTTTCACTCAGTTTGTTTCAGTCGTGATGCCCGAATGCAAATCTAATTAATGTTTATACAGACCATTTGCAATAACAGGGTTGTGTAGATAATCAGTACTTTTTGTAGACCGTCTCTCTCTCCTATCACGAGTCAAAAGACAATAGGTTGGCAAACATGCATATTGGCGTGATATGTTATTTAAACAATGCTGAAACGAGATGGTATTTTAAATGATTCCATTTATATTTTATATCTTCCAAAAACACAAATAGTGATGGCGCCTGGTGTTTGCAAATCGTGAAACACTCAAATTATACCTTCTTGTATTTGTATTCCATCTAAGGTGTGACAGGAATAAACTGCCCATCTGGCTGGCTGGCTCGACGATGTCATTTCATGCCCTTGAACTTACACTCGAGGAGTCATTCCATGTTCTTAAAGAAATGCCACTCACTCACTCACTCACTCACTCACTCACTCACTCACTCACTCACTCACTCACTCACACACTCACTCACTCACTCACTCACTCCTTTGGTGCTCTGAAACACACTCTCGAGGATGACACTAGCTGTATGCAAATGGCCACGTCCCCAGACTCCTTCATACTGAGTGTTATCATCTGCATGTCTTCGTTCAGTTTAATCTGTTATTCTGGAATCCAGTATACAGTGAGTCTGTCTAATTAGGCATGTCTGCATCTACACTGCCAACAATATTAAAAAGAATGCGGAAAAGACTACTGAAAAATGTATTAAGTAATGATTGAAACGACGGGCACATGGCATCGGGGAAGTTGGATTGGTTCAAGTATACATAATTTGCAAGATAAGGAATGAATTGTAGTCCCACATGCAATTACTTAGCTGAAAATAAATTCCAAAATTTCAATCTACCAATCTGAAAGGGGCGATTAATTGGCCAGGAAGTGGTTTATGCGTCAAGAGTCGGAGACAAAACACCTTCAATATTGGAAGCCAGTTTATTAATTTGTTTCGTGTTTTATTCCTTTGCCACACATTTAAGGGATAACTCACTAACGTCGCTTCCACGTCGTTTCTAGTGTTGTTGTTGCAGTTGTAGAGTGTCTTTGGTGTAACCGCTAAACTGGCAGATATGATGGATGTCCTTTATCTAAAAAAAATGTTACTATTGTTATGATTTTATTGAAGGTGAATGTCATGTTTTACAGCAATGTTCATCATATCACTGTTGAATGTGTCCAATTTGAAGAAGATTTTATGTCCTTTTACGATAAAGATGAGGTTAGTTTTATACAGTTTAACTGCCAAAAATGCCATAATATCTTTAAAAAAACGTGCTGCCAATTTATATTTTCCCACTTAATAAATATTTTATCGCAATTGTTTAGGGTTTTATCTGATGCTCTAAATTCAATGTTTGTTTTAAGGATAATAGTTTCTCGTAATTCCGCTTGGAATAGCTCAACTTTTTTTAAGAATGGATGTGTAATATTTTATGTATCAAACGTTGAGGCGATTTTATCAAATATCTGTCTGTCTGTCTACATCTGTTCTGCTTTTTGTTTGGCTTTTTTTTGTTCTCCATCGTATGACGGGGTAGATACAGTGGGGAATACTACATTAAGTGTGTTGTCATGTTGGACGGTGTGGGCATTGTTGTCGATATGGTTGTTGGTGCTGTCATCATGTAATGACAGCTTACCTCACATGCTTAATCCCAAACTTCTAAATGAAATTAAACTTCTCGAGCTATCAAACAGATAACCGTCCGTTGTCGATGTCGTGTCGCGGAATCTGTATCAACAATGAATGGGCGTCACTGATTACGTATGTCAAGAATCGAACCTGGGTCGTCAGCGTGACCAGCTGACGCCTTAACTACTGGGCTACCTGACTGCCCTAGAGGATGCTGCTAAAAGAACTGAATACAGGCTTCCTGACAATTTTGCATTTCCAGTTACGTTCTCGTGTCGAAGCCATCTGGTATCCATGAAATATCGCTTAACTTAAATAAATGTTCACATCTCTGTATTCAAATCTCAATCACACTCCTGTGAGAAATGAGAGCACGGGGGTTGCAATGTACATCCAGGATGTTTACCATATTTATATATTTACCCACTCAAACGTATTACTTATTAATATAACAGCTTGTATAACGACTTTTTCAATTAAATGAATAAAATATTCCCGAGTGTTACAGCGACATATATTTATGTTTCTGTCACAATAAGGCTCGTGCAAACAAACTGGAAACAACATGGTCCGATTATGACTGATGTCACAGGACTGGGCAAGTGCAACTACGGTCGTTAACTGAGGCACCGGAAATTTGCTATTCATGGAGTTTGGAGATATTATGGGGACTCTGGGGATAATTGTTTTTTATTTTTTTTATTAAATTTCATATTGTTTTCACAAAACATAACAATGACTTTCATGTTACAAAAACATTGTTTGCTCAGAGTGTGTGATGCAATCAGTCCGTTTCTGAAACGTGGCCATGCCGATATCATTTTATAAAATAATTTTTTATTTGTTGCATTTCATATTGTTTTCACCAAACAAAAAACAATGACTTTCATGTCACTAAAACATTGTATGGCATGATGACCAATATTTATAGAATCTGTCTAAATTCCCACTCATAAGTGCTGTTCATTTGGAAATGAAGTAATACTGCTTCGGTTGGTTCTGGAAACTCTGGAAGGATGGAATATGCTTTGTGTCTTTACGTGAAAAAATAAAGTTTTTACAAAGAATAACTCTATGATGTAATGGGTCATTACTTCTAAATTGGTATCCGAGCAAAACATGTTGTTTGGTGATTTTGTTTTGAATTGTGCTCTGGTATTTTGGCAAAGTTCCAGTGCTGTCCAGATCGTTCTTACTTTGCTGCAATCCCAAAACAAATGTTCAGTCGTTTCTATGTGTGTGTCACAAAGTCTGCATGTATTGCTGTCTACATATCCCATTTTGAATAACATATTATTAGTGGGTAGGAAGTGGTCAAGAATTTTCTATTGAAACCAGTGAAGCTGAGATACTTTTGATAAAAGATCAGTTGGTCCACAATAATAGGGCTTATCCTAAAAAATATCACGAAATAATAAAATTGATTTGTTTTAGAGTGAAGAAAGACTGCCTGGAAGTGGTGACCTGGACAGCAACTATTTTCTGAAATCACTTTTAAAGAGACATGTTTTTGAAATCATTTTAATTTCGATCACCAGCGCTACAATCCTTAAATAAAGTACTTAAAAAGTGGCCAAAAGTCTTTTCAGCGCAGTGTACAAGGAAGGATGAAAATAGATAGTCAATCTTCTCGTCAATACATCAAAGACTCTTTGAACTGGGGCCATTGGGTCACTTTGCTGACTTTTCATCGATTCAACAAACATTCCAAGTATTAACACGTTGCATGGGACACATTACCTTTGATTTTTCGGGTTAGACTGTAATTAAGTATCACCACTGTGAAAGGATGCACTTGGGAGTAAACACGGACGTACACATGATGTTGTCCCGAGGCCCGTCCACTGGTGGGTCATGGTCTGCTTAGTGCTGCATCTGCAACCTATTCTTGGCTCTTCCTGGAGCAACTGAAAGGTGTTAAGTGCCCTATTGTTTCTGCCTGCCTCTCCGCTCCGCTCCGCTCAGCAATTATCTTGGTAGACTGGGCTACCGTCTGCTGACATGCGTTATGCTTGCTGCGCATACAAACGTGGGAACTAGTTAACGATGGTCCCAACCAACACTTGCTGTCAAAAGCCTCGATGTATTTTATAATACATATCCGTTAGACCATGTTATTATTAGATGGGTTTGTTCGACAAGCCATGTACTTGATGTGGTGTATACTGATCCATTGACCGGAGCTATAATTGTGTTGGCACTTTGAGCATGCTTCAACGGATGGACTATTGCGCATTACAAATATCTATTGTTTATTATCCTTATCATTACTGGTGATATATTATTATATAGCGACAGACAGTGAATGGGACTTCTCTCAGGACGCACCGTCTAGTCGAACCCACCCATAACTTTTCAGAGAATGTGAAGACTCCCGAACACTACAGCCTTCTTCATTACTCAGATTGTCAGAAGGGCCGTATTCCTGGTAGCATACCGGGTACTCTCCCAAAGTCAGACAACCGATTGGGAGGTACCAAATCTGAATCTTGTCAATCACATAAGTGTCAAAAGGGGCAGAAAGTTCAATGATATAAATGATTTCATTAGATAGATTTATAAAAAAGGACAAGATCAGGTTCGTTGGCCTGGATAGATTTGATGCTGTATACGGGCCTATTCCAAAGAATGTTGTATTTATCATTTTCCATGACGCCCTCTACTTATTCTGGGTCGAACCATGGATGGACCTCTATGTCAAAACCACAAGCATGGCGAAGACGGTCATAAAAGGATCGAGCCACTCATGTCGCTTTACTTATTGTATTAGTGCCAAAGCTGGGCATCCACTGACAATGTGTTGGACAGTCTCATTAAATTCATGGCATATTCTACGTTTCATATTTACATATGGAATCAAACTCACACATTGACGGTTTCGAGTGGAAAGTGACTGGTCCTGAGCAGCAAACAGAAAGCCTTCTGTTTCACTTTTCGGGCCAGCCGACTTCATCCAAGCGAAGGACTTGATCTCCTCAACAGACCACAAATCAACGCGATGCAGTGATCGTCTAGATAGCCTCTCCTGAGAAAGGAGCCGATTTGATATGGCACTTCGCTTGGTTTACACTCATTTCTGTACAGTCCAGCAGTACAGAACCATCAAGAAAATCCACATTGACATTGAGATCATGTCCCAAAACCTTGGCTCGTTTAAGTAAACTGTGGAATGCCTTGTTTTCATCATGAGTCTTGACATGCTTCACAAGAGAATCACCAGACAAATAAATGTGTCCAAAAGTGCACAAAAGACTTCTATCATGAAGAGCCCAAACGTTAATCAAACCACGCCCTCCCATAGTGATTGGTAAATATAAGCGATTGAGGGAAGAGCGGGGGTGTTGGGATCTATTGTCTGACATGATTCTTCGTGTGAGGGTGCCAATACCCTGAATGTCTTGTTTCGTCCAATCAACAGCACCAAAAAAATACGAAAGGAAGGGCACAGCATAAGTATTTGTGGCTTAAACTTTGTTGCGAGTGTTCAGCAAAGTCTACATTTGTACTCTGCCCGAAGTTTGTCCTTGATATGGGCATTCTGGAGTTTGTCCCTAATCTGCACCCTTAAGTACGTATAGGCCTGACCTTCCACGAGATTGTCAATAACTCCTCCCTAAGTAAACTGACTGATCCTCCCTTTTTTTATATTATTATTATTTACAGATTAAAATTAAAATGCAGCAAAGAGTGTTTGGGTGATCAGGCTGGTTAGGCTCATCATCAGCTCAGGGCCCTTGCCCCCTCTACACGCAGCCCAGACAGCGAATGGGACTTCTCCCAGGAAGCGCTGCCTAGTCAAACCCACCCAGAACTTTTCGGAGAATGTGAAGACTCCCCTACACTGCAGCCTTCTGCATTACCCAGATTGTCAGAAGGGTTGTATTCCTCTCCCAATGTCAATCAACAGATTGGGAGGTATCAAACCTAAGGCACCGAGAACAATGGAGAGTCGGACAACTTGGTACTTGGGATACCAGCGTGATATTTCAAAAGCGAGGTCCGCATATTTGCCATGTTTTTCCTCAATCTTGTCAATCACATTAGTGTCAAAGGGGACAGAAAATTCAATGCTATAAATGATTTCATTGGATTTATCAAAAAGGACAAGATCAGGTTTGGTTACGAAAATAAGATAATGTTACGTTAGACTGAAGGTCAACATTGTCCATTCCTTGAATGATTCCTAATCAACACTCTCAACACAGCTAGATTGACATGAAAGATCAGACATGTCTGTCAGTCACGGATAAAGCATCTTCCCCTTGATTCGAGAGACCTCCCACGCATCGCGGTGATATGATTATTGTTTTAATTTTTCATATTTCAAAAGGATCGGCTTTGAAATACTGCATAACTAACTCAATTTAAAAGACAGATATTCTTTAATGTCATTCGATCTCTTTGATGCTTGTTCCCAATTTAAATGAATTCATCCGTCAATGCCAGCTCACGTCCCTTTACGGGGGTTGATCAGGTGCCACCGAGGAAAGCAAACTTTCAACACGTTTGATTACATGCATGACAACTTGATAAATCGATCATGAATCAAGTTCAGATAATCAAAGGATCGACGGAAAGTAACTTTATTTGTGCTTTAAAATTGCATCGGGGGCAAAAAGAATCGAGCAAATGTTGTTCTTCGAGCTGGTGACATCTTCCCGAGGCAAGGGAGTCAACTGACTGTAAAAGTCCAGTTTCCGCCCTTGCCGTACTAGGCTGGACTTCTGGGCTCGATCGTAGGGCCACCCGTAGCTATTACGAGTTATGTCCCTTCTTTTGTCCCTCCTATTGACCAATCAGATTCCACCTCTCATGTCACTTGTACTTGCTTCAAATAAAATGGCGGCGCCCAGTGAAGAGGATCTGATCGATAATCAAGATCTATATTGTTATAAAACGGGTCTTACTTGAATCAGATCACGTAAGCACCGTGATTAAAAACATGAAAAGATTTGAAAAATATCTGTTCACGCTAAGTTGTCGGTAGACCGAAATCTGCACGGCAGTTTACGAACCGATTGTCGATTTCGTCACGCGATTTTGATTGGACTATGCATAGACTCGTTAGTCAAGCCAAAATGTAACTCCATAATTCCAGCCTAGTTCGGCAAGGGTAGAAACTGGACTTTTATAGTCAGTTAACCTTGTCGCGGGAAGATGAGCCAATGAGTGAGTGAGTGGACGTTGTTCTTCGAGCCAGTGAGTGAGTGAGTGGATGTTGTTAGTAGAGTTGATGAGTGAGTGGATGTTGTTAGTAGAGCTGGTGAGTGAGTGGATGTTGTTCTTCATGCTAGTGAGTGAGTGAGGGGATGTCTTTCTCCGAGCTGGTTAGTGAGTGAGTTGATGTTGTTGGATGAGCTGCTGAATATTGTAGTACAGCTTGATCGATCTGTAAATGATCCCAGGCGGGCAAACCAGTGGCTGAAAGAATGAACGGTTCCAGCGTGGCGATGCACGCATAGCGACCACCTCATCTCCATCGTCAAGACATGAATACCGACTAATGCTGTGAGCTGCCATAACAACCAACAGAGAAAGGAACAATAGGCATGCTCACATTCAAACCTCCGACATAGATTTGTACGTCGAGGTATTTGTGGAGGTATAAGTGGAATACTGTTAAAAACGGCGTTAAACCCAACTCACTCACTCACTCTCAATATAGTTGTCACGGTTTGGGCTTTCCTCCCACATCAAGCCGGCACGCCGAGATATAACTGGAACACTGTTAAAAGCGGCGTTAAACCCAACTCACTCACGCTCACTTAATCTACAGGGGCACTTACTACAGGGGGCACGGGTGGCCCAGTCGTCTAAGGCGCAGCGATTCGCTGTGCAGAGTTGCGTCCCTTGGGCACGCCAGAAACCCATGATTGTGGGTTCGAATCCCGGTTCGCCCCGATTATGTTTCTAGGTTTGTCAGCACCATACCCGTGCTCGTGGGTTTCGCCGAGGTGGTAAACGTCTGAGACCTGCATCACTTGGGGCTTTCCTCCCACATTGAGGGCTCAATAAACCCAATTCACTCACTCACACACTCACTGAATGCAGGCCTTTTCAAGCTGTTAAACTTTTCACTATATTCCCCAGTTCATCGGTGCTGACAAGTGTCTGCTATTCGATGGTCAGTTACTTCAATGCAATTTAGTTGTTCACTTTACCAAAGCCACACGCCCAGATACAACAGAGTTACTACAATGGTACATATACCATTGCATAAGTGTTAACATGATATTATGTAAACATCGTGATAAACGCAATATTTTCTTACTTCGCAATATAAAAGCACTCTGGTTGAACAGAGCAGCTTCTAATGAACCGAATGTATTGTCTGTCATTATTTGACAAGACAAGACAAGACAGGGACAAAGACAATACAAGACCAGACCAAGGAAAAATGTCTACTATTCGGTGGTCAATCGCACCTGTCAAACATTCGTCACCACTTTCCATTACCTACAAGACGGACTTGAATGACCTGCCATTGCTACCGGTACGGGCGTACACTCGGTGAGCCGGATTAAAACAGTAGGCAACATCATTTACCTGTCAGTTTCAGTGGTTGGCTGTCCAAGGCTTGTGGTCAATACGGCGATTGTACTGGAACTGACCTGTCCTTGATGACCAGCTTGTGTTCAGTGACAGTCCCTTCCGGACTGTATGAGGTCAAGGTTATGGAGGCCAATGAATTCGGACCCACATGTTTACAGATCTCAGTAGAGCGCCTGACTCCTCGTATTGTGTGAGTAGCACATAATGTTTATTGAAGGGGGTGGGGGTCCTCAGACCAGTTAGTAGTTCCAGCAACTTTGGTTGAAGTGTGTTGATTTCGACATCACTGTAGATCATACAGTACATTGTACCTATGCTATTCTATTCTCGTGGCTTTGGTGTATGGCTGTGACCAATGTCTGCAATTAACATTGTATTCGTGGTGTAACATTGGGATCAGTTCCATCGGCTTGTATTATGGTTCAGAAAGTGGTGTCAGACTAAGTAAGGCGATTGATTCGCTCCGAAAGGAGAGTCGGAAATGTGTGTGTGAGAGTGTATATGCACGTTTTTGTATGTGTGCGTGCGCGAGTGCGACTGTTTGGGTTTGGGTAGGTGAGGGAAGAGGGTGTGTGTGGCTCTTTTCTTTGGTTATGTGTTTGGATAGATGAGGGGGTGTGTGGTTCTTTACCATGGTAGAGGGTGTTTATGTGTTTGGATAGATGAGGGGGTGTGTGGTTCTTTACCATGGTAGAGGTAGAGGGTGTTTATGTGTTTGGATAGATGAGGGGGTGTGTGGTTCTTTACCATGGTAGAGGTAGAGGGTGTTTATGTGTTTGGATAGATGAGGGGGTGTGTGGTTCTTTACCATGGTAGAGGTAGAGGGTGTTTATGTGTTTGGATAGATGAGGGGGTGTGTGGTTCTTTACCATGGTAGAGGTAGAGGGTGTTTATGTGTTTGGATAGATGAGGGGGTGTGTGGTTCTTTACCATGGTAGAGGTAGAGGGTGTTTATGTGTTTGGATAGATGAGGGGGTGTGTGGTTCTTTACCATGGTAGAGGTAGAGGGTGTTTATGTGTTTGGATAGATGAGGGGGTGTGTGGTTCTTTACCATGGTAGAGGTAGAGGGTGTTTATGTGTTTGGGTAGATGAGGGGGTGTGTGGTTCTTTACCATGGTAGAGGTAGAGGGTGTTTATGTGTTTGGATAGATGAGGGGGTGTGTGGTTCTTTACCATGGTAGAGGTAGAGGGTGTTTATGTGTTTGGATAGATGAGGGGGTGTGTGGTTCTTTACCATGGTAGAGGTAGAGGGTGTTTATGTGTTTGGGTAGATGAGGGGGTGTGTGGTTCTTTACCATGGTAGAGGTAGAGGGTGTTTATGTGTTTGGATAGATGAGGGGGTGTGTGGTTCTTTACCATGGTAGAGGTAGAGGGTGTTTATGTGTTTGGATAGATGAGGGGGTGTGTGGTTCTTTACCATGGTAGAGGTAGAGGGTGTTTATGTGTTTGGATAGATGAGGGGGTGTGTGGTTCTTTACCATGGTAGAGGTAGAGGGTGTTTATGTGTTTGGATAGATGAGGGGGTGTGTGGTTCTTTACCATGGTAGAGGTAGAGGGTGTTTATGTGTTTGGATAGATGAGGGGGGGTGTGGTTCTTTACCATGGTAGAGGTAGAGGGTGTTTATGTGTTTGGATAGATGAGGGGGTGTGTGGTTCTTTACCATGGTAGAGGTAGAGGGTGTTTATGTGTTTGGGTAGATGAGGGTGTGTGTGGTTCTTTACCATGGTAGAGGTAGAGGGTGTTTATGTGTATGGATAGATGAGGGGGGGTGTGGTTCTTTACCATGGTAGAGGGTGTTTATGTGTTTGGATAGATGAGGGGGGGTGTGGTTCTTTACCATGGTAGAGGTAGAGGGTGTTTATGTGTTTGGGTAGATGAGGGGGTGTGTGGTTCTTTACCATGGTAGAGGTAGAGGGTGTTTATGTGTTTGGGTAGATGAGGGTATGTGTTTGCAGTTCTTTACTTGGATAGAATTGCAGGGTGTTTGTGACAAAGATACTAGTATTCTGATTCTTAATAAAAGGGGAGGTGGGAGCGTCGGTATGTCAATAATGTCACTTGTACCAAGCATCACGCCATACTCCCTGCTGGGTAGGGCAAGACTGTACTCGTGGAACATCAGATTTACACAAGAAAAGTCTGTGCTGACCTCACCACGGAGTCCGACACATCTGCATATTTCGAAATTGCTAATTGTTAAACATTTACAACCAATGACAAACCGATATCGCCTTTGTTAGACTGTCCAGTGCCATTACTCATTCAGAAACGTTTTACAACACGCTTGTCCTCGCAGACAGAGATAGGTCGCTCCTACTCGAGAACAATCAACTCTAGTACTGTGACAGAGACAGATGAATTCCTTCCTCCACGTACCCTCAAGGGCAAGTAGTTCCTTTTAAGATCCATTGCTCAGTTTGTCAGTCATTAAGCAATTGCGATTTTCTTGTTCGTGTCAGGAGGCACATTTTATAACAAAACAAATATGGAAATATTTGTTGGGTATAAATTGGAACAAACGCATTTTTTGGAAGAAATTAAGGAACAGAAACTTTACTGCCCTTCCAAAAGAAGATGGGCGAGCGACATCTCCAGTCAACACTCTTGATAACCTTGACTTAGCAGGGAAATGTTCTCCCAATCTCTTTCTTTAAATGTGGCTGTTTATAATTATGTTCTATTTTTTCATTTAAAATGTCATTCGACAAATTTGAATTATTGCTTACTTGTGGGGATAAACGTTTGTAAAAGCCCTTTACGGTTCCGAATCTGTGCACATGAACCAATTTTATTTGAATTTCTTGCTTACAAATTTAATCTAAATTACACAAGTGGAGGATTTGATATAAAAAACGTTTATAGACTTAGTGGTAGTTATGGTAATTGCTTAACGGTGGGGGTTGATAAGATATGGATTTGTGATTAACTTCATGCCCCGGAGATTTAGCATTGTAATTAAATTTAACCATCGTTTCAACGATTGTAAAATAAATCAAAAGATTTTTTGGTCACATTATCGTGGCTATTATTGCATCAGAACATCCGCCATCTTTGAAAAAACCTTGACAGCAACAAAACACGCATTCCTTCGACCTTGAACAAACACGATCATTCATCTGTTTAGTTGTTCAGGCCGTCTGAACGTGACACCTAGCAGCAACCATTACCACCTTGAAAACTTTCCAAGGACGACGATAACTGTCGCTACAGGGGAGATAATCCATACGGTGTCAATCAGTTGGGTTGGACGTAAACATACATCTTTAATTTTGAAATGTGTCCAAAATAGCATCATCATTTTACACAGAGAACTATGTACGTGCGTCTGCTGATGAATCATTGCTACACGTGACTTCAAGGAAGATGGTCAAACAGAATGGAAAATGGATTTTAAGATTTATTGGTTATTTATCAAAAAGGATGATTCCGGTCATGTTTAATGCGTCCAATATTTCACAGACGTATCTATTTCCCTGAAACCAACTGCACTTCTGACAGGCCGGTCTTGTTACGCTGCATTTCATCACGCAACTTTTTTGGCTGCAGACAATTTACATACATCACGTTGACACATTACCAAGATGAAAAAAGGCCAACAGAAGAGGCTGGATATAGCGTCATTAAGGAAATGGTCGTCCATTTAGACGGAGCGCAGTTTACGATTTCAAGGTGGAATGGACAACTTAGTACTTCCCTTTTGAAATAAATCGAATTACTTTTTTACAGCTATCGCGTTGTCCCCATTTGTATAAAACATGTTAACTTTTTAAAAACAAAATGTAAGGCTTTTTGCGAATTTGAATGGTGATATATACGGACACATAAACGTAAGCGGCCATGTTAAAGTCTTGCATTTTTGTAGTTGTGTTATGAGTAACTGTTGTATTTTTAGCAGGTAAGAATCGCCTTATATTGTAGATGAGATCCTTACATTCGTGCCTTGTGTGGTGTGGCCATACTGAGATAAGATTCAAACCGGATATCACAAACTCAGAGGAACCTATCGAGTTCGCTTTATCCGAATATCGGTATGTCTGCTAGTGTTGGGGGATTATAGTTATAACCGTACTTTGCAATATCTGTCTTCGTTATTTCCGAAGACTCAGAATCTAAGGGAGTCTCGAATGTATCAACCGTAGAGACCCCACGGGTCTCTTTGCCAGCCATCGAATATGTGATTAGTTAATAACACTAAGCTCTGTATGAAGTACAGAATCCACAGGTGGCCACAGGCTGCTGATAGGTTTTGTGTTTTGCTTTTTTTGTTTCATTTCGCTTATTCTAGTCTTAATCTCAAAGTATCACGAAATGATTATTGAAAATGCATTCATTGTATTCAATGCAGTTTCATAGCCCTTAGACATTCTAAATGTACGTTAATGCCCCTCATTGTGTCAGCAAGGGACGACATCAGCCAGAGACCACATGGGTCTCTCTATCAGCGGTGATTGCTTTACAGACTCCTGAGTTCTCTCCCGCCATCTCTGTCATGTGACCACAACAACAGGCTCCAAGAAAAAGCTTGCCCTGCAGAAGAAATACACCTATTACGAATGTTAAATGAAACATATGCTCCAGGACAACATTGAATCACAAAAAGAAACAGTTTTACGCTCTGTCTCACGCATCCCCTCTCGGAATGTGAATTCCCTTGGGTACAGTCCAATACATAGGTGTCATCATTTTCAGTGAAGCAGCATCTCCAAGAGCGAGTATTTAACCTCAAAGAAAAGAATCATTCTTTGCCAGTGAGAATATTAGTAGTGCTTGAGGAAACGTCATTAAAAGGGCGAAAACGACCCGAAGAAGGCGAGTTTGAAAGAAGAGTTATTTTTGACCTAATCCCAAGTCCATACACGTCTGGGACAGAGTCGATACCGAGTGACAGTTGCGAAAATAATTTGTTGATGTTGCCTTAACTATCGTTTTGCGTCCTGCAGGGGAATATTAATCCATGAAGGAGAAACTAATGACTGCACATTTATGTGCTCTGTGTGAGCAGTTGCTGTGGTATGTGGAGTCATCAGTGCTTGGGGACTCGCGGAGATACATATCTCACGTGGAGAGCTGGCAGCACTCTGATCAATATTATTTAACGGGTTCATTATTTCGATTCCTCGAGCTCTGTGCTAATAACGACAGGATGCGTTTCAAATGTAAAACTTTGTATGTAATTATAGGCTCATATGGGGTCAAAGAATCTAGAATCTTATCAGGATATTGCTATCAAATTCAGAACTATTAAGAAATAAATTAGAACGTATGTTCTTTTGACTAATGTGCTCGAGGTTAACGTTCCTAATAGGTGTGTTGCTGACAGTGTCTGCCCAGAGGGCATACGCGGGAAATAGAAAACTGATATGCAGGAACATAATGGCTTGCGTATTCAGCTACAGTGATCACATAAGCTCGAACAGAGCAAAAAACACACTGAACTAGTGTTTTCTTATGTTATGCAATATTAGATGTCCTCACATTCATTAGCTCTGTACAAGAATACAACAGAATAAGTGGCGACTTTGTGACATTTCGAATATCCTGAAGTTTGAAACTTCTTTTTCATGAAAGTTTTAAAGTCATATTTGTTACAGATTTTATTGCAAAAGAATTTTTTTTAACTTTCCATGATACCTGTCTATGGGTGTTTTCTACACACGTAAAGTTTAACGTCAAGGTATTTTAACTCGTATTAGTGACGGATAGAAATTTGATTTGGATATTTTCTCATTACGCATGGAGTTCCTAAAATAGTTTTGAACAGTCACTTAAATCCACATTGTGAATATGGTTACAATTATAACGTCAAGTTATTGATTCGTGTAACCGCTAGTACATGCGTGTGTGCATATATATTTCAAATTGCCCTCTGCGTCCATGTGATGTTCTTGAACGCGGCGTTAACCCCGTTTCGGGGCGGTCAGGTAGCCTAGTGGTTAAAGCGTTTGCTCGTTACGCCGAAGACCCGTGTTCGAATCCCGACATGGAAACAATATATGAAGCCCATTTCTGGTGTTCCCTGCCGCGATATTGCTGGAATATTGCTAAAAGCGACGTAAAACCGTACTCACTCACTCACTAAACCCCATTTAACCTCATCTCTACAGAGTTTCAAATGGGCCTCAGTTGTGTCTCTGCTAGGGTCTACTGGATCTCCGTCGTATCTCTATGTGAAGACTGCCTGGGCCCTGTAGTGTGTCCACTGACATCAGACTTTTTCTGTCGTTTTCTGTGGTTTTCTGTAACTGTACTGAGACTCTGCTGGTGTCAGGCTGATGTTGCCTGTTACCGACACTCTCAGATCTTACTATAATACAGTGATTTAGGTAACTACTATATGTAACAATGTGTGTGTGTGTGTGTGTGTGTGTTTAGTAGAGAGACAGGACGTTACTCAGACAAGGTAACAACCACTGTAAATGACATGATACCACAGTCCCCGCCCTGTCCCTTCCAATCACACACCCCGACTTCTGTCTACAGGGAATTAAACTATATTACACCGAATGAAGGCAGCAAGCGAGCCAGACACACTGCATCTAAAAAGATTAGGTCAATCACTATATTTAATTGCAGCAAATTGTGTCTGACAGACGTTTCAGAAGAGTTGAGTCAATTTGTTTAACAACGCGTCGGAGTGAGGTCGTCGGAATAATTGCATTTATCAATTTTTCTATTATAGTCGCTTCGTATTTAAAAGGACAACAGGTGTAAAAATACATGTTCTCGTTTTTTTGGTGTTTTTTTTATAAAGATATACTTCATGCATCAGTGCATATGCGTTAAGCGTCTGACCTTTTACTACAGGACTCTCTACAGGACTGAGGAATGAGTGAGTGAGGTTTCAGGCCTCCTTCTGCAATATTCCAGCAATATCACGGCGGGGGACACTAGAAATGGGATTTACACAATATACCCATGTCGGGAATCGAACCCGGGTCTTCGGCGTGACGAGTGAACGCTTCAACCACTAGGCTACCCGACCGCCCCTCCAAAAGACTGTATGACAAGAGGATGACCTTTCCAATAGTCAACTTTCCCTTTATATGGAGCAATATTCCAGGAGCTCCAGCCTTTGGTGTTTACATTTCGCATTTTTATAGATACAACCGAGCATGCTCTTTCTACCAAGATTTCAAAGAGCGTCATACGACTCCTGCTCAGAAGTTGTTTGATCAAGGTTACAACATTCAAGGCATCAGTAAAGCTTTCAAAACCTTCTTTAGCAGACTTGACATCATTGACAAAAATAATGTCGAATGGAATTCCCTATTTTGACTTGCGTATATGTTCCAAAGTTATTTTCCGGTGACGAATTGACTTGTCTTGCATGTGTTTGTGAGGGGTGCCACCCGTGGGGCAGGATACGCTCACCTTTTCGCGAACACCTGGTATCATTACTAGTTGATAGTGATTCAGAAATACTTGCTCATGAAATAGTCAGAATTGTACAATCGACAGCTATATGCAGAAATTTCCATTTGATATGGAAAGTGTTTTGTCGCTTTATTACCCTTTTCGTGAACACTTGTATCAATGATCCATTCATACAAGACTCATCAATATTTCGCCTCGGAATCTGCTTCTGCAGATTATCAAGACTAATTGTTCTCTGGTTTTGACGGTTTATATTAACGTGAATGACCATCGTCTGACCCGTCTACAATCACAAGAAGGGCAGCCGGGTAGCCTAGTGGTTAAAGCGTTCGCTCGTCACACCGCAAACCCGGGTTCGATTCCCGACATGGGTACAATGTGTAAAGCCCATATCTGGTGTCCCCCGCCGTGTTACTGCTGGAATCTTGCTAAAAGCGGCGTTAAACCATACTCACTCACTCACTCACTTCATCACAAGAAACTGATCTGGTGTGTTCCAATAACAGATTTACCCCGATTCTGATCATTGGTCTGTCAGGGCCATGCCATCAACGATCCTGGGTTGTGCCCTTGTCAGTGTACGTCCACAACCTATGTCAGGCTATCGTTCTATATTATGCTGGTACGTCGAGGTATAACTGAAATACTGCTCATATCAGAGTAAAAGCCATCTCACTCACTCACTCGAGCTGCAATGGCAACTAAAGATAAGCCAGTAAGTCACAAAGTTATTGTTTGAATATCATTTCCCTTCCAAAAGAAAGGATTCACGTTGCAAAGTAGCGCATGGTAAATACTTATGATATGGTAATGGAAGTTATATACAGGTTTTATGTTTCAATAAAAAGCTTTTTATCTTTCATTCATAACAATATTTATAGTTTTCCAAATTGTTATCATTATCTGTATAGATAGTGTGGATGTGATGGCCGACGTCTCCCGTGATATTGATACTAGGAATAACAGGCATTCAGCAATCATAAATCCACTTCTAGCACTTAAATCTGTGACGATAAGCCAAAAATGATCACTAGGCATTAAGAAAACCATAACACTAATATGTCCCATTGTAAAACTCCGGTAAATAAACAGAGCATTAACAAAAAACGAATACAGGGATGACACGTTCTTCTCAACAAATGTTTTCAAATTTGCAATATCTTTTCATCTGAAGATAGGAAGTGCAGTATACAGGTGGCTATCTGACTTGCATAATCGAAAATATTGGATACGTGTCTTATCCCATTTAGTGCTGATGCCAAATCTGTTTTTTAACCATTCCGATGCATGAAGAGCAAGGCATATCAACAACGCTGCTATGGCAACAGGATTTAATTAACAGTTGACATTTTGTGGCAGGATTTAATCACATATGGAAATAATATTGCTGCAGTTGTACTAACACGTCTATTATGTTATTATTTCTTGACTTTATGGGAGCATAAATGGATACACGAAGGCGTTCTTGTTAGCTTCTTAACCCACGTAAAGCACTGTAGCAGGTGATTTCAAAGATCCAATCATTGTAAAATATTTTCATGTTTGCATAACACTTCAAGTTTCAGCTTTAAACAGAACGTCTAAAGTTCACCAGTGTAACGAGAGTTGATTGCTTTAGGAGAACAGCTTTAATAAAGTATATTGATACTTAAAGGAAATATTTGTCTACAAGCAAGAATAATTATCCGTGCTTTGTAATATTATAGGACCTTGCCAATAAAACAAAACAGGCTTGAGGAAATGGATCAACTCGCCCTTTCGGCAGAAACATTACTGCCTCAGGACTATTATCTTACTATTTATCTTTGTATGGATTATCAAAGAAGTACAGATATTTAGAATTCAAAAATAGATACCTGATTGAAATTAATATTTTCGTTTGACGCAACATCAGGAGACTGAAATTAAGAAAATATATATGAAAACTAATGAGAATAATAACATATTGTGATATATATATATGTACACAAACATTCGTTTTCCGTTTTGGTATTTTCTTATTTCACCAAATGTTAAATGTCGTTGACAGCCTACGTGAAAATATCAATTAAAAAAACTAAGGAGTGCATACAAGAAACTTAGTGTTTTTTTCTGTGTATGTTTTCACGGAATGTTTTACTAAAATGTACGAATGAAATGTTCTCAGTTGACTTGTCCATGTGTTTTTCGACCTTTTCTAACGTGTTTGAAAAAAACGACATATCTAACGATGATAATTTAAATATGCCATAAAGTAGTTTTTGCAGGAAAGAATAATATGGTTCAAGTGGGTGATTCAGAATGGAACGTGAAAATGTTCTGGACTCTTAAGCCAGAGACAATGGAGGCCATGATTGGGTGGAAAGTTTCTCCTTCACACCGTATTGTTTTCACTGATAAAAGACGAACACAACAGCATTATAAAATCGAACATAAAACTTAAGCTGACCACTGTCAATGCATGAGTAGATGCTTCTTTAACAATTAGGAACTGCTGACTTGTAGCCGTTAACCTACAGGAGTAAGTAGTCCACTGTCCATGAAGGAGGTGCTTCATCAGCATTCAGATCTTGTAGCCGTTTAGCTACAGGAGTAAGTAGTCTACTGTCCATGAAGGAGGTGCTTCTTCAGCATTCAGAACTTATAGCCGCAATAGCAGAAGTATAATACGCAGTTAGTACAATACTACCATTCATCACAACCCATACCAGCTCTCTACCCCCAACAAGCAGCATGGGTTAACAGTAACTGTCATGCTCATAACATGATGAACGAAACTCAGCGACTAACGCTGTTTTCAAAAACAGGATTTATGGGGCTTGCAAAATCATAACTTAAGAGTGTTTGGTGTAGTTCCTTCGTAATTGTTCTGATTGTGGTGCCGTTACTATATTTCCAAGTGCATTGAAGATAAATATGAGAAGACGAAGGAAGGTGGCTTTTGTCTTTACTGGTTAGAACAAGCTGGAAAGAAAAGAAACAGTGGTTACTTAATCTATCTAACTTCACAGCACATTTAATTCTGCTTACGCTTATTCTACACATAACTACCTGATCAGCTCTAGGCGGGTCAAACCCAATCGAGTTGAGGGGATGGAGTGGGGGTTCTTCAAACGTCTCCATCAATGGTATTTCGTGCAGAGTAGGAAGCCACATAACACTTCCCCCATTAGACACTCCTTGGGGGACCCTGAGATTATCCGGGAGGCGGTAAATATTCACATAAATTGAATTACGTCTCCCATTCTTCAGTATTCCAGCTACCTCATGGCGGCCTGTACATAACCGACTTCCGACCAGACACACTTGTGGTTCTTGGAATGATCAACACCCGAAACAGCCACCCGAACCATTTAGTTGCCTCATGCGACAAACACAGACAGACAGACATACTGTGTATTATAGTCTCGTCTCACAAATACATTGAGTATACAGTACAAATGCCAACTTTGAGCTACTTCTAAATGGAGTCATGAGAGACTATTAAATACAAGTATAAACAATTAAGATATTTGTAACATATACATTCATAAATGTACAGTTATTAGTGGCTATATAAATAAGATTTTCGCCTTAAAAGTATAAAATTGCATGTTTGGGCAGTAAGAAGGCAAACATCGGGGTTGGAGCAACCAAGATCTTTCTCTAGCAAGTAACGGACAGTTAAATAAGATATGATATTCATCCTCAACAACATTTTTTACAGACATTTAAATCGGTCCCGTCATAACGCCCCGTTTCAACACGAATAGGGGCTACGTCACATCTAAAACTTGCTGATGCTCTCCTGTGTCATCTAGGGATGTAACATTCTGCATCATATACAATTCTGAAATTACAAAATAACCTCAATTTATACTCCCTGAGCCAGCACAACTGTGAGTCTGTGGCACTTTTTGTCTCCATTGCGTATGCAAATAATCTAACATTCCACGTCTCTCATCTGAAACAACAAACTTCACATGCTAGTTGAACACAGGTCCCCGGGGACACAATCTAACCTAAAATCCAATCGGGGATTGTGATCAAAGTAAACTTGTTTGATTCATCCTTTGTAATATGCGTAAAACCACACTCCACTGCACAGTATAAAATAAAATCCCATCAGAAAATAAATCGTCTGAGATAAACTGATAGGTCTGACAAATATGAACACGACCATTTCGCTTGCATTGATGTTTCGAGACACGATTAAGCCCCACATGGTGTAATTGTTCGCGTTTAAGAAGTCACAAACCAGCAATAATTCGGCTGTAGTCGTGGCATCCGTCAGTCTGTCTCCTTAACGAAGGATTACCCTGTAGATACAGGCAGCTTACCCTATTACCACAGTGCTATGAATAGACAGAGTAATTATGTTGTAGTCCACGATCGACATGTGTGTCTGTGTGCCTTTGGGATCTCGAGAACTATTGAAACCTGCTGTAATGGACTCTTCAGAACAGAGGGCCCAGTGGGCTCAGATTTGGAGTCACTCAGTTATTCCAGGAACGTAGGTGATCGTAGGTTCGAATCCCAGATTCAAACCGAGTATCATCCTCTCTCTGTTATCATCATAGTGAGTGAGTTGGGTTTAACGCCGCTTTAAACAATATTCCAGTTATATCACGGCGTGTCAGCTTAATGTGGGAGGAGAGCCCCAAGTGATGCAGGTCTCAGACGTTTACCACTTCGGTGAAACCCACGAGCACCGGTATGGTGCTGACAAACCTAGAAACATAATCTGGGCGAACCGGGATTCGAACCCACAATCATAGGTTTCTGGCATGCCCAAGGGACGCAACTCTGCACAGCGAATCGTGGCGACTAAGACGACTGGGTCACCCGTCTCCCCATCATCATAGTGAGATGTTTTTGCATGTACTTAAGAATTAAACCTTTCAAGGTCCTCGTTACACTGACACGGCAAGAGGTGTATTAATTATCCCAGCCACGAAGTGGAAGGGGGATATAGGAATGGGTGTTGTCCGTCCGTCCGTCCTTCCTTCTGTCCGTCTGTTCTTCACGTTTCGTTTCCGGAGCAGAACTCCAAAACCATGAGAGATATATTAACCAAACTTGGCGCATAGATAAATCTAGTGGTAAACCGGTGCCTTTGGATAGTTTGGGAGTTTTGAAAAAAATATTTTTCGTGTTTCCACAGCAACGACTTAGACTGAAAATGGCGGTAGTGCTCGTTTCCGGAGCAGATCTTGAAAACCGCACACTATCTCTTGCCTTGCACACAACGGGACATGTCATATTGGCGGGGGATATGAGTGTTTCATGCTTGTTACATTTAAGAATAATATTCTAAAGAACAAGACGTTTATAGTAATCGCCCTGTCTGCACCAGAATGGCAGTAATCCTCAAAAACAGATGTATTTAAGTTGGCGGGTTCTGTTTGACATAGATAAGCACAAGGCAATCAATAACATCCAGATACTATACGGATTAAGAGATAATCTTCATTCAATTTATCTAATGCATGACTCATAGATAAGGACAAGGCAGTCAATAACATCCAGATACTATACGGATTAAGAGATAATCTTCATTCAATTTATCTAATGCATGACTCATAGATAAGGACAAGGCAGTCAATAACATCCAGATACTATACGGATTAACAGATCATCTTCAATCAACTTATCTAATGCATGAATCATACATAAGGACAAGGCAGTCAATAACATCCAGATACTAAACGGATTAACAGATCATCTTCAATCAACTTATCTAATGCATGAATCATAGATAAGGACAAGGCAATCAGTAACATCCAGATACTAAACGGATTAACAGATCATCTTCAATCAACTTATCTAATGCAATAATTTATGCACTAATATGTAATATAGGGTTGCATGTAGAATATCCAGATGTCATTTATAGTATATTTACATTCAGTACTTTCCATACAGCACAGACTATCATGAGATTAATGAAAGCTCACTTCACAGCGTTCTCAACCCAACAACAATGTCGCCCGATGCGGCAAAGTGCGTGTTGTGGCTTTAACGCCGTTTTGAACACCTTTTTTCAGTTTTAAGACGCCCGCTGTCCTAAAGTAATAAAGGTCCTGAGGTTGAAAAACCATGCATCATAATGAAGGTGAATATCATATTCGAACCCAAGATCTTCAGATCCTTGTACGCCTAGGGGACGCAATTCTGCACAGCGAATTGCGCCGCCTTCGACGCCTGGGCCATCCATACCCCCAAATACTGGAAACAGTTTCTACAAAGAAACTAGTATATGCTATGCTGAGCTAACAATCAACATAAGCTTACAACCGACTCTGCTAAATGATCGCGGTTGTCACTCATATTGAACACAAGCAGGATTTTTATCTGGGCTGGAAATAACAGAATAAAGCCGAGAAGAGTATTACGTAGCCCTCTGTCTTTCAAGACAACAAAGAAACTTTAAAGCTTAGTTATAAGACCTGAGGCAATGGTAAATTACATTCATTTATTCATTGTTTTATAAAAAAGGACAACCTCGGATAAGTCTGACTTTTGAAATAACATGTATGTATGCATATGATATGTGAATGATTTATCACGGTAATATTTTCAAATATCTCAAAATGCAAGCCCACAAAACAAGATTCCAACTGGCGACTAACGGGATCGGGTGTTCAGGCTCGCTGACTTGGTTGATGCAGGTCATCATATCCCAATTCCGTGGATCGATGCTCATGATGTCAATCACTGGATTGTCTGGTCTAGATTGGATTATTTACAGACCGCCGTCATATAGCTGGAGTATTGCTGAGTGCGGCGTTAAACAACAAACTAAGGACAAAGAAAGATTCCAACTGGGGTGGATTTGGGGTCAATTTAACCATTGCCATCTATCATCAAGGGTTACACCCCTAATACTGACTGTATTCATATTATGGTAAAGATACTCATTTATATATACCCTAATAAACATAGTGCTAGATACCGGGATCGACCCGTGAAGATTCCGGGGTAGAATAGGTCTTCAGCAACCCATGCTTGCCGTAAAAGGTGACTATGATTGTCGTAAAAGGCGACTAACGGCATCGGGTCAGGTTCGCTGACTTGGTTGATGCATGTCATTGATCCCAATTGCGTGGATCGATGCTCATGTTGTCAATCACTGGATTGTCTGGTCCAGACTCGACTATTTACAGACCGCCGTCATATAGCTGGAATATTGCTGAGTGCGGTGTTAAACAACAAACAAACCAACCAACCAAAAGATACTGGGATCGATCATCACCTTGACAAACTGATGCGCAGCCTCCCCAGTCAAGGAGAAAAAAGAACTTTGTATGTAAATTATGGACTCTGGTAGTCAAGTTCGATCATCGTAAATGAGGACGGTTCTGTTTTCGTCATTATTAAGGAGCCTTACTGAAGTCAGGATGGTGTATAATAAAGCTTGGAATGGTACAATTCCGGAAAAGATTAATCATCATTCCAGGCTTTCAAAGTGCACGAAGTCCTTCCCTAGTCATGTACATTTACATACATGAGTGTAGATTATTAAGTTTGAACTCGAGACGCTATTGCTACATTTTCGTAATTATGATCGCATTCTACTGTCAATCCAAACTTATTCCCGCCGGTATAATGCTAGCTTCCAGATCTCAGACAAACTGCAGATGGCAAAAAGGACCAAGAATTACGAGTTACGCCTCTTTGAAACAAACGAAAGACGTCTTTTTTGCACCAAACAACGATACACGAAATCGAAACACTTCATTTAGGCGTTCTATTCTATTTCAGACACTCCGAGACATTAAAAATACAACGAAAGAGTGTCCCTCAAACTGGAGTGAGTGAGTGAGTTGGGTTAAACGCCGCTTTTAACAGTATTCCAGTTATATCGCGGCGTGTCAGCTTAATGTGGGAGGAAAGCACGAAGTGATGCAGGTCTCAGACGTTTACCACTTCGGTGAAACCCACGAGCACGGGTATGGTGCTGACAAATCTAGAAACATAATCGGGGTGGAATCATTTGTATAGAATGTAGATAAGATGATTCCTTGTAACTTGTAATCGGAGAGTCTTGGAGTTCGAACCTCTGTCGACCGGTGTTGATAAATTTGAAATCAAAAGACACACGGTGAGATTCACTGCATTGCACGTCCACCTGATTACACAGAAACCCCTTGTCCGAATTCTTTAACATGTTTGGCTTAATGAGAAATCGCTTAGCATGACTATCAATACACTGTTACCCTCCTTGTCAACAGATGGAATTGGCCGTTATGTTTAGAAAAGGCTTCTTCAAGGACGACAGGTCCTCTCGAGAACAAGGTCCTACATAATGTGTCCTGTTTGAGGTGGTCAATGTATACACTGACCCCAGACTACTTCCAGAGTCATCGGTACTAGGTCGGAAGAGATTGCCTGCAGTAAGCCCTGTGGCTTCTGTCGAATAATGGTGCCGTCTTAACGAGATGTTCCGCGATGGTAGTTGAGGCTGTATGTCCATGGAATGAGCTTGCTTGTTATTTTGGTATTCAATGACGCGCAGGATTAACATAGATATATTTCCTGGTCACCGACTTTGTAAAGATCCTACTGGCGTTATGGAGTGAGTGAGTGAGTGAGTTGGGTTTAACGCCTCTTTTAACAGTATTCCAGTTATATCACGGCGTGTCAGCTTATTTTGGGAGGAAAGCCCGAAGTGATGCAGGTCTCTGACGTTTACCACTTCGGTGAAACCCACGAGCACGGGTATGGTGCTGACAAACCTAGAAACATAATCGGGGCGGGCGTTATGGAAGAATACACCCGCTGAAGATATGAAAGCTTCGTTGTTGAGAGCACTAAGAACCTGGAGCTGGGCTATTGCTGTGTACTTCATGTATTGGCGACTCCTGCAGAACGTCTGTTTGTTTGTTTGTTTGTTTGTTTGTTTGTTTTGGGGGTTGTTGTTTTTATTTAAGGCCGCACTCAGCAATATTCCAGCTATATGACGGCGGTCTGTAAATAATCGAGTCTGGGCCAGGTAATCCAGCATCGAGCCACGCAATTGGGATACGATGACATGCATCAACCAAGTCAGCAAGCCTGACCACCCGGTCCCGTTAGTCGCCTCTTACGACAAGCATAGTCGCCTTTTACACCAAGACTGGGTTGCTAAAGACCTATTCTCTATCCGGATCTTCAAGGGTCTAGAGAACATCTAGGTGGGAGGTACCGGCTCAGATATAGGTACATTTCTCAAGGCACAACAGACAGGATTACGTCAGAATAGCCGAGTTAAAGTCGTCCTTGATCGTAATATGAAAAACTGGTGGAGTCCTTGAGACGACAGCCGATACTTTATACTTGCGTCTAATGGAATCTAGCTATCTTGGGAGTTGGTCTTTGATATATGTCACTCTTGGAATACAGCTGAATTTATACGAAAATGTCACTTTGTACTCACTCATATTAAATAGCAGAAATAAGCTATACCTCCATATCGTTCCTGTGATCAACTATACCACGATGACGGGTCTATGATTGGCTATTCAATCATCATAGTCATGTGACCGGCTACACGGTGCTCAATAGGCCATCTTGTTCAGAGCCACGTGGACAGCGAAACCACCAGCATTGTCACGTGGTCAGCGAGACAAAATTAGGTTTAACGTCGTGTTTAAGATCATTGCACTAACATACTGCGCACGCATGTGTGTGTGCGTGTATGTGTGTGTGTGTGTGTGTGTGTGTGTGTGTGTGTGTGTGTGTGTGTGTCTGTGTGTGTATGTCTGTGTGTCTGTGTGTGTGTGTGTGTGTCAGTGTCTTCTTGTACTAGTCCAGACTAATGACGGTTCTATACTTCAAACGTGGTATTCCGACCCCGAGCTGATCAGTCCTTATTTTATCCCCTTAATGCCGAGCGCCAGGCAGGCAAAAACAAGCACCACCTTTTAATGTCTTTTGGTATGACGGACCACCGACGTCCCACTCTCCGAGCACTCGATCTCCAGAATGATTAGAGCATGGAAGGTGGTGACAAAGCATGTCCACCTCAAGGCCGCGATGACTTTGTAAGCAAGATAATGTGCAGTCACCATTGGCCTGTGTCAGTTACCAGTGCCACCCCCAGGGCACCATATCCCCAAACACAATTACCCACTCACTCATACACCACACCACCAATAATTGCTCAGCTTAGCGTTGTTGGTCTTTGTTCCTTTGACCTCATGCATATGGAGGCCGATCTAGGACAAGTGTCATGTACACACAGATGAAATCAAGTTCTGAAAGGTTCAATAACACATGGCGGATAAAATCGAAATATGGTACTTTGTTTGTGAACAGAGATCCCATGTGAGTTCGCCTAGCCTCGGAGAACGCTACAACTCCGGATTAGCATCAATCAAACCATGCATTCGCAGGGAGATACAAATCTGTACCAATTGCCCGGCAGCCCGCAAACTAAGCCAATGATTCAGTCATTTGATAGCCTTTCCCAGCATCTACATGCATGTACGAGCATATACGTCTTGACTTATCTAAAAGATCAGCTTCAAACACTTTCCTAAACTAACGTATGAATTTAGATACAAATTAAGCCAAAACACTTTGATGATAAACGAATTTCATGGCAGAGACAAAACTTAAATCTAAAAGTGTTTCATCTGAAAAGGACAATCTATGACACAGGAACTCATATGCTCATCTACCTTGCTAAATTTGTGCTGTAGCATTACTGCCGTACCGGAAGCCCTTCAAAGGGATTACTCGACCTGCTTCTCTCCCCAGGGGGCGCTCTCAACACTGACACACGTCAGTGTCACCTGACCATTCAGGAATTTTTCCTTTCTGCAACTCCAGATAATTACACCTAATCAGCAGTAATGGGCCCTACATCACACCCGTGTCTCTAGCATATCCGTGGTTAGTAATGGATGTCATCTCAACAACCGAGGCACAGCTAACTTCCAAAGAAGTATATGAGAGCGGGGCTACATTCTAAAAAA
Source organism: Haliotis cracherodii (assembly GCF_022045235.1). Taxonomy (NCBI): domain Eukaryota; kingdom Metazoa; phylum Mollusca; class Gastropoda; order Lepetellida; family Haliotidae; genus Haliotis; species Haliotis cracherodii. The sequence continues at coordinate 48,935,360 of NW_027266343.1, forward strand.
CCGGAAGATCGATCGCGTGGTTGAAAATTGCGAACAAATCTTTGAAATTTGATGCGTGGATTTTTATGAGGATTTTTCAAACTTAGACAGTTCAAAATGTTGTTTCCCAAGAACTTGTTCCTCAATCTGTCTTAATTCTTATCCGCCTCTTAACGTAAGTATCATGGCCATGTCACGTGTACAAGATGTCTTGCTTAGTCCGGATACTACGTTCAAGTCACGTGCAGCGGGTGCCTTGCCTTCGTCTCGTATACACAGCCATAGCTGCTTGCGCTTGTCCGGACTAGTGCAGGTTTTCATAGCGCTGGCCCACTGATCTCCCATGCCGAAGTTTTAACATGAATTGCCTGCTCGAACAGAGTATACTGACTCCGAGCCGGCCATCATCTTAAACCTGAACGCCAAGCAGGGTTACAAGTTTTAAAGTCTTTTCCCGGCCTTCCGAACTCCGGAAGATGCTCCATCCACTCGACTACAGAGACTGGCCGGTTGTCATGGAAACATATGAAATCCTTTGTTTAATGACGTTGTAAAATTTCAGAGTGACATAATGTCCGTCTCACAACTTTGGTTTGTTTGTTTGTTGTTTAACGCCGCACTCAGGAATATTCCAGCTATATGACATCGGTCTGTAAATAATCCAGTCTGGACCAGACAATCCAGTGATTTACATCATGAGCATCGATCCACATACGATGACATGCATCAACAAAGTTAGCGAGCCTGACCACCCGATCCCGTTAGTCGCCCCTTACGACAAACATAGTCGCCTTTTACAGCAAGCATGGGTTGCTGACGACCTAGTCTACCCTGGATCTGTCTCGCACCTCTTTAGATACACACGGAAAGAGAGTGTTGCGGAAAAGTGCCTGGCCCATCTTCCCGAGGCAAAGGAGTTAACTGACTATAAAAGTCCAGTGGAAACTGGACTTTTAAAGTCAGTTAACTGTCTTGCCTCGGGGAGATGAAAAGTGCCGATAGCATTTATATTTGCACTGTCGATTAAGGTCTTTTCAGAGACGCATTCTCCGGTTAAAAGTAAATTTCCTGGCATCGAATGCTTCCGACAACTCGCCAATATCTTTTCACATAAAGGTATTCGCATAAGGAGGCCTGTGGCGACAGCTCGACACGACACGTGCATATGGTTAAAGCTCCATACGGCTAGAAGACGTTTCAAGATAATAGATGAACTATTAAGTACTCACATCTCGTGCACTCTGAATGTTGATTTTTAATTTCAAAGAGTAAAAGAAAGAGTTAAGTATTTATGTTGTCGGGGAGAACTGTAAACATACGCTAACAGAGGGCCCTCACAATCAGACCGTGTACAAAGACACTCCACTCCATACATCTTACAGAAACAGTGTTGTTTTTTAATCAATGATTAATGATCAAGTAAAATTTGAATTGTTAAATATAGCGTTCAGTTATTTTGTCGTGTTAAAATCAATTGAACATACCACTGCCTAAATCCCTAATATTTTGAACAGTTTATTATACATCAACGTTTGGAACACGTTAGATCGAAAGTAGGCCACAACAAATTAAGTATTTGTCGGAATCGATGTTACTGTTTTAACTAACTGAAAATTCACAAAAAGAGGGGGTAAGTGTGGCTTTGCTGTTCAAGGCGCCGCAATTCGCCTTTGGCATGCCAGAAATTTATGATTGTGGGTTCGAATCCCGATCAACCCCGATTATGTTTCTAGTTTTGTCAGCACTTTGCTGTGGATTTCACCAAAGTGGCAAACGTCAGAGACCTGCATCACTTCGGGCGTTCCTCCCAAATCAAGATAACAGCCCGTGATGTAACTGGAATACTGTTCAAAGTGGCGTTAAACCCAACTGACTCTCTCAATAGTATAATGTTTCTGAAACACGAGGCAGTGACACATCCCATGACGTTCTGAGGTTCTTTAAATGCAATACTCCAGTGTATAGCTGTGGCTCGAGCCTTGATATCAAATGTGATGTATCGTTTTTAACGAATGCTCAACTGAATCAACTTAATGTCAGTAATGGGAATCGTTCAGAACATTTAACGTCATTCCCGATTCTGGTTTCGTTACAAGATCGCCTTTATTTCTCCACGCCTGTCGTATTCGTTCTTAAATCCGACACATGGCCGCGTTTACCTTGATCACACATGGTTAATTTACGTGAACGCCATTTCAGGCGTTATGTCTCCATTAAGGGACGTGTATGATACAGGTATAGCTTGTGGAATATTTACAGCTGACAGGAGAATCATAAAACATCTCCAACCATCGAGACGATGCTTAGTTTAACATTTTCACTTTGTTTCATAATGGTCATTGTGTTTAATTTACATATCCACATTGGCTATAACTCAGTGCATAAATGTTCGGAATAATTAGTATGTTTAATTTACACGACATCAACATTACAAACGCTGTGTTGTACTATCGTATACATGAAGAATAATGAACAGTCTATCACAGCTGTGTAGAGTTGCCCTACTTTCGTAGTCCCCAGCGATCGCGGACTATCATCTGTGACTACGACACCAACAGTTAATGAATATATATCCTGTTTATAGGACCAAGCGTTCCCAGGATCCCTGTCCAATTCCAAGGCTGCTAAATCAAACGCATGTGACGTCTGGTGCAGGAGGAGTCAGCTACAGTCAAGATAGGAAGCTCTCTATCCCTGCGGAGTTTAATGACGTGCGCCCTTCTTATTGATGGACTGATTCTGGTGGTATGTGACATTTTTGTACTTTCACTTTTCTTTTTTTAGTTCGATATTTATTGAATTAACGGTACTGATGTTCTTCATTCTTCTTCTTTCAGTTTCCGGAAAGATGGGAGTAGAGATATACTTGTAACCTCATTGAAGTGTGCTTTGCCTTAACGCCATTTTAAAATGACCTCGTCGGACATGCGCATCGAGGGTGTTGGGGGTCAGGAAGGGGACATAACCCGTGTTATCAGCATTGTGGACAAAACGGATTGCTGTCTCAACATGACGACGCCTTCTTCTCTGTACAACATCATAGATGGCAACCTGAGTGTGTTTAACAACATTACTCCATCGGAATCAGACCTGGAATCCATGAAGATGGAAATGCCTCTGTATCTCATCCTGTATTTCACAATAATCAACACCGTCGTGTTTCTCACGGGGATTATAGGGAACACCCTGGTTATACAGGTTATAGTGAGGCTCAAGTCCATGAGGACCCGGATGAACTACTTCCTGATGAGTCTAAGTGTGGCGGATCTGCTCGTGCTCCTCGTGTGTCAGCCGTCTGCCATGCTGGAGTTCTACGGCAAGGACCGGTGGATGCTTGGAGAAGTTATGTGTAAGTTACTATTAATTTTATCTGTGCCAAATTTGGTTGTTTTTGTGTTCTAAAATTTGAGACAAGCGTTGCTTACATTAAGTATATGAAGGGACAGTTCGTTCCCTGTGTGAGGGTTGGGGGGGTTGTGGGGTGGGGGGGTTGTGTTCCGGGAAAACTGAAATTTTGGCTCTGGCTTCTACACCAATAAAACACCGTGTGTGCTTAAAAATCTAGCCAAGGCTAGTTTAAGTTTAAGTTTAATAAATATAAGCGACAACACCAGCAGCGTCGATTGTACGATTCCGACTATATCATGACCATGTGTTTAGCATGCTGTCCGATGTAACTCCCTGTTTGGACTTGTACCATGTGTTCCCGTGTTTTTTAAGGTGAACAATTGACTTGTCATCGCATGTGTTTGTGACGGGTGACGGGTGCTCACCTTTTCGCGAACACCTGGTATCATCACTATTTCATAGTGATTCATAACCACATGCTCTAGATAAAGTCGGAATCGTACACTCGTTTTTGCTTTCAACAGAGTTTTTTACGACTATGGAAAGTGTTTTATCGCATTTATTTAGAGCAAGTCCAGCCGTAACCCTTGCCCTCACAAAGCCAAACATGTCACTGACCGTCAGTTAACTCACACAATGAAACCACGTGATCCCCATCACAGTCGGGTCGGCCAGACCGAGGATCTATTGTCCATCAATCTCAAATAGATTTGTAGTTGTCTCCAAACGCCTCCAAAACGTTACCTCCCTCAAATAGATACATGAAATATGGTTAATACAGTAGGGAGTGGTGACTCACTGCTTCATGTTATTGAAACATCAGCGAAGCTAGTCGAGTAATTTCTGGGCTAATGGATTTCCATAGGCAAACTAATGGTGTTTTGAGTGAGACCGCAACAATAGCACAGGTATAATAACCTCAACATGTAAATCATGCATCAATAGACATATTGGAAATAATCAATATAGACTGTCCATAGTACTTGTTAGTCCAGCTGAATTATAGAGTTCATGGCAGTATGGGACTGTATTAATATCGTGTAACAAAATATGAATTCAGTTTGGCCACATAAAATTAATTTTATGTTTCTCGTCACTTAAATAAAACAGATATGGGTAGGGAGGCCGAATTCCTCCTCCCATTTCCCACCACTCTAAAAACTAAATGCACGATTGTAGTACATGGAGTGAGTGAGTGAGTGAGTGAGTGAGTGAGTTGGGTTTAACGCCGCTTTAAACAGTATTCCAGTTATATCGCGGCGTGTCAGCTTAATGTGGGAGGAAAGCCCCAAGTGATGCAGGTCTCAGACGTTTACCACCTCGGCGAAACCCACGAGCACGGGTATGGTGCTGACAAACCTAGAAACATAATCGGGGCGAGCCGGGATTCGAACCCACAATCATAGGTGTCTGGCGTGCCCAAGGGAGGCAAATGCACAGCGAATCGCGGCGCCTTAGATGACTGGGCCACCCGTGCCCCCTGTATTAAGTGCCCCTGTAGATTAAGTGAGCGTGAGTGAGTTGGGTTTAACGCCGCTTTTAACAGTGTTACAGTTATATCTCGGCGTGCCGGCTTGATGTGGGAGGAAAGCCCAAACCGTGACAACTATATTGAGAGTGAGTGAGTGAGATGGGTTTAACGCCGCTTTTAACAGTATTCCACTTATCAAGGCGTGTCAGCATAATTGGGGATGGAAGCCCGAAGTGATGCAGGTCTGAGACGTCTACGACGGGTATGGTGCTGACAAACCTAGTAACATAATCGGGGTGAACCTGGATTCGAACCCACAAACATAGGTTTCTGGCGTGCCCATTAGTAGAAGGGGGAGGCGACCATTTCATTTTCCGCCCGAAAGCAAAGATTGTATTTAACAGAATTCACTGACACCTGTTTTGTTTTTAATTCAAACAAAAATCGGGATTACATGTTTGGTTGACAAGGGATGTTATTTAATATAATTGCTTAATGCACATTCTTTGACGTATTTCAGACAGCACGAGTCTGCTAAAGATGACATTCGACATTTAATGTTATGGCTTTGCTAATGAAATGTCAAATGTGATTCCAAATTCTACATGTTTGACTACAATATCCCTGTTAATGCTATTTTCATTTTTAGAGTGGCTTCGGGATTTTCACTGAATCAATAACATTGAAAATAGCTATAATATTCTTGTTGGATTGCTTGCATCTGATTCACACCTAAGCTTAATATCAATGCACGTCTATATATGTGGGAAGAAAAAACACTTAATTCAAGTTATTTTTAATAAAATATATAACGTGGTTAATTGCAAACAGAGTAAATAATTATTTATTAAACATATTTTGATAAGGGGTTCTTTAAAATAATCCTTGTATTCGACCTGTCTATACAAGAGGAGAGCTCCTACTGGCACAGCTCAGGCCGGAACCGACAACACGGGAGATAACCGCTACATCAGACTACCAGGCCATAAAGGCAGGGTGTTATTTGATAACGGAGACCAAACTGACATCCCTAAAGTAGACCATCAAATATATGCGTTTCCAATCACAACTCTGCAACAGTTAAGCCATCTACATCTACCCTTTGGCTATTGGGGACCTTTCTTGGTGTTGGTTTATTCAATTGTCCTCATACTAGCAGCGTTTGACAATTGAGGTCAAGAAATTGGACAAATATAATTTCTGTCAGGTCCCCTTATTGAAAGAATCACGTATGGGAGGAGGGGCGGAAGCTCAATATTCGTCATTGTCCAATATAAAGATATTAACCCAGGCTGGTGCCAGTCTTCTTATAAGTTAATTAACTCGGAGTCGGAAGACCGGGCACCGTCAGAGTAGACTAGACTTGAATGGACGTACATTCAGCACTGAAAGCACCAGACAGTAAAATAAACCTCGAGAACATCCGGTTATGAAAAATGATAATTGGGAAAGATGGCGTTTGGTAATAGACGAGCAGGGTGATGTATGGCCTTGTGTGACAGTACAGTGGCCTCGCTTTCTATAGATTAAACAGCGTCGCGCTTTACATTTTCTCATGATAACGTTTATATGGTCTCCAAAAGGGGACATTGTCGCATTGTCTGAAAATAGAAATGTAACCGACGTGCAACAATGCGATTAGTGGTCAAAATATGGCAATTTTGTACAGAAGCGATTTGTAGTGGGCACGCACATAAAGCCTTTCAGACGGCGAGTGAGTCAATTAGGGTTAAACGCCACTTGGAAAGCTTTTAGTTAAAGCACGGTGCTCCAACCTAATGGAGGAAGCCGTATGACGCGGGTCGTAGACGTTGACCAGTGTCGTCACACCACCGAGAAAAGATATGATGACAGACCGAGGATCATAATCAGGGTGAATCTGGGAACAGAACATGCGATGAACGGATCCTCGCATTGGTAAGGGACGTAACTCCACACGGCAACTTGTGCAATTAGAAAGCAAGTTTGTATAACAGTGGGTAGAGACCATATACATATATATCTCTGCAAATGGCTTCTGAAATGGATGTGTTGTAAAACAAACACCTAATAAGTACTGTAAACACAAACCATACCTCAGATGGAAAACACCATTTCTTACTTGACTTCAGGACTGCATCATACCTCAAGCCCACACCTCCCAGTACCTCGTTACACGTACACATCACAAAAACCCTACATCTGTACATTGCTGTATGTGCACATCTGTACATCACCATAAGCCTACATCTGTACATTGCTATATGTCTACATCTGTACATCGCTTTAGGCCTGCACCTATACATCATTATACGCCTACACCTATACATCGCTATACGCCTACACCTGTACATCACTATACGCCTACACCTGTACATCACTATAGGCCTACACCTGTACATCGCTATAGGCCTACACCTGTACATTGCTATAGGCCTACACCTGTACATCGCTATACGCCTACACCTATACATCACTATACGCCTACACCTATACATCATTATACGCCTACACCTGTACATCACTATAGGCCTACACCTGTACATCAGTATAGGCCTACACCTATACATCACTATAGGCCTACACATGTACATCACTGTATGCCTACACCTATACATCAGTATACGCCTACACATATACATCAGTATACGCCTACACCTATACATCACTATACGCCTACACCTACACATCACTATACGCCTACACCTGTACATGACTATATGCCTACACCTGTACATGACTATATGCCTACACCTGTACATCACTATACGCCTACACCTGTACATCGCTATACGCCTACACCTACACATCACTATACGCCTACACCTGTACATGACTATATGCCTACACCTGTACATGACTATATGCCTACACCTGTACATCACTATACGCCTACACCTGTACATCGCTATATGCCTACACCTGTACATGACTATATACCTACACCTGTACATCACTATACGCCTACACCTGTACATCACTATATGCCTACACCTGTACATCACTATATGCCTACGCCTGTACATCGCTATATGCCTACACCTGTACATGACTATATGCCTACACCTGTACATCACTATACGCCTACACCTGTACATCACTATATGCCTACACCTGTACATCACTATATGCCTACACCTGTACATCACTATATGCCTACACCTGTACATCACTATACGCCTACACCTGTACATCACTATAGGCCTACACCTATACATCACTATATGCCTACACCTGTACATCACTATACGCCTACACCTGTACATCACTATAGGCCTACACCTGTACATCGCTATATGCCTACACCTGTACATCACTATATGCCTACACCTGAACATCGCTATTGGCCTACATCTGAACATCGCTACATTATTTTATCACACATATTTATACAACTATAGACAGATTTTGTCAGGCAAATAATTGCATAAATGCCACAGATGGCGTCAACTGAATCACTTCATTTCGTGCTTCATCAACCAATAGTCGAGATGCAGGCTTGTGATGACGGACATCATGTCGTCCTCATTGGGTGTTCCCCGTCGCGATATGCGCCATTATATGTCTTTATTCGGTATAAAGGCTATAGCTATAGCACTCACTCATAAGTGTAATATTGGTTTTAATCAGGGTATCAAATATTTTAAATAGAACAGATGATGAAATATTCTTGAACTTGTACAGCAACGGTCTAACAGGAACTAAACGTTATTTTAGATTTATGAACAGAATATTTCTTCCTTTAGACCAACACAACATATTTGAGAACAGCAACCCAGAATAATTATAATGCGTAGATAGTTTTACATGTTCATTTACATACATATTTTCTTCAGTGCTTCTACGTGTACCACCATTCCGAAAAACTAAGATTTCTGTCTTATCTAGATTAACATGTAATCCCCTTTTAATACTACATGTATATCTTTTAAGAACATTGACTTGTAAACCAATAACAGTGTCACCAAACAGGCAAAGGTAAAGTGCATATAGCATTACCAATATACTAGTAATTCTTGACCTACAACAATACCATATAACATCAGATTCGTGTAACATTGCTTCAAACTCTACGACAAGTGTGAGAATAATAAAGGACTAATAACAGAGCCCTGGTTTCCACCACTAAGAGTAACAAAGTAATGAGGAAAAGAATATTTGAGAGGTTTACATCATTTGTTAGCTCAGAATACATGTTCAATAAAACATGAAATATTTTGCAATGAATGCCTTTCTCCAATATGGTATACCAAAACAATGTTCAAATTCAGGAGTCAAATGCTTCTCTGAAATTAAAATAAATAAAATCTACCATTACTCGTTAGACAGATACTTTTGTTCTAAACACTGGGCTTTTTTGTTTAATGGCAAAGGAAATCCCTTCGCCCATTCCACAGAAACATTTCCACCATTCAGAATTAAATTAAATAACACATCGAGAAAACGTCCTGCTGTACAACACTTAATTATCTCTGGTGTGGCTGGATCGGTATTGGCGTTTTTCCCGCTCTCAGATTATCAGAATAGCTTCTTCAATGTTAGACATTTACTGGTAATAATACTATTGACATCATCGTCCATGCACACATAACAATTGTCCTCGTCATGATCTTGTAAATACTGATCTGCCTCTCCAATCTGATGCTCGTCAATATCGTTATCATCGGTATTTAAAACCGACTCAAAATACAACACCCATTCTGCAGCTAATATAGAATTTGTGCAAAGGGTTTTACGTTTTTAGCTGTTTAATTTGATTCCAGAATGATTTGGAATTACTACAGTTCTGCGATAATGTATTTACCATATCTTCTTCCTACATTTCCTTCTTAAGGCGAGACAAATGACGATAAGAATTCTTAAACGTGGGAATTCTGTCCAAAAATATCATTTGGCCAGCAGATCGAAAACGATCTAAGTTGAAATATTTAAGCTGCTTAAAGTATAAACACTGCTCGTCATACCCGTTCCACTGATTGGTTTATAGAGTCAAAAACTGTCTATTCTCCGCATACCACACTGATACTTGTCGGCACACTGATTTAAACATGAAGTTAGCCTCTCGACAGCAGTATTCACAATCACAATAAGTCGTCTCTTAAGGCTTCTAAACTATACGCTGAATATGCTGATTGCAGCAGTTTCGTTGTTCATTTTCTCTTTCCATTTATACATAATTATTGACTGTACTGCATTATTAATGTGATTTAACACGATAGGCAAGTGGTCAGATTCACAGCGCGTATCAACGTGAAAGTCATTCTCTCAATCAAACAATTCTGGAGAACAATCGTCTGCTAAACTTGTGCCATCATCAGCAAAGAAGGTCATGCCACCAAGAGACTCCGATCTACAGCAACCATGCATCATGGGTAGACCATATGATCAATATAAATCTATTAAAACCGGACAATGATTAGGTGCCTTGGGACGTTGTTCAGACTTTTAGTCGCTGGTTTTCTTGGCCCAGACTCGACTTTTACAGGTAATCATGAAAAAGCTGCTTTAAACAAGATTCTAACTGGACTTGGAAAATATCCCATCGGTAGGCATTTTGAAATTATTATGTGTACAGTTTAAATATATACAGTCTCGATTATCTGCTAGATCAGATGGAATTGCTTTTTTCATTCAGTTATCTAAGATACCATGCCGCAGGTGATACGGATGTCACTAAGATACATAATGCTGACTCCGAAGCCGACCATTCCCTGTTTTATTCCCTTTATTCGCCAGGCAGGGTAACAACAAGTGCAATCTATGAACGATTTGATCGTATTTTGGAATGACAAGGTCAGGGGTTTGAACCATGGATCTTCCTCTATGCAGGATGATCTGTCCACTACACCACGGGTGCGGCCTCAACTTTGTGAATGTCCATGAACTACTATGCATCTAATTGTGCAGTGGTACACGTTTCCTCCCCACATCCACTCACACTCGCGGGAAGGACACGTACCATCTCCTTCATCTCTGCCTTTGAAAAACAAGACTCGATGTTGTTCTCCTGAAACCCAGGCTTCAGATTGGGAAACTCCCTTCCCCTGATGCGGCAGATGAGGGTTGCCTGCTGACTTCAGCAAACAGATGACATCGTTCCGCACGTACACTACTCTTGGTCGACTTTCAAGGTTAACGTCTTTGATTGGAGAAAGCACACAAGATCGAATCATTATAGTTAATTTAGGTGGTGTTTTTTTTTTAATCTTGAAAACTCAGCAGATAATAGGTAAATTATTCATTGCAATTTTTTTAACCTGGAGAAGTCCTCGCATGACACGGCTAAATAACACCGATCCAGATTCTAATTTTCAATTTCACGTCTGAACGCTACCGTTTCTGTACCCACAATGAAGCCTAAATTTCAACTCATTTGCATACTGAGAGGGCACAATTGGACCATTTATTTTCACGGTTTCAAGATCATAGTAATCCTAAATTCACTTCGCTCGTGTTTCCGTTGTTGTAGTCCCTATATCTACTTCAAGGGTGGCTCTTGTATACTTATGGTGTACTCTGTATTTTACATTGCTGTACAGACATGATACCTTAACAAGTCTCTCGCTCTCTCGCTCGCTCTCTCTCTCTCTCGCTCTCTCGCTCTCTCTCTCTCTCTCTCTCTCTCTCTCTCTCTCTCTCTCTCTCTCTCTCGCTCTCTCTCTCTCTCTCTCTCTCTCTCTCTCTCTCTCTCTCTCTCTCATATGACAAATTCTAGTCCACTTCCATGTGACAAACACAAGAAACAACGCAATGACGCCATGAATCATTCTAGTAACTCCGTGGGTATTTAACCTGTCGAGGTATTTCCCTGTACATGAAGTAGATTAGATTAATTTATCACAATGAGAAAAGATAATATCAAGTGTTGCCTGTAGCGAGTCTATCGCCTGTTTATCCTTGCATCCGAAGGAATCTGATAGCATAATCAACCTCATCACTATATCCCTTAATCGATTCACGTGTCAGATACTCCATTACCCCAGGAAAGTTATTCTGTTGGGAGAGAGCGGCTTAATTATGAACAGGAAAGGTTTGCGCTAGATTTGTATCAAGGGTTGCTCTGTTGCAATGTATAAGTTCCCCACGCGCCGTTAGACCAGCCCAGTCACCTCAGCATGCTATACTTCACCTATGCTAGATCATGATAGCTTAATATCCCGGACAGTTAGTAAATACTGTGCTTTGCCGCTAATCATATGATTAAACGGGTATAACGCCGGATTCATTGTAAGGCACACAGCTTCAGTAACCTCCTCCTAATGGGTGAAATCTCATATACGGGGATGTTACAATATATCCGGGATAAAATATATATAATCGCTGGGATTTGATATATGAGAGTTCGGAGGCCTCATCCGGGGTTTGAAATCCCACATCCTTTTAAATCTCATTCAAACATCCTGGCGTGTTTTATCCTACACTTTGACACCTCTGATCGTGTTTGATGGGGGTATGAGCGGCCCTTTTGACTAGTCGAAATGGTTGTTAAACATTGAATTCCTCCAACAAAATGGGAGGAGAAGGAATGGGTGGCCCAATTGTTTAAGGCACGGGAATTCGCCCTGTAGAGTGTGACTTGTGATCATGGGGTTGAATCCCAGATGTGAGGTGAGGTGAAATTGGGTTTAACGTCGTGTCCAAGATTATTGCACTTATATAGCGACGTGCATGTACGCATATGTGTTTGTGTGGCTGCTTGTACTAGTCCGGATTGATGCCGATTTATAGTGCTAGCTCACTGAGATACCATGCCGCAGTTTAACATGAATACCCCCACTCAGACACAGTATACTGACTCCGAGCCGACCAGTCCTTGTTTTACCCCTTTAATGCCGAGCGGCAGACAGGTTAACAACAAGTACCATCTTTTAACGTCTTTTGGTATGACGCGGCCGGGGATCGAGCCCCGGAACTTCCGCTCTCCGGGTGGACGCTCTACCATTAGACCACGGAGGCGGTCCATTACGTCTGTAGGTTTGTCAGCACAATACCCGTATTTGTGGGTTTCATCTAAATGGTAAAGGTCTAAGACCTGCGCCACCTCAGGCTTCCCTGCCTTATTATACTCACATAACGGAAAGTTCAAAGCAGCGGGTTTTTTAAAAGAAATTACACACAAGGGATTTGTTTAAAGGAATCGCTATACAACAATCGGCTCAACTAAGCGCTATCATCAAGCAGGCAATGATGTCTCTATTTTTAAGAATTGACTTCAATATGTACTTGCGTGATGGAGTCATCAACGTAAAAACCGATGCACACTCTTTGTATCACTCAGCAACGCGTGTGCACACCGATTTTTAAGCTTATGCTTCCGTAAACTCAAAACTGATTTAAATCAATTCTTTAATTGCTGTAGAAACTTCATCCACGAACACAGGTACACGAGGGATTCTAGTGATCCATCATTATATTTTTCAGGATATTTTTCTATGGAATCCCGGAAGAGTCATTGTCGCGTTATCGCATAGAATTGGTTATTGATGTTTTGACACACTTCCAATTAGGAGTTTTCAAGCCATTAGGGAAATCAACGGTTTGTGATCTATGCTATGAATTAAGTATTGTTTTAAAGCATTGCCCAAATATCCAAGAATATCAGGTTTCAAATACAGAATTTGAATGCGCTGCAAGTACGCAGCACGTGTGCTAACTGCATTGCCCTGTAAAGTCACGTTGGATTTGACATTATATTGACACCATTCTCTTCGAAACACGATCACCCTCTGTGGCACCAAACGTAATTCTTCGTCTGCTGTCGGACTGAGATATTGATCGAGTGCTATTTTAACACAGAGAAGACATAAATTGTCTTAATAGGTGCATCTACACACTAACACGGCGATGACATATCGCGTTTGACAGTTTGACGGGCATCGAATCGTTCGTAAAATCTCCCTCCCCAATTTAACTACGATTGCGTTTAAACAGTTTTCATAACAATAAAAACGTTCTTTGGTTGTTTTACCAATACTAAATCTTTTTAAATGCATTCTGTCACGGCCGGTTGAATGTATTTGAGACGCGTCAGTATAGTGTATCATTCTGTGATTGCTACATTTAGTCCCAGAAATAAATCTATCTTATTTATCTTATTTAACATTATATATCAACAAAATACAAAATAGATTTCAAATTGAGACTAGAACAATACTTAACTTCAGGCTGACACGATCTGACTTGCCAAATCATTCTAGACTTGAGTTGGATTCCTTTTCTTTTCTCTAGGATCGTGGAGACAGACTAGTTGGTTATCTGTTCTATGTTTGAAGGCACAACAGGGCTAAATCATAGCACTGACTTAGGCTAAACCGCGAGTTTTATTGTGGTTCTTGGTTTCACCTGCTTAATCAAGAGAAGGTGCCAAATTATGTTAGCCAATTTCCTATCTAAACTAGTAACTTATTTTATCACTGGAAGCCTCGCTTCTGTTTGCCTACCGTTATCTTTATCAATAGGGTTTTTCTATTTTGCCTCCGCTTTAAATTATTGTATTATGTTTAGGGTCAAAATGGGAATATTTGAGTAGATGAATATGAGAGGGTACCTGGTTAGGAGTGAGTATAGTTTTACGCCGTTTTTATGCGATATTACAACTATATTACTGCAGAGACTAAGGTAAACACATGATCCCATGTGGGGAATCGAACCAGAGTTATCGTCGTGACGAGCGAACACTTGAACCAGTAGGCTACACATCCTACCTTGGAACGAACAACTATGGATCACACAATATGCGGTTGACCACGGAATCTGATGTTAACCAACAATGCTTGTTTTAATTAGCTGTCTATACTTTCTAATCACTGATGTAAATATAATTTATTACGTCTACATTCACCTCGGGTTCGTTCCCCACACGGGTACGATGTGTGAAGGCCATTTCTGGTGTCCACCGCAGTGATATTGCGGGAAAATTGCCGAATGAACACCAAGGAAACGCATTTTAATGATAAGATCTTTTTATTGTTTTGTAATGTTTCATTGAATCTTCTTGTCCCTTCCTCAGTGTTCGTATTGTCACAAGAAAGTATCCTGAAACGTTATAACTTCAAGACTCTTTTATTCTGTAATAAAGGCCTCCAGCCCAGAGTACATGTGTATATAATCAAGTCACAACAATCTTAAATTACAAACAAACAATTACAATCATTAAGAAAAGATCTACTATAATCATCAAAAGTAAGTGAAACACTCGTTAACTATATATAAAGTTGTCTCCCGTGAAACGTTATAACAATCAATAAAGAAGTTGTTATGAAAATATCATGTCTTCAGCTTATATATTGCTGACTCATATGTAACACTCACTCACTCACGCACTCACTCACTCACCCAATGCTGGTCGTAAGAGGCGACAGAGTGGATCTTTTGGTCAGGCTCAGTGACTCGACTTACGACGTGGGTAGTTGCTCATAACATCAACCACAGCTTTGTCTGATCTGTATTCGATAATTTATAGGCCGCCGTCAACGCGGCGTTAAAAAACAGTTCATGAGTATTCGCCATGTCACCAGAAATTATCCTGAAACGTTTAAAATCAATAGAGACGTTGTTATCATAAAAATGTCATGCCTTCAGCTTATATATTGCTGATTCATGTGTAACACTCACTCACTTATACCCTCACTCACTCACTCACCCAATGCTGGTCGTAAGAGGCGACAGAGTGGATCTTTTGGTCAGGCTCAGTGACTCGACTAATGACGTGGGTAACAAGGTAGACACAAGCGACGT
The DNA here is from genome assembly GCF_022045235.1 of Haliotis cracherodii. Taxonomy (NCBI): domain Eukaryota; kingdom Metazoa; phylum Mollusca; class Gastropoda; order Lepetellida; family Haliotidae; genus Haliotis; species Haliotis cracherodii. Next base: position 48,950,874 of record NW_027266343.1, read on the forward strand.
TTCGGTATGGATCCTTATACCGTTGTCAAGCAGGACTGTTGATGGTTTTGATTGCCAAGTCTCCATGTAAACGACGGATAACTTGTTTCATAGGCATTACTTACAGTCCTGACAACGGTACAAGGATCAATGCCGAAACGTCGCTTTTTACAGTATTAAAGAAGTTGTTATCCATAAAATTGTGTCTATCTTGTCACCCGTCAACTTCTAAGTAAAGCTTATTAAACAAGTAATGACGTGGGTAGTTGCTCATAACATTAACCACTGCTTTGTCTGATCTGTATTCGACTATTTATAGGCCGCCGTCAGAAAGCTGCAATATTGCTGAGTGCGGCGTTAAAAAACAACAAAGCAAACGCTGACGTGTAAATGTTTCTTGTTCTGTTCCAGGCAAGATCGTTCCCTTTCTGGAACACGCCTCACTCCACTCATCCGGCCTCACCCTCCTGACTATCGGCTTCGAACGCTACCTCGCCATCTGCCACCCCCTGAAGGAGCACAGAGGGTGCCACCTGGCGAGCGCCTGCATCGTCATCACCGTCATATGGCTCGTCTCCTACGTCATGTCCCTGCCCTTCGTCTTCATCACCTTCATCGAGGACGCGACCTTCAACATGGACGGCTCGACGGTCCAAGTGTGTCGCACCATGACGTCCGGCGTCTGGCAGAGAACGTACATCCTGTTCGTGTTTGTGTTCCTGTTTGCGCTGCCGCTGTGCATGCTGGTCTTCATGTACGCCGGCATCATCTGCAAGCTGTGCCACCTGACGGCAGACAACTACCCGGGAGACTACTGCAACAGCAAAACCATCAACTCTCGGAAACAAGTCGTCAACATGCTTATCGCCATTATGGCCTTGTTTTTTCTATGTTTGTTGCCGATGCGACTCGTGATCATCCTTGTGATATTTGTGCCTCCAAACGTCCTACAGGACATGGGCTTTGAAACTTATCAGAATATACTGTCGTTTGCGAGGATCATGATGTATGTTAACAGCGCTGGCAACCCTATCATATATGGGTTATTATCCTCTAAATTTAGAGTTGCGTTCAGGCGCTGCGTTCCAAACTGTAAGGATAGTATGTATGTGAGAGAATCTGCTGCCTCCACCAGAAGAACGGGAAAGAACACGTGCATGATACCTTTAAACCCAGTCAATGGGTGTAATGGGACTGCCATATAGTTGCAATGCGTTTTATTTGACTTACCAGTTCGAAATATGTTTTCGTGATGTTAATGTACTGATATTGTTATTTAAAGAATAAATTTGACTCATTAATATCTAAATTCAAATGTTCTTGAATGAGTTTTTTTATCCTACATCTTAGGTCTGGACGTGGATATCCCAGTGACGGACGGTGTTTATCCCAGGGGTGAGAAAGGTCTACCTCCAGAGACGGACAATGTATACCTCCAGAGATGGACAATGTATACTCCCAGAGACGGACAATGTATACCCCCAGAGACGGACAATGTATACCTCCAGAGACGGACAATGTATACCTCCAGAGACGGACAATGTATATCTCCAGAGTGGTCGGACGGGATGATAAATAAAGACCAGTTGATAGGGAGCGCCCCTAGGTCTTGGGTCCGAATCCAAGCTCCGCCCTGAACCGTGGTCTGTCAGTACCATGTCTGTGCTCGTATGTGGTAAATATTTACAAAGAGCAAACTGAATAAGCTGACTCTGCTGTCCAGTCTGGCAAAAAAACTCACTAACTCATCTGAATAATTCCAATATTGTCCATCTGAAGGGTACGTAAAATCTCAAAAGACATTCCAAGCGTCCATGAATATCTCTCAATACAAAGGGACATCATCAATACACTGAACACGTGACTGTTGTCAAACTTTGAACAAGTTAGAGCTCGGGAATGACCATTTTGCAAATGATACCGAGGTACTGTATTAACTACGTACGTAGAGAGAGAGAGAGAGAGAGAGAGAGAGAGAGAGAGAGAGAGAGAGAGAGAGAGAGAGACTTGTTAAGGTATCATGTCTGTACAGCAATGTAAAATACAGAGTACACCATAAGTATACAAGAGCCACCCTTGAAGTAGATATAGGGACTACAACAACGGAAACACGAGGGAAGTGAATTTAGGATCACTTTGATCTTGAAACCGTGAAAATAAATGGTCCAATTGTGCCCTCTCAGTATGTAAATGAGTTGAAATTTAGGCTTCATTGTGGGTACAGAAACGGTAGCGTTCAGACGTGAAATTGAAAATCAGAATCTGGATCGGTGTTATTTAGCCGTGTCATGCGAGGACTTCTCCAGGTTCAAATAATTGCAATGAATAATTTACCTATTATCTGCTGAGTTTTCAAGATCAGAAAAAACAGCACCTCAATTAGCTATGTTGAATCGATCTTGTGTGCTTTCTACTATCAAAGACGTTAACCTTGAAAGTCGACCAAGAGTAGAGTACGAGCGGAACGACGTCATCTGTTTGCTTGAGTCAGCAGGAAGCCCTCGTCTGCAATACACTGAACATATTACTGATTAGTTGTGTTGGGGAGACAGAATTGTCTAACTTTGAACAAGTTAGAGCTCGGGAATAACCAATTTGCTAATGATACCGAGGTACTGTATTAACTACGTACGTAAAGAGACAGACACACAGCGAGAGAAGAGAGAGAGAGGTGGGGAGAGAGAGCCCAGGGCAGCCCAGGTCGTCTAAGGCGCCGCAATTGGCTGTGTAGAGTTGCGTCCCTTGAGCATTCCAGAAACCTATGATTTTGGACTCGAATCCCGGTTCGGCCCGATTATGTTTCTAGGTTTGTCAGCTCCATACCCGTGCTCGTAGGTTTCACCAAAGCGGTAAACGTCTGAGACCTGGGGCTTTCCTCCCACATGAAGCTGATTCGCCGTGATATAACTGGAATACTGTTAAAAGCGACATTAAATCCCACTCACTCACTCACTCTTTCAGACACGTAAGTGCATAATACCTTGTGAGAATTTTTTATTTTCGTTATGATAGGATTTGTTTTCGGATTGATGTTTTTGTGTTAAGATACATTAAAGCAGCTGACCATCTTTCAGAACTAGCGTTACTTTGGTCTTCGTTTCTGCTTCTACGACAGCTAATGGAGCCAATAGATCCAACTGCAGTTCTGGTGACTCAACCAGGGCCGGGTCATGGTATTGACATTCCAGTAACAATAATTTACGTAAATCTACCAATATACTTAGGAATGGATCTAAAACCGTTCCTCTTAAAACATACCATGTGTATATATATATATATATATATATATATATATATATATATATATATATAATGCCTTACTTTATATATTGTGGTCTTTTTAAGAAAATACTTATATTTTTATACGATATATTGTGTACCATTGTAGGGCAGAAACGGTTACCCGGTAACTTGAATACGATTACCTCCTCTAGTAGTGATTTATTACGCGAATACTCGGAGAGTTACCTCCCCTGATCGTTTTAATTACACGCCTCTTTTGACAAGCATGGGTTGCTGGAAATCAGTTCTAACCCGGATCGTCACGGGTACTATACAATGATAGCACCTTCACAACCTTTAAACGTTTCAAAGGTGTATGTAGTATTCACAGATACTTTTTTGTACGAACATAACTTTTTTTCAGCTCATTCTTCTTGCACCTTTCCGATACAAGGGAGTTAACTGACTATGAAAGTCCAGTTTCCACCCTTGCCGAGCTAGGCTGGTATTATGGAGTTAGACTTTGGCTTGACCAACGAGTCTTTGTATAGTCCAATCAAATTCGCACAATGAAATCGAAATCCGGTTCGTAAACTGTTATGCAGAGTTCGGTTGATTGCAGGATTTGCAAAGCATGTGCACCGCCAACTCGGCGTCAACAGATATTTTCCAAATCTTTTCATGTTTTTAATCATGGTGCTCAAGTGATTTGATGCACTTCGCGATGTAACACTCGTTTTATCACAATATAGATCTTGATTATCGAGCAGATCGTCTTGACTGGGCGCCGCCATTTTGTTTGGAGCAAATGCAAGTGATACGAGAGGTGGAATCTGATTGGTCCATAGGAGGGGCATAGAAGGGACATAACTCGTAATAGCCACTGGTGGCGTTACGGTCAAGCCCAGGAATTCCAGCCTAGTTCGGCAAGGGTGGAAACTGGACTTTTATGGTCAGTTAACTCTCTTGCCTCGGGAAGATGTCATCTTGATGCCTTGTACACGTTCACCTGACTAAAAGGTGTACATCGCTTCTACCCAGAATGGGTGAGTGAATGAGTTGGGTTTAACGCCGCATTGCACAGTATTCCAGTTATATCAGGGGCTCATAGTACATATTATATAACGTATTACTCCAATCTATAATTGCATGCTCAAAGCAGCGGCCACATAAAACAGTTCAGACAAGATAGGCCTACTTAAACATGTGCGTTTTCAGATTGGCCCTGAAAGAAGTGAAGATGCAAAGGTGCCGAGGTCAAGCGGAAGATTGTTTTAATCAGATGTTGCAGAAAAGGCAAATATCCAATGACCATTGCCTTGAGTCTTGACCTTTGGTTGATACAGCAGGTGTTCTGCAAATCGCGTAGATCTGCCTGGCGTGTGTTGTTTGAGTAGTTCACCCAAGTAATAATTCTTGTCGCAGGAATTGCATACAACTTTTATAAGAATTAGATCACATGCAGCTATGTTCTTTTAAATAATCATCGCGATATTTCGTGATTCTATTAAGTGGTGAGGTCTATGCCTAAAAGGAAAGGTCATTTCAGTCAATACAAAAGTATGGGCGACAACATAAAGAGCCTTCCTACCAGAACATAACAGCGGTGGCTGTTACCCCTGGAACACTGAAAGAAGGGCTTTGTTCAGCAAACCTATGTAAACACGTTACAATATCCTAGCCTCACAACGCTGTACAGTGCGACTGGCTAGTACAATAACGTCGGCTTTGTAAAAGTATGGGACGTCTATAGGAAAATGCGTCTATATATAGAAGCGATAAAACGGTAGTTCAGATTAGAGGCCGTTACAGCTCTAAACGGTGTAACGAAATCACCAAAGCTCGCAATTCATAGCCTAAGATTTTGTTTCGACAATAATTCCTGGGTACTTTCTTACAATTACCAGGGAAACTCAGTTGGAGGAGTGCAAGGTGAGCTAACTAGACCTAACGTTTATTTACCAGCATGGTTACAACTAGTTTCTATTTTGGGTTATGGACCTTACTGCTTCCTGAGCACTGTCGTAGTAGTAGTAGAAGTAGTAGTAGTAGTAGTAGTAGTACAGCGTCCTGCCCTTTTGAATATCCCGGCAGTTGTCGCCCAGATGGTGGAGTTTTCAGGTTAAGGTTGTTTGAGTTTGTTGGTTAGCGCCGCACCAATTCTAACCAGGGGTCCCCACGGGTGTCGGAAGAACGGGGTTTCACTGAGTTGTGGGGGCGGTCGGGTAGCCTAGTGGTTAAAGCGTTCGCTCGTCACGCCGAAGACTCGGGTTCTATTCCCTACATGGGTACAATGTGTGAAGCCCATTTGTGGTGTCCCCCGCCGTAATATTGCTTGAATATTGCTAAAAGCGGCGTAAAACAACTCACTCACTCCCTCAAAGCCATCTTTGTTTGAAACTGTGTGTTAACTACAATTTCACCAAATACCAGGGAGGCAAGGTCACTTTCGAAACGAGGCTATGGTGATGAGAGGGACCAGGGTATTGACCATGATGGAAATGTAACGCACTGGATAATCGTTTTTTAAACTTCCCAGGACTGCCAATTGGTCCGAATCACGTTCTCTTTAGAGATGCGTGTTGCCATGGATACATACTCTCAACGTAGAATGCATGTTCATGTCAAAAGTAATATCAGTTTTATTGGTTTCCGAGTGATAGAAGTTAAACATGCGTCAGACTTAAAACGGAGATGCAGTACAAGCATACGTTTGGTCTATTAGGATAGAATTACTACACATCCATGTACATGTATTTTTTCAGTACAGCCTTAGAGCAAAACTAGGAAGAGGAGACTAAAGGAGTGTATTCGAAAGAAGTACACAGCATCACATTCAACACTTGCCTCACGACGACGACGAAGTTGTGAAGAGGTGATGACGGCTGGGTGTATGTGTCCCTGGACGTGTGTAATTCCTTCTAGTTCCCCCAGCTGGACATCGGACAACACTTCCACGGTCACAAACAAAATGAGGTCGTGAGTTTTTACGCCTCTTTGAACAATATTCAGTTATATGACAGTGTGTCAGTTGGGGAGAGGGGCGCAGCTCGTCAGCGTCTACCGCCTGGGTAAACCAAGGAAAACAGGTACAGTGAGTGAGTTAGTGTTTACGCCGCTTTTAGCAATATCCCAGCAATATCACGGCGGGCAGAACAGGTATGTACCTGTTTGTACTTTGTTGTATTAAAATATAAATATATTTCTTACATTACCTAAACAATCAACAAACTGCAGCAATTAACATAATTTTAATGTTTTCAAAAAGCTGCAAATTTCATAAGGTTTAACATATTCGACACACTAACGAGAATAATATATACTTGGGATTTTTTCCATATTAAGATTTTGTATATATATTCTTTCAGTCTGATGTAGGTGACACGCCGGGGATTAAAAAAAGGTTTGAATGTGGGATTCGAACCCAATAACAGCGCCTTCGTCTGTGAGGAGTTATAACATTGCTTATACAAGATGTCGACTTTCAAATACTTCCGAGTCGCATTCGGGTTATTGGTTATAACCTACGTGTTATATGTCATCAAACATATCTCGACACTCACCATTACATGGTCAACCCGAGGTGTGGACAAGCCGTACAACAAGAGTCACCTGATAGTGTTCACAACATTCCCTCTGATGACAGACCCCAAGTACGACAAGACACATTTCCGAGACCCGACACCCGAGAGGGTTGAATCACGGATGGCCGATTACGTGGAGAGTTTGATTCACACCCTTCGACACCCGTGTGTGTTCGAGGTACACATATTTTACGACCAAGACGGTATGCCAGAATACATCCAATCAAGACTTGGAACACAGCCGAAGTTGAAATTCGACAGAATACCAAATGCTAAGGTTTACGTGGGTATATTTGAGTTTGTGCACCAACATTTCAAAGACAAACTTGTGATGATCACAAACGGGGATATTTACCCAGCAGAGGGGTTCGAGAAGCTAGACTATGACGTCATGAGGGACAAGCGTTTGTTTTACTCCCCCTCGAGACACGGGCGGAAGGAGAAACGCTGCGTCATGAGGAAGGAATCCTGTGATAACGGCAGATATCGAGGGACACATGACAGCTATATTTTCATCCCAGACAGGGAGCTACCAGCCGAGACGAAAAGAGCTCTCAAATATAAATGGGACGATTTTGGTATGGAAAATATAATATTGCACCTGTATATGCATAAGTTGAATTATCGAGTGTCTAACCCTTGTTATGTTTTGATTCTGTATCACAATCACTGCAGCGTCTTACGTCACATGAATAGGATTAGGGTCCGTGGTTTACCGTACGCCATTGCTGCACCGACGAACACGCTGTCGTAGCGGCTTCTTGCACGTTTTTTTCATTGTTTGTTTATTTGTTTGTTGTTTAACGCCGCACTCAGCAATATTCCAGCTATATGACGGCGGTCTGTAAATAGTCGAGTCTGGACCACACAATCCTTGATTGATATCATGAGCATCGATCCGCGCAACTGGGATACGATGACATGCATCAACCAAGTCAGTGAGCCTGGCCGCCCGATACCGTTAGTTGCCTCTTACGACAAGCGTAGTCGTCTCTTGCGACAATCATGGGTTGACCAATTCTTACCTGGATCTTCTTGAACGTGTGGACGGAAACAGTAGCAGTATGTCTGTAACATGGGCAACAGCTGACAAAGATTGCTGAGCATGCATGACAGTTGAACGAGGATGTGACTGCTTGAAATAGTCGTGCATATTAGAGCAAGTCAAAACGGCCAAGGTATAAAACTGTCAAAACTGCCCAATGTCAAAAGTCAAAACGGCAAATGGTTAAAAGCCAAAACGGTTTCTTAAGACTGTTTGATCCTGACTTTTTTGTTTGGTTTATTTTTCGACAGCCTCATAACTAAGGTTATTTGTTAATCCTGACTGAACGGTGTTTGCCACACAGTATCTAACAGTACATCGTTTGTTTAGTTAATATTGAAACCAGTTACTTGAATAAAGAAAGTTAAACATGTCATATGAGTTCATTCTTAAACCATTCACTACAAAGGCTGAGTGAACATGTTTGATTCGCTGGTCACAGAGCTCAGTAAGTTGCATCAAGGGCGGATCCGGGACCACCTGGATTCCCCAACACACCCACTCCATATATGCTACAAGGGCAATGTTCTAAGCCTCACAAAGAAGGAATGTGAAGTGATCAAGTTGTTGAAAATTGTTGGTTTGGACTTTGGAAGAAATGAACCCAGGTTTCATCCATAGTCACAAACCACTGCAAGAACCTTTCTGGCTCAGCTTCAGACACACCTAGATTATTAACAGACATATTGTGCATAGTGCATTTTTTTCATCAAATGTCAGAAGCTTTGGGACCAAATGAGCAGATACTTTCTTCATTGCCGAAGTTTCTGTGATAATGAAATGTTCTCTCACAAGGGAAATGCCTTCTGAATTAGAATATGATACGAAGTCATTCAGTCGTCATTTTATCATGGATTCTCTGAATCATTTCTGGTATTGATGAAGTGACAGGCCTTCCAGGATGGAGGTCGTCTTCAAAGCGTTCCCTTCCAAAGTTCAACTCTGCTGCCCAATACAGCAACACAGGAAAAGGCATCCTTCCCTTGTGTTGTACTCATTGATGGCTTGTGGCCTTAAGCCCTTTTTTCTGGAACTAGTTAGTTGTTTGATTTGTTGTTTAACGCTGCACTCAACAATATTCCAGCTATATGAAGGCAGTCTGTAAATAATTGAATATGGACCACAAAATCCAGAGATTGATATTATCAGCATCGATCCACGCAAGTGGGATCGATGACATGCTTCAACCAAGTCACCGAGCCTGACCTTCCAATGCCGTTAGTCGCCTCTTGCGACAAGCATAGACGCCTTTTAAACAACAATGGGTTGCTGAAGACCTATTCTACCCCGGATCTTTACGGGTCTTTTCTGGAAGTACTTGCTCACTGCACCTTCCTCCAGTTTGTCCCTATACCGAAGGTCAACTAACTGTTTCATTTTTTCAATGACTTGTCACAGCAAAACATTGTGCTCCACTGACGCAGGTTTTTGAGAATAAACCTCAGTGACATCATGTAATGTCAACAAGAAAAGATTTCACAATTAAGCAATTCCTTCTATGTGAGGCTCAGAAGTCGTACTGGAACTTATCCTCGTCCTTGGTTTACAGACCTAATTGTGGTCTTGTTGATAGAGCATCACCCAGAGAGTGGAAGGTCAGTGGTTCAATCCCCTGGTTGTGTCATACCAGAAGACGTTAAAAGGTGGTACTTGTTGTTACCCTGCCTGGCACTCGGCACTAACGAGATAAAAGGACTGGTTGGCTGGGAGTCAGTATACTATGTCTGAGTGAAGTATCCATGTTAAACTGCGGCATGGTATCTCAGTGTGCTAGTACTTTAAATCGGCATCAGTCGGGACTAGTACAAGCAGCCACACAAACACACACACACACGTGCATGCACGTCCCTATATTAGTGCAATAATCTTGGACACAACGTTAAACCACATTTCACCTCATGGTATCTCAGTGGGCTAGCACTATAAAACCAGCATTGGACCAGACAGGTAAAAGCTGGTACACACGAACGTCGGAATCTGAGTGAAAATATCTTAAACACAAACCCATTTCACCTCACAGACCTATTGACATGAGATTGATTAAAATGATTGTTGGTGAACCTTTGGTGAAACACACAACATGGTGCTGACAAATCAAGAACCATAAACAGGTTGAAGTTTTCTTACAGACACTGAATTCATTAAATTTCTATTTTCAACATCAGAGTTGTGTGTTGTCTAACACACACTCAGCAATATTCCAGTTCCATGACAATGACGTGTAAATAATCGAGTCAGGACCAATCAATCCAGTGATAAATATTGTGAGCAAAAATCGTGCCTTCCAGCTCAATGACACACATTCAACTGAGTCACGAAGTCGGACCAACCGATCTATTAAGTCGCCTCGACTGGGGACCATTTCTTACCTAGAATCCCCTTGGAGGAGGTGCTTGAGAGTTGCCTATATTTAATATGCTATTCATATGTCTTATGTATGCTCTAAACATAAAAAACCCATGACAACCTGTTTCTGGCGCCTGTGGAGATTCCGGGTTTGAATTGGTCTTCAGCAACCCATGCTTGTCATAAGAGGCGACTAACAAGATCGGGTGGTCAGACTCGCTGACTTGGTTGATCCATGTCATCGTATCCTAGTTGCGTAGATTGAAGCTCATGATGTCAATCACTGGATTGTCTGGTCCAGAACTGATTATTTACAGACCACCGTCATATAGCTGGAATATTGCAGAGTGCGGCATAAAACAAACAAACTTCAGGGAGGTTTCAGTGGCCAAACTAACTGGGCCACAAACATCAGTTGGATGCAAATCCCTTGGATACCTCTTGTAAAATGCACAACAAACCATAATGCATGTTTGAAATATTTATCTATACATAGAGAATAAATAGGATAACAAAAGTATGCCATTAAAATGAAGTAGAGTCAAGTCCAGCTGACTGGAACATAAAGTCTTGCACTTCAGTTTCTGGATATTTCCAGGGTGAGGAGGTAAATGTAACAATGTATCAAGAGTGTTACAGCTGTTACACTATATATCACTGTATATCACACTGACCTGCAGGCAGCAATGTTACAGCTGGGTCACACTGACCTGCAGGCAGCAATGTTACATCTGGGTCACACTGACCTGCAGGCAGCAATGTTACAGCTGGGTCACACTGACCTGCAGTCAGCAATGTTACATCTGGGTCACACTGACCTGCAGTCAGCAATGTTACAGCTGGGTCACACTGACCTGCAGTCAGCAATGTTACATCTGGGTCACACTGACCTGCAGTCAGCAATGTTACAACTTGGTTACACTGACTTGCAGTCAGCAATGTTACAGCTGGGTCATACTGACCTGCAGTCAGCAATGTTACAGCTGGGTCACACTGACCTGCAAGCAGCAATGTTACATCTGGGTCACACTGACCTGCAGTCAGCAATGTTACAGCTGGGTCACACTGACCTGCAGTCAGCAATGTTACATCTGGGTCACACTGACCTGCAGTCAGCAATGTTACAGATGTATCATATTGACCTGCAGGACATAGCACTAAACGGTAGCACTTGCAAATATCATTCAACAGAAAAATAAATACCACAAATATTCAAATTAAGGTAGCGCACGCTACCTAAGATACCACCAAAACAAATAGGACATGAGCATGTTCCACAAAGCCTCTTCCCAGTCAGATGGTCGTAACTCCCACATATGATAGATTTAACAGTAAGATCCCTTTCTGGAAACACAGAAGAGTAGATGATGTTTTTTGAAGGTATTAAACAAATAAATGAATTGGTTCTCAGGCAATGACCTTAGAAAATATAATGTGGGCGGGCACGGTTTTTTTTGGCTTGTTCAAACTAGTATGTAACCAAATAAACAGTTGTGTACCATCAACCTGAGAAAGGGCCTCCCTACATAAACAAGCATACAAACCCCTATTGCCACCATGGCCATAACACGAGATGTGCAGTAAAGCATTGCACATATAAAGGGAAGTAACTGCTCACTATATGTGATAACATTTTTTTTTAGTATTAGGATTTTATATTTTTATTGAAAATGGAAATGAAAACAAAACGTGCGGCAGACTTCATGATGATGTGGGTGGTGCCTGAGAACCAAGACTATTATATTTTTTAGCCCAACAGAAATCAAAGACAAGTTCACAATGAAAAGCGACTTCACCCTGGACATGTGCTCTTAACCTCTGTGCTTCTCATTCCTTCTTTTCAAACACAACTCTTCCTGTCTACTACTTAACAGTGGCCTTTGTGCCTTTCTGCCAGAGCAAGTAAATGAGTCTTTTAGCAAGATTCCAGTATTGGATGACAAGTTCCTATATACTATCTACATAGTATGGTTAAACATTAAACATCTGTCGTAGATCGGCTAGCGTCAGCTTCTGGCTGCTAGCACCAGATCTGGAAAGAGAAAATATAATATATATTTGTACAGAACCAATATTGCCCCATATACAACATTCACATATACTAATAGTGAGTGAGTGAGTGAGTGAGTGAGTGAGTGAGTGAGTGAGTGAGTGAGTTTTTACTCCACAATATTCCAGCAATATAATGGCACCTGACATGGACTTCATACATTCTACATATGTGAGAGAAAAAACATCAGTCTTTAAAAAAATGAATCTGGACCAGACAATACAGTGATTGAGCATCAATCTACACAATTGGGATATGATTACATGCATCAACCATGTCAGTGACAAGCATGCATTGGTTGCTGAAGACGAGGTTGAAGCCGGATCTTCACGAGGAGACACTATCAGGATGTCAAGGATAACAGTGCAGTGCGAAGGGTTTTATACTGTCTCAGCAATCTTCAAGCCATATCACAGGGGACACCAACGTTCACACTCTGATCCCATGTGGAGAATTGAACCCCAGTTTTCATCATGACAAACCAATGGTCTGACCACTTGGCTACCGCCCAATAATACCTTCCCAAGGCAAGGGAGTTAACTGTCTGAAAAAGTCCAGTTTCCACCCTTGACGAACTAGGCTCGATCTTAGAGCAATCCGTGGCTATGTCCCTTCTATGTTCCTCTTATTGACCAATCAGATTCCACCTCTCATTTCACTTAAATTTGCTTCAAACATAATGGCAGTGCCCAGTGAAGACGATCTGATCGATAATCAAGATCTATATTGTAATAAAACAGGTCTTGCTTTTTGAAGTACACGTGAGAACCTTGATTAAAAACATGACAGTACACATGCTTTGCAAATCCTGCCAACAACTGAAATCTGTACATCAGTTTATGAACCAGATGTTGATAACATTACGCAATTTTGATTTGACTATGCACAGACTCGTTAGTCCAGCCAAAATATGACTCGACATTTCCAGCCTAGTTCGAGGGTGGAAACCAGACTTTTATAGTCAGTGAACTCCCTTGCCTCGGGAACATGCCCCCTACCAACACAGACACGGGGAATAACAGACATATTGTCAAATACAATGAGCAGGAAGAATGTGGGCCTACCCTGAAAGAACATTCTTGGCGAGAGAGAGCTTCCTCTTCTGCAGCTCCAGGATCTTCTCCTCTATCGTGTCCTTACACAGGAACCTGGACAGAGATCCTTGTGGTCAGGCAGTGCAAACAACAGTGACACATCTCTCTAAGGGAGATGACATCTCTCCTTTCTACTTCGGGCCAAAGCAACTGACTTACTTGTGTTACTATTGGATAGTGATTCATAAACATCGAATCTGCTTTTTGAAGAGATTTCTATTGAATACAGAAAGGGTTTTGTCACATTTATTCAGTTTTAACATTAAATATTTAGTGGGTGAGTTGGCAGGAGAAAAGAGGGTTGGGTAATAAATGACAGGCAGGTCTGTAAGGCAAGTAATCATTAAACTGGTCTGACGTAATGAGATCAAGTTAGTAATTGGTAAACATAAAAAGATCAATTTGCTTCACTTTCCATTTCGGTCAATTACCGCTGCACTAAGCAATATTCCTGCTATATGACGGCGATCTGTAAATAATCGAGTCTGGACCAGACAATCCAGTGACGGACAACATGAGCATCGATCCTGGGATATAATGACATGCATCAACAAAGTCAGCGAGCCTTACCACCCGATCCTGTTTGTCGCCTCTTACGAAGAGCACAGTCGCCTTTTACAGGAAGTATAGGTTGCTGAAGACCTATTCTACCACGGGTCACTTATGTATAGAGCTTGTATTGTTAGATATCTGGTTTAGAGAGAGTCTGTGTATGGAGGAGGCTGACCTGTGTATAACAACATCCCTCTTCTGACCAACACGGTAGATTCTGTCGCAGGCCTGTTCCTCCAGAGCGGGGTTCCTGTACAACAGTGGGTTGCCATTAGGTCAAACATAGGTCAAACACAGGTCAAACACAGGTCAAACATAGGTCAAACATAAGTCAAACATAGGTCAAACACAGGTCATTATCTCCAAGTTGTTGTTTGTTTGTTGTTTAACTCAGCAATATTTCAGCTATATGATGGCGGTCTGAAAATAATCAAGTCTGGACCAGACAATGCAGTGATTGACATCATTAACATGGATCAACGCAATTGGGATATAATGACATGCATCAACAAAGTCAGCGAGCCTGACAACCCGATGCCGTAAGTCGCCTCTTATGACAAGCATGGGTTTCTGAAGACCTATTCTACCCCGGATCTTCACAGGTCGAGTTAATTGTTGTTGATTGTCATTTACCTAATGAAGGAATACAACTCAATTTTAGCTTGGGACATGCAGAATCTCGTCCAAGTGTCTTTTGATATCAAATATATCATCATGAGTCAATAAAAGTTCAAAACAAATAGGCTTGCCAAGGAGTCGAAAAACTTTGCCAACAGGTGTTGATATATTGAACATCAAAATGCAATGCAAAATTATGTCTGTCTGAATCATTAAAACTATTTCAATTGCAGTATAAACATAATATTTCAATGACGTTCTATTTTCCAAAGTAATATATTCAGATTGTCCTCTTCTGATTTTCTTCACTCACGATAGAGTGGTGTTACAGACAAGGAGATCACCTCTCAGTGCAGGGGGGCTGGTCGGGAAGCCTAGTGGTTAAAGCGTTCGCTCCTCAGACCCGGGTTAGATTCCCGACATGGGTACAATGTGTGAAGCCCATTTCTGGTGTCCCCGCCGTGATATTGCTGGAATATTGCTAAAAGCGGCGTAAATGCATACTTACTCACTCACTCACTCACTCAGTGCAGGGCTTCTGAGGATGAACAATGTCCTGTAGATGACGTTAAGTGAAGTGTGCCAAATGTCATCAGCCTGTACATGTCAAGTTGGTCAAGTGGTCAAAATCCCATTAACCACCAGGCTACACCACCGCCACCCTCGTACTACGTCCTACAGACATGTAAAGAAGCAAAGATTTGGTTGGTTGGTTGGTTTGTTGTTTAACGCCGCACTCAGCAATATTACAGCTATATGACGGCGGCCTGTAAATAATCGAGTCTGGACCAGACAATCCAGTGATTAATATCATGAGCATCGATCCACACAATTGGGATTGATGACATGTATGAACCATGTCAGCGAGCCTGACCACCCGATCCTGTTAGTCGCCTTTTGCAACAAGCGTAGTCACCTTTTACAGCAAGCATGGGTTGCTGAAGACCTATTCTACCCCGGAATCTTCACGGGTCAAAGAAGCAGTGAGAGAGAGTGGAGAATGTGTTCCTGCCCCTACCAGTGGTTATCTAACAGGAACAGATGACTCCCACCGATGAGGTTGAGGCCAACACCGCCGGCCTTCAGCGACACCAACATCACCTGCAAACAGGCAGTACTGAGAGTTACCTCCCTTGGAAATGTTTTAACACAATAACAGTTAAACTTTAACATCAGATGCTAGTTCAGTATTCTATGGCACTTAACCAGGATTCCAAACTAAGAGGCCCCAAAAGGCAAACTGGGACAAAAATTGTTATTTTATTCAAATTGGGATTCTTTTACAGTTCTTATTTTCTTAAATTAACAGATATTTTAACATTGAATTTTGACATCCTATTCAATGCAATAATACTTAGCATTAAAATCTCTTCCTCTTTATTAGTCCTGTTATCAGTGAAATACTGGTACAGGTTACAAATACAAATCCATTACATAAGTTTTTAGTCATTAGTTACATACATGTATATGAACATGAATTGGGAAATCTTAATTCCAATTTGGGATATTTAAATGACATTTGCAGCAGACTCAGCTTCTGAGCAGGTCTAGATAAATCCCTGACACTAGTTGAGGAGAAATTGGGTTTAACGTCGCGTCCAAGATTATTGCACTAATATAGCGACATGCATGCATGTGTGTGTGTTTGTCTGCTTGTACTAGTCCGGACTGATGCCGATTTATAGTGCTAGTACAGTGATATACCATGCCACAGTTTCACATGAATACACCACTCAGACACAGTATACTGACTCCGAGCTGACCAGTCCTTGTTTTATAGCCCCTTAATGCTGAGCGCCAGACAGGGTCACAACAAGTACCATCTTTTAACGTCTTTTAGTATGACGCGGCCCGGGATCGAACGGGGGCAGACGCTCTAACCCTCGACCATGGAGGCGGTTCTGACACTAGTTGAATCGAGCTAAAGAAATATATATACTGATGGAAACAAATAAGGGAACGCAATATTGTAGAAGACTATATCCTGCCATGTTGTAGATGAACGCTGTGTGTCCGTGTCACGAGATGGGAGACATGGTACCCAATGATCTCCTTATCTCAGTCTCCTGTCAAATACACAGGACTTTCCAGGTCTTTACTTTTCATTAATACCTACATCAATGACTTCGTGTACATATAAATATTCAACTGTGGGATCAATAGGTCACCTGGCTCAAACATGTCAACAGACTTTCAAGACTAGACAATATTTTTCCTCAAAAGTTTTTTTTGTGAAAGAAAATCCCAAAAGAGCAGTATTGAAATACTTGTATGTTTTTTATCAAACCTTCACCAGGTTTTGTTATTTCGGTATTGAGTCCACCTGCCAGAAACACTTGTCTCTAAAATTCTGCAGGAGTCTATCTCGCTTCTCAAGCTGTAGTTCAATCTTGTTAACACCATGTTACTCTCACTTACCTCTGCCCCTTTTGGGTTTGTGTTGAAATCTTCCACCATGTCGATCCTCTTCTTGGCGGGGATGCTGCCCTGTATCACGTTGTAGGTGATGTTGACCCTCCGCAGGTGCACGGCGACGATGTCCAGCATCTTCGTCCACTGGGACACCACCACACTACACAAAATACAGGGATGCCAAGCTGATCAAGTGAATGTGACACTATTCTTCTACTTAATTTGAAACCGAATGCTTTAATGTCAGGTTAAGGTCTAGAATGTCAATAAATCTGAAAATGATCCGATATCAAACAAATCCAGTCTTCATAGGTTATGAGTAGCCATATTTTTATGGATCAATACTTAGGCTATCGATGTATTCATATGCACACGTCTTTGTGAAAATTCTTAACTTAGAGATAACAATGAAAAATTGATACCTTGTTTTAAGCATTCAGAATCAAGCATTCTTCAATGTCATGAAACCATGTTAATTCTAAAAGTAAAGCGTTTGGTTCTACATTAAACAGTGAGACGACCTGAAATTTCAAACCACAGTACCGGTAGGTTTATCTCCTAAATCACCCCTCCTACTTTCTTATCAGTTTTCGAAGAGATGCATAAATAATCAAAGTATCATCCAGAATATCAGGGATTCAAACCACAGCCCGCAGTCACTAGGGTCACAGTAGTGCCAAGTGAATGGTAAGGCCTTACACCACTGGGCCAGCGGAAACTCTCAATGAGTGAACAGGATAGGATCATTTGGAGTGCTGATGTTCAAAGAGTGATGACGTTCAAAGAGTGTTGGTGTTCCTCCATCACAGCATCAGGTTGTATCTCACCTCTTTATAACAGATCTTGGTTTGCTTTCTTTCTTAATTGTTTGCAGCGTCGACATTAATTCTTTCAACTGAAAGAAAAACACAATAACTGTCAAGATGCGGGATGCAACTTTACCTGAGACTTTACAAGCCTGAACACTGCTCACCTCATAAAGTTGGTGGGTTAGTGGGCCAAAATCTGTTTTTATGCTATTTTCCATTTGTTATACAATTTAAAACATAGGTAATGGTTGAATGCTTTAGTTGTCTGTTGTTGTTTTAAGCTGCACTCCAGCTATATGATAGAGGACTGTAAATAATCAAGTCTTGAAAAGAATCTCCAGTAGGGGTGTCACGATATATAGAAATATTGATATATTGCTATTGGTAAGCACTTAAAGTCAATAAATCAATTGTTAAATCAGTTTCCGATCAATAGTATCGATTTCAGTTAGGAATTTTGATAGTTTCGATTGTATTTCTAACACATCAATGAAAAACATGCAATGCTGTTCAAATTTGTTTTTCTTTTGATCATGAGTGGTAGTAATTTACACATGGTAATGTGGAAGTTTCTTTTTCTTAAATCATTAGGGTAAAGAAAAAACAAATCAGTCATATCTCAAACTTTACTTTTTATTTGTTATGGTTATCACAGTTAAAGGAAACTTCAGTTCCAAGGTTTAATTCAATATCAATAGTTATCGCAATAGTGATTTCCAGACCAATAGTAACCCCTAAAAGCCAGTGATTGACATAATGAGCATCGATCCACGCCAATTGGGATACGATGAAATGCATCAACCAAGTCAGCAAGCCTGACCACCCGATCCTGATTTTATTGCAGGGTTATTATTCTGTAAGTTTGATTCACATGTTAAATGTTTTGGCATCATTCAAGAACAAAATTCAATAGAAAATCTTGAAAATAATTCAAATTAATGTACTGACTGATAATAAGGGCAATGTCCTCACTTTTTCAGCAATTCTGCAGAAAGTTACATTTTCTGTAAATCTGTCTGTGATGGTGGAATCACAGAATTTGTCGTGGCCTTGGTCCTGTTCCACGAAGCGATCTTAGCGCTACAGTTGTCGTAAGTCTGTGTTAAAGTATGGGAGTTATGATCGCCGTAGTGCTAAGATCGCTTTGTGGAACGGGGCCCTGGTGTTTGGGCAATATACCTTCGTGCTTGAAGCGGACTTTTCAAACAAGGGGGACGACCCCGCCTTGGCCCCGTCCTCCCCTGCTGACATCTCCTCCAACATCATCCCCTTCATCTGCTCCTCCAACGTCAACTCGATGCCCTCATTCTCCATCGTCTCCTGCTCAATGTGCTGCAGCAACCACATCAATACATCATTAAGTTATACACATCTCAAAATTGTGGTGTAGTAGAAATAAGACCACAACCTGTGGTGCAATGACAAAGGAAATGACAACAAGAGGTTCAAAAGTAAGGGAGATGACAAGAAGAGGTTCAATAGTAAGGGAGATGACAACAAGAGGTTCAATAGTAAGGGAGATGACAACAAGAGGTTCAGTAGTGAGGGAGATGACAACTAGAGGTTCAGTGTAAGGGAGATGACAACTAAAGGTTCAATAGTAAGGGAGATGACAAGAAGAGGTTCAATAGTAAGGGAGATGACAACACAAGGTTTAATAGTAAGGGAGATGACAAGAAGAGGTTCAATAGTAAGGGAGATGACAACAAAAGTTCAGTAGTGAGGTAGATGACAACAAGAGGTTCAGTGTAATGGAGATGACAACTAGAGGTTCAGTGTAAGGGAGATGACAACTAGAGGTTCAATGGTAAGGGAGATGACAACAAGGGGTTCAATAGTAAGGGAGATGACAAGAAGAGGTTCAATAGTAAGGGAGATGACAACACAAGGTTCAATAGTAAGGGAGATGACAACACGAGGTTCAATAGTAAGGGAGATGACAAGAAGAGGTTCAGTAGTAAGGGAGATGACAACACGAGGTTCAATAGTAAGGGGGATGACAACACGAGGTTCAATAGTAAGGGAGATGACAAGAAGAGGTTCAGTAGTAAGGGAGATGACAACAAGAGGTTCAATGGTAAGGGAGATGACAACTAGAGGTTCAATAGTAAGGGAGATGACAACAAGAGGTTCAATAGTAAGGGAGATGACAACAAGAGGTTCAGTAAGGAGGGAGATGACAACACGAGGTTCAATAGTAAGGGAGATGACAACAAGAGGTTCAGTAGTGAGGGAGATGACAACAAGAGGTTCAGTAGTAAGGGAGATGACAACTAGAGGTTCAATGGTAAGGGAGATGACAACTAGAGGTTCAATAGTAAGGGAGATGACAAGAAGAGGTTCAGTAAGGAGGGAGATGACAACACGAGGTTCAATAGTAAGGGAGATGACAACACGAGGTTCAATAGTAAGGGGGATGACAACACGAGGTTCAATAGTAAGGGAGATGACAAGAAGAGGTTCAGTAGTAAGGGAGATGACAACAAGAGGTTCAATGGTAAGGGAGATGACAACACAAGGTTCAGTAGTAAGGGAGATGACAACAAGAGGTTCAATAGTAAGGGAGATGACAACAAGAGGTTCAGTAAGGAGGGAGATGACAACACGAGGTTCAATAGTAAGGGAGATGACAACAAGAGGTTCAGTAGTGAGGGAGATGACAACAAGAGGTTCAGTAGTAAGGGAGATGACAACTAGAGGTTCAATGGTAAGGGAGATGACAACTAGAGGTTCAATAGTAAGGGAGATGACAACAAGAGGTTCAATAGTAAGGGAGATGACAACAAGAGGTTCAGTAAGGAGGGAGATGACAACACGAGGTTCAATAGTAAGGGAGATGACAACACGAGGTTCAATAGTAAGGGAGATGACAAGAGGTTCAATGGTAAGGGAGATGACAAGAAGAGGTTCAATAGTAAGGGAGATGACAAGAAGAGGTTCAGTAGTAAGGGAGATGACAACACGAGGTTCAATAGTAAGGGAGATGACAACACAAGGTTCAAAAGTAAGGGAGATGACAACAAGAGGTTCAGTAGTGAGGGAGATGACAACAAGAGGTTCAATAGTAAGGGAGATGACAACAAGAGGTTCAGTAGTGAGGGAGATGACAACAAGAGGTTCAATAGTAAGGGAGATGACAACAAGAGGTTCAGTAGTAAGGGAGATGACAACACGAGGTTCAATAGTAAGGGAGATGACAACAAGAGGTTCAGTAGTGAGGGAGATGACAACAAGAGGTTCAGTAGTAAGGGAGATGACAAGAGGTTCAATAGTAAAGGAGATGACAACAAGAGGTTCAATAGTAAGGGAGATGACAACAAGAGGTTCAATAGTAAGGGAGATGACAACAAGAGGTTCAATAGTAAGGGAGATGACAACAAGAGGTTCAATAGTAAGGGAGATCATAACCCATGGTGTAATGCTGAGGAAGATCACAACTTTAGGTTCAACGTTAAGGGAGACAACTCCTGCACTTACATCCCTCATGAGGCTGAGATGGCAGCAGCACTGACGAAGTCGCAGGAGGAGGACCAACAACTCGCTTGCCCCAGCCTTCTTTCCTTGTGGCTGAGGGACGTTGTCAAACCCTGCCCCATGGGAGGTCCACGCCCCTCCCCTCCCGCTCTGTGAACTGCTGTCCCTGAAGGGGTTGGACGATGACGAAGACTCGGAGGTACCTCGACTTATCCCCATCTCCTTCTCCTCGTGACGTTTGACATAGTCCTGCACAGTCGATCTGGAAAAGAGCGGCTTTGATGTTCAATTCTTTGAACAAGTTTAAAAAGAGAGCTTTATGTTGTTTTCCTTTAAGTTTTTTTTGCAAGTTTGTAGTTTAATGCCTCACTCAGCTACATTCTAGCTATCAGACAGCAGTCTGATAATAATCTAGTCCGGACCAGACAATCCGGTGATCAACCTCTTGAGTATCAATCTAAACAATTGGGATATGATGACATGCATCAACCAAGTCAGGGAGCCCGATCCCATTAGTTGCCTCTTACGACAAGCATGGGTTGCAGAAGGCCAATTGTAACCCGGATCTTCATGGGTCTAGTCTTAATGTAAAGAAGCACAGCATAACAGTTAAACTCCATGTTCGAGAATCTTAAACATATAATAGAAGAAATGGTTATCTTAAATTCTTTTCACAAAGCCGCTTAATTCAGTATGGTCATATGTTCATGTGTTTCCATGTGTTGGCCAGTTTACTGGTGCCAAAATACACTTATCACATCATCACAAGGTACTTTCAGAACAAAAAACTGATTTCCAAGTGAGCCATGAATGCACCTGGGACCTATTTCAACCATGCCATGATGATTTTAACCATGCCATGTTGATTTCAACCATGCCATTATGATTTCAACCATGCCATGATGATTTCAACCACGCAATGATGATTTCAACCATGCCATGTTGATTTCAACCATGCCATTATGATTTCAACCATGCCATGATGATTTCAACCACGCAATGATGATTTCAACCATGCCATGTTGATTTCAACCATAAAAGGAATTTCAAACCCTTGATATGAACAGTCTGCAAAATCATATCAACATGTTAAATAAAAAGAAAAAACTCAATTGTATGCATACAACGGAACAATGAGGCAGAGTTGAGCCGATTGTTTAGTTTGTTAAAAACATCTTACTTTGTCTGGGCAAAGACTTTGTCATATATCTTTCTCTCCTCCGGTGTCAGCTGGACCTCAGAAGTTTCTACTGACTTCGTTGGTAGATTCACCTGACGAAAAAGATGAACAATGTTCAAAGTAAATTGAGAGTTTACATGCTTTAGACTGGTGATAATTACAGTAGACAGTCTACATACCCACTGTACACAGTTTACCTACTCATTACAGATTTCTACTGCTGACTGTCGAGAGGTAAGGGAGACAAAGATGCTTACTAAAGGTTTCCCTTCTTTCCCAGTCTGGTTCTTGGTGCGTCGTAGCAGCAGCGACCTGACGATGGTGTTCAGTTTGGTCGTCCCTTGGGCTGGGGAATAATCAAGCCAACCTCTTCATTAAGATAGACCATAGTTCATGTGAGTTAGGACCTACTGTTACTGCTGTCAGCAGTATTCCAGCTATGTAACAATGGCCGGTGCATATAACAATGGCCTGTGCATATAACAATGGCCTGTAAATATGACAATGGCCTGTGCATATAACAATGGCCTGTAAATATGACAATGGCCTGTGCATATAACAATGGCCTGTGCATATAACAATGGCCTGTGCATATAACAATGGCCTGTGCATATAACAATGGCCTGTAAATATGACAATGGCCTGTGCATATAACAATGGCCTGTAAATATGACAATGGCCTCTGCATATAACAATGGCCTGTAAATATGACAATGGCCTGTGCATATAACAATGGCCTGTAAATATGACAATGACCTGTGCATATAACAATGGGCTGTAAATATAACAATGGCCTGTGCATATGACAAAGGCCGGTGTATATAACAATGGCCTGTGCATATAACAATGGCCTGTGCATATAACAATGGCCTGTAAATATGACAATGGCCTGTGCATATAACAATGGCCTGTAAATATGACAATGGCCTGTGCATATAACAATGGCCTGTGCATATAACAATGGCCTGTGCATATAACAATGGCCTCTACATATAACAATGGCCTGTGCATATAACAATGGCCTGTAAATATGACAATGGCCTGTGCATATATGGCCTGTGCATATAACAATGGCCTGTAAATATGACAATGGCCTGTGCATATAACAATGGCCTGTGAATATAACAATGGCCTGTGCATATGACAATGGCCGGTGCATATAACAATGGCCTGTGCATATAACAATGGCCTGTAAATATGACAATGACCTGTGCATATAACAATGGCCTGTAAATATAACAATGGCCTGTGCATATGACAATGGCCGGTGCATATAACAATGGCCTGTGCATATGACAATGGCCTGTGCATATAACAATGGCCTGTGCATATAACAATGGCCTGTAAATATGACAATGACCTGTGCATATAACAATGGCCTGTGCATATAACAATGGCCTGTGCATATGACAATGGCCTGTGCATATGACAATGGCCTGTGCATATAACAATGGCCTGTGCATATAACAATGGCCTGTGCATAATCAAGTCAGTCAAACCAGTGGTAGATAGATATTGAGTGACACTTACATTTCCCCGTGTCCACATGCTTCTTCCACACCTTGTACTCATCGAATGGCGAACATCTCAGAAATCTGAAAATACACATTCAACATGGTTTTGGGTATTTTTTGATTATTATTACATAATATTTAAACTCAAAAGATGTTTCAATGAAATCTCTTTTCAGACTGAAAAAAGCTATAATACAACAGAGTATCAAATATGTTCTAAAATCAGCCATTGTAACAGAAACTATACATGTTAAACCTGTCAAGTTACCATGGTTACAATGAAACAATTTCACCACATTCACGATATATGACGATTTGTTTGTCTAAGTATGTGTATGTTAAACAACATTCCACAAAATCTGCAGTGGTCTATGCATTCGCAGTTACAATCTCATGGAATCACGTGACTGGATGGTAGAATCACGATGGCCTGTAAGTCATGAATCCTGGGCCAGGGCACAAAGTTTATTTTAGCACTACGACTATAGTAAGCCACTGTTAAAGCATGGGACTTCGTTTACCTTAGTCCTAAGTTGGCTTTGTGGAACGGTGCCTTGGTCGTTTTTCTCACCTGAGCAGAGAGTACATATCCAGCAGGTCGTTCTGTATGGGGGTTCCAGTGAGAGCCCAGCGGAAGTTGGCTCGAAGCTTCGACACGGACATGGCTGTCAGACTCTTGTGATTCTTGATGTTGTGACCCTCGTCTAAAATTATTCTCTCCCATCCGATCCTCAACATCATCGGCTGTGGGCCTGTCTTTTCCTCTGAATCCTGATACAGCAAGTTACTCACGTTGAGGTATGAGTACTTAACACTGCAGATCCTCAATACAACTTAGCTGTAGTGAGTGAGTTTGATTTTACGCCGCTTTTAGCAATATTCCAGCAATATCACAGCAGGGACACCAGAAATGGACTTCACACATTGGACCCATGTCGGAAATCGAACTCGGGTCTTCGGCATGATGAGCGAACGCTTTAACCACTAGGCTACCTGACCAACCCCAACTTAGCTGTAATTAATCCTGAATGCTTAACAAAGATCAGTTACTGGGTGGGTGACGAGAAAAGGGTTTAACATCGTGTTCAAGATTATTTCACCCAAATAGTAACAGGCATACATGTGTGTATGGCTGCTTGTGCATGTCTGGAATCATGACGCTTAGTGCTAACCATGTTAAGATACCATGCCACAGTTTAACATCAATACCCTACTCAGACACAGTATACTGACTCCAAGCCAAACAGTTCTTGTTTTAATCTGTTTATGCCGAGTCCCAGGCAACAAGTACCATCTTTTAACATCTTTAGGTATCAGAAAGCATGGAATATTCTATCCACTAAAATCAAAGACCCTCTATCCACTAGACAATGGAGACAGTTAGATCCATTCTTGAACAAAATGACATGGAAAATGGCCCTATTGTGTTTGAGAAGATTTTCACAGTACCCTGTATTAATAAAAATTCCCTTAAACTATACACACATAATGCTCCTCAAATAACTCACACATACATATATCCACTCAAATATTCCAGATACACACAGAATATTACCTCAAAGAGCTCCTGCACATACATAAATCACTTTCTTTATCCTGTTCACCTTTTTATCATCTGTGACGGGTTCATCTGCACTCTCCCCTTTGACGACGCCCACTTCCTTGCTGACGATGTTGTAGGTGGTCAGGACAACGTCATTCTTTGCAAGCCTGCACAGAGCACATAGTGTTTACCCACACCTTGAACAGTTTTACAAGCTTAATGTGAGAGTGAAGTCCAAAATGAGTTGAAGTAAAATGGGGTTTGACATTGCGTTCAAGATTGTTGCACTTATATAGTTGGTTGGTTGGTATGTTGTTTTACACCGCACTCACCAATATTCCAGCTATATGACGGCGGTCTGTAAATAATCAAGTCTGGACAAGACAATCCAGTATTTGACATCATGAACATGGATCCACGCAATTTGGATACAATGACATGCATCAACCGAGTCAGCGAGCCTGACCCCCGATCCCGTTAGTTGCCTCTTATGACAATGCACTTATATACAAGCATACACATGTACGTGTGGCTGCCTGTACTACTACTGGCCAATTTTATATTCCTAGTACACTGAGATACCATGCCGCAGTTTAACATGAAGACCCCACTCAGACACATCATACTGACTCCGAGCCAACCAGTCCTTGTTTTAGGCCCATAATGCCGAGGGCCAAGAAAGTAACAAGTACCTTCTTTTAACATGTTCTGGTATGACACGGACAGTCATCGAACACCTGACCTTCCGCTCTTTGGTATGACACGGACAGTCATCAAACACCTGACCTTCCGCTCTCTTGGCGGACGCACTACCACTAGACCACAGAGGCGGCAAAGTCCAAAATGATTTAGGTTTCTACAGGTACAGGTCTGATTATAGACGGTGATACACGGTAGTGGGACTATGGCGGCTACAACTGACTTGAGTATATTTCTCTCCCTGTTAGCTCCATGGTAGACTTCAACTTTCAGAAGTCCTGGTCGTGTTCGCTTCTCAATCTCCTTCTGCCATTGATAGATGAGGGACGCTGGACACACCACAAGAGTTGCCCGTGACGGCACGACCGATGCATCCACTGAGAAGACATAGAACATTATGACACACATAACTTAGAAGAGATAACGGTCAGATGGAATGGGGTTTAACGTTGCATTCAAGAATATCTTATGTCCATGTCTGAGATTGATGAGATCTGATTGGTTCATGTGATCTTGATAAAATACTACTCCGCTACAAAGCAAAAAACTCCAATGAAAGTCAATTGACACCGCTAGATTGAACAGCCCTCTTCTGTCAATTATGAATTTGTTTTAATTCTTTAACAACAGCATATTAAAACATGTCGGCAAGATAAAATCATTACTGTGGTATCACTCTGGGTAAATGTGGTAATAATGTCCCTCGTTTGGTTTTATAAAACGTGGAATGCATAACACGACATATACCCCTGCAGCTATTATATATAACATATTATAATATTAACAATAGAAATATGAATCAATTGGGTGTTCTTTAACTTCTTTTGGGTAGTATATATTGTTGCTTGTCAGCTCCAGGAAGTATGGAGGGAGTCCTGGGCCCCGAAATCTCTAGGGGGAATACAGTCGAGAGGTCCCCGGAATCTCTAGGGGGAATACAGTCGAGAGGTCCCCGGAATCTCTAGGGGGAATACAGTCGAGAGGTCCCCGGAATCTCTAGGGGGAATACAGTCGAGAGGTCCCCGGAATCTCTAGGGGGAATACAGTCGAGAGGTCCCCGGAATCTCTAGGGGGAATACAGTCGAGAGGTCCCCGGAATCTCTAGGGGGAATACAGTCGAGAGGTCCCCGGAATCTCTAGGGGGAATACAGTCGAGAGGTCCCCGGAATCCTTTGGGGGAATACAGTCGAGAAGTTCCCGGAATCTCTAGGGTGAATACAGTCGAGAGGTCCCCGGAATCTCTAGGGGGAATACAGTCGAGAGGTCCCCGGAATCTCTAGGGGGAATACAGTCAAGAGGGAACAAGATGGCACACCACTGTAGCTTACACTTCTCCAGTTCCTTGTCCCTGTTCAGCCAGGCTGACTTCTCCTCATCCGTGCCAGACTCCAGCATCTCCCGCTGTTTCACAATATGGGAGATCATCGTCAACGTCTTCCCAAGTCCCATATCATCAGCTGCAAACAAAACACAACTGTGTGATTACCTTTATTCTACCATGACTTTCTTAGAATCCTGCATTCAGATTGGTCCATCAACAACATCAAATACACTTTGACCATAATTTTGTCGATGACCCCATCAACACAAATGTAATTTTTGTATTCCAAAGCAACCAGTGTGCAATTTCAATGCTGACTTTTCGGAATAAACATTGTGAAACACTGTTGTGAAGCTAGATTATTTACTGTAAGTGAGTCAATATATTTCAGTGAGAAAATGGCCTGGATGAACAGGAACCAAGTATATTGTGAAATTCAAGTGTTCACATCAGTTTTCACGTTTACAACTCCATAAATGTAAAAACATATAAAAGTCAACTCTTTATATGAATATGTCAACAATAACAACTTCAGAGAATGCTTATACAATCATTAACAAACAAAAACCTCAGGACAACAATAAGAAATCAGTTACATCAAAAAGTGCGATCATGCAACACAAGCCCTGGACATTCCGTGTTCAGCCAATCAGGAAACAGTAGTCCATTATTGGGCAGGGCCTGTTTTTTTTCGGTTAACTTGAATTTGATGATTAATATCATAACATGTCGCCATAACGATGGTGTGTACTTAAGAACGAGTGAGTTGGATGTCAAGCTGCTTTGAACACTATTCCAGTTACATCACGGCATGTCATCTTGATCTGTGAGGAAAGCCCAAATTGATGCAGGCAGAGACGTTTACCTCTTAAGTGAAACCCACGAACATGGGTATGGTGCTGACAAACCTAGAAACATAATCAGGACCAACCAGGATCCAAACCCACAATCATAGGTTTCTGACACACCAAGGGACACAACTGCAGTGCCTCCGATGACCAGGCCATCCATCATATTTGAAACCTTGTCTAGTAAGCCTCAGATGACAGCATGTCCCCTTGTACTTCAGGACTAACTCTAGGCCTTGTTTCGTTTTCTTGAATAACACATACAGGGTCTCTATTGTCTAGTGTCTCTTATAAACCTCCAGTGACATCATCCTATTGTTCTCCAGTTAGGTTAAATTTCATAAACATGGATATTTTACACACCGTTCTGGGTTTTTTATATTTAGAACTTCCGGAGCTATTGTAACATCTGGATGTCCCTCAATAGAGACACATTTTGCATTTGATTATTTTTTGTCTTTTTGTTTCACGCCGCACTCAGCAATATTCCAGCTATATGACAACGGTCTGAAAATAATTGAGTCTGGACCAGACAATCCAGTGATTGATATCACGAGCATCGATCCACGCTTCACAGGACATTTTGCATTTGAACACAATGTAGACCAGGGGATGGGAGGAATGATGTAAAATCAAATGACAGTGGCTCATGCAATCTTCATATCTGTTATCAGGTGAGTGAATCACTAGACAACAGAGGCGCTGACAAATCACAACACTTTTAAGAACCTCTTTTTCAAATACATGTCCCAGAAGACATATTTTCCTATGGTTCTGGGAAAGTAAGTTTAAAGCATAAAATTATTGATAAATGTTCTGTAAAATTTGGGTTAAATGATACACTTCTCCTTTGGCTTACACAAGGGCTAATTGGAGCAGTGCATTTTATATGTCAAACATGGTCAACAAAAGTTACGGACAGACCTACCCAGAATTCCTCCACACGGTGTTTGTTTCTCTCGCCATGACAACCAAGCTAGGGCCTGTCTCTGGTGGATCATGAGGGGAACGGTCAGACCCCGGGGGTCCTCCAGCTCCTCACTCTCTGAGGGACACGACTCCAGCTGCCTGGCAACAGGGGAGGTAATCCATGCACAAGGAACATTGTACAAGTTAACTGTAAATGTGGTTATTGGTCTCCCTTTAGAGACACCCCAGCATAACAACAGAGTAGTCTCCCTTTAGAGACAACATAGCATAACAACAGAGTGGTCTCCCTTTAGAGACACCCCAGCATAACAACAGAGTAGTCTCCCTTTAGAGACAACATAGCATAACAACAGAGTGGTCTCCCTTTAGAGACACCCCAGCATAACAACAGAGTAGTCTCCCTTTAGAGACAACCTAGCATTACAACAGAGTAGTCTCTCTTTAGAGACACCCAGCATCACAACCGACTGGTCACAACAGAGTGGTCTACTCTTAGAGACACCCCAGCATAACAACAGAGGTCTGCTTTTAGAGACAACCTAGCATTACAACAGAGTAGTCTCCCTTTTGAGACAACCAGCATCACAACAGACTGGTCTGTTTTAAGAGACACCCTAGCATCACAATGGACTAGTCACAACACAGTAGTCCCCCTTTAAAGACACTCCAACAGCACAACAGAGTGGTCCCCCTTTAAAGACAGACTAGTCATGGCTGACCTACTTGTGCAGTTTCTCCAGAGCCTCCTTTGTGATGGAGGAGACCTCCCGGAGTCTTGCCCCAGTCATCCTGCCCCCGTACAGCTGCATGGCCTGGGGGTTCGCTGAAACAGCACCCGTTCTTGAATAAGTACAGATCTAATGCAATCATTTCAACCATATTACAATGTTTACAATCAGCTGTTTTTCATATTTCATTATCACAAAAACTTGTACCAGTACTAAGGAACAGCTCTGAGTGAAGGTATCACTTATTTCCATTTAGACAATATTTCAAGGGAACAATAATTTTATATGCAACCTCAGGAAATACAGGAGGTCTTTCTGCAATGTGCATTGCTGTGTCATGAGTTATGGTATCAGTTTTTATAATTTTTATTTCTATTGTATGCCAGAGTATCATATCTGACTTAAGGAAATATATCTTTCAATATTAACTCGTGCAATATAGTCAGCTTTTTGTTGGCAAACAAAACACTCAGCAATATTCCAGCTGAATGAATTCGGCCAGTAAATAGTCAAGACTGGACCAGACAATCCATTGATTGATATGACCAACATTAAAATGGCATCAGGTATGTTGACATGTTATCAACCAAGCCATCAAGCATGACCTTTTGATTCATATTGTTGCCGGTTATGATGTTTGTTTGTTTGTTTGTTTGTTTGTTTGCTTTTTAATTTTTACAAGCTCATTCCATGCCCAGTACAATCCCACAGTTCTGCGGTAACCATGGCGACCTACTTGCATACATCTGCTGCAGCACGTGGGGTGGAATCTGTACTGCGTGTTGTAGGAGAGATGTCTGACGTGGTCCAGTACTCCCTTGAGATGTCATTACGACCTTGGAACCATCTGGCATCACCTTGATCACTTGTGGCCCATTTGCCTGTCCAGTCGGAACTGTCATAACCTGGGTAACTGGGGGTACAACTCGAGGCCCTTTGTCTACATCCACCGACGGAATGATTCCTGAAAGGAACGAAAGATATCTCAATCCAAAGAGAAACCTGTATTACAACTGTTGTAAGCCAGTGTAATGGCATGAGTGTTTTCTTTGTGTTAGCAGTAAGATGGCCTTGTGGACAGATGGCCTTGTGGACAGAAGCCCTGTCATGAGAACACCATCTGTCTGAGAAGAACAGTTGATTCCTCACACATCTGATGCAACAGCAGAAAGTAATGGCTTCTTTGGCGGCCATGTTTTTCATAAGCACAATACCTTTCAAGGCCAAGTTTTGTTGATAGTAATACCGCTTTTATCAATTTTCAGTTACATCAAGAATGTCAGCCAATGACAAATAATTTTTTTTATTTTTTTTTAACGCCACACTCAGCAATATTTCAGCTATATATTGGTGGTCTGTAAATAATCGAGTCTGTATCAGACAATCCAGTAACTGATTCATGAGCATCAATCCACACATCTGGGATACGATAACATGCATCAACCAAGACAGCAAGGCTGACCACCCAGTCCCGTAAAATTAGATCTTAGTTCACACTGCACCTAGAGTCACTTCATATCGACCTTTCATCTGACCAATCAGAGAATCGCATACCAGATACAGAAAGTGCCAGTCAGAATGTGTTTTCCAATAATGCAACCTTGAAAAGGTTACCACTGAGTTTTCCAAACAGCAATTATAGGTTGTACGACTGATTCCGTCAATATCATTGTCTGTCTCTTGCTTCAATGTCTATCTCTTTTATACATTTTAATTGGAAAAGACTTTCTATAGCCCTTTGGAAAAAGTGCCACACAATTGTCTTCTGTATAGTTTTCATATTTTGAACTGATATTTGTCAAAGAGAAGTCTGGAATGGAAGTAACCAGTTTGAAACTAGTGCCCTAAAGCTAGAGAAACCTGCTTTCTGATTGGCTAATGTTGACTTCTTGTTAGTCATTTCATTGATCGGCCTAAGTTTGCAAAAGGTCGTTCTGATGTGACGTATCATTGGATGTCCTCAGAACTTTGCATAGCAGTAGCGAGCACTAAGATATGATTTTGATAAGATTAATATTGACCAGACTGTCACCTTTAGCGATCCTCTCATCCAACTCTCTGACACTGGTGCTGAGGGTCTCTATCACCTGCGTCAGTTTAACGCCACCATCAGGAAGATTGGACAGTTTCACTCTACGAGCAATTTCCTGCAAGATGAATAATTCCAAAATCAGAGTATTTCTTTATTTTTTTATACTTATCTTGCATTACATGTTGTACATTGCTCTTACTAACGAAGTCCTAACTAGAAATGACTGACAACCTATTAGCGTCCTCATTAACTCTTTTGCCCAACAAATGACACATCCCCTATATGTCATCAGTGTCTTCGAAACTTCCCTCAGGGCAAAGGGGGCAAAGGATAGGGTGCACAAAGGAGTGCACATCAATCCACCCCCCTCTGGATCTGCCTACACAAACAAGTGAAATGTGTCTAATTCTAAAATCAGTAAAATATCTTTAATTCTAGAATAATTTCAAATCTCAA
This sequence comes from Haliotis cracherodii, assembly GCF_022045235.1. Taxonomy (NCBI): domain Eukaryota; kingdom Metazoa; phylum Mollusca; class Gastropoda; order Lepetellida; family Haliotidae; genus Haliotis; species Haliotis cracherodii. The sequence continues at coordinate 48,983,310 of NW_027266343.1, forward strand.
TTGATCAGTGAGATTCTTAAACATAGGAAGCTGTATCAAAATAAATAATAGTATTTTATGTTTACTCCATCAATATTTAGGCTGCATAAGTGAGAATTAATATTAGTTTGCCAGAAGTCAGGAACCTATTTTCTAAAACCTGCCAGCACAATCTATCACACTAACCTTGTTTTTATGGAGGGCTTGAAGTAAGTCTCTCTTCCGAGAGATGGCTTGTTCCAAAGTGAGGTCTAAGAAAGGGTTGTCTTCCCCTTGTCCCAAACCCATTTTCTTCACTTCATTACTAAGAGAGTCCACAGGCGACTGTTCCTTGGTAACTTCAGCTGTAGGACCTGTAGACTGTGAACAAATCATAATAAAGTCACAGCTCCTGCTACTAGTCCCACAATCTCTACAAGGTCCAGGGATAAACAAGGCCACAAGTCTGTTAGTCCAAGACTAGTAACAATCTAGACAGACTAGTTGCCTTATTCCAGAATAAAATTATTTTACATAACCATGTGGACTAGTTGGATACCACTAAGGCTGTCGACCCCTTTTCCAATCAATGCTTAAATTACTAATTTTCATCTTTGAAATTCTGACAATGACAAATTGCAGACTTATCAAGTTGGGATCACATCATTCGAATTCAACTTCAGTTAATCCAGTTCAATATCGCAATTAATCATTAGTCTATTAACATAGGGCATTAATTGGAATATCTACACCAAGGTTCTATTTCAAAACAAATATTAGCTGGGGAATCTATTCTGGCTTCTTTATAGTGGAGACAAGCATGATGTACTGATGTAAAAGATTAAAGGGGGAGTACTTAATGGGGAGTACCATAGCGCTAGCTGCCCTGGAATCCCTGAGGAGATCATACAATATAAGCGTTGGCCTACCTTGGTCTGTCCTGACCGATGTGAACCCTCCACCTCTCGGTCTCTGTATGATGTGAAGCTGGAGTTGCCCTCAACTGACATCGCCTTACTTTTGGGCGTCCTTTTTGCCAGACTGTGGAAGCTTGGCAAGTCATCATCATCATCATCATCACTGCTGTCAAGAACCACCACCTCAGGCTCAACTTTGTCCTGATTCTCTCCCCGTTTTTCCTTGTTCCCCACTTCCTTCTGCTTGACTTTTGCTCCTTTCTCCTTGAAGTCTGCTCCTTTCTCTTTGACGTCTGCTCCTTTCTCTTTGACGTCTGCTCCTTTCTCCTTGACGTCTACTCCTTTCTGTGTGATACCTGCTTCTTTCTGCTTGACGTCAGCTTGAAGCTTTCCATCTGATTTTGAATGTTTTCTGCTCCCAGATTCCGCTCCTTCATCGGATTTTGAAGATGACTCACTTCTTGAAGTCCTCTCACTATTTTTCTCAAGACAATTGAGTACACTGGCTTCCTTGTCCGTGTCTGCTAGGCTGCTGTTTGATGTGGATGTCTTGCTATTTGTTGATGTCTCTGTTTGTTTACTTGATCCGTCACCTTCCTTCTCTGCAGACCTGTCTCTGTCTTGATAGTTGTAATCCTTCAGGGCTGCGTTACTCTGAAACAATCAGCCATCAGTCATTCTTCCAAATAAAACTCTCACAAGAGGTGGTGATGTGAAATGGGGTTTAACATTGGGTTCAAGATTATTACACTACTATAGCAACGTGCATGTACGTGTGTGTGTGTGTGGCTCAGTATAGAGCTAACTTTCAGGCATGTCAGTAAAATAAATAAAAGAGCTCTAAGTGATGGAAGCCGGAGATGTTTAGCGGTGCGGTGCGGTGCGGTGAGGTGCGGTGAGGTTTAATGTCACGTTTATTACACTGATATAGCGAATGTGTGTGTGTGTGGCTGCTTGTAATAGTCTGGACTAATGCCAGTTTTATAATGCTAGACCACTGATATAAAATGAGTGTTTGAAATACAGTTTAACAGTTAAACTTTGCAGATGATTCTCACCCCTGATAATGGAGAAACTAGGATTCAAACCCAGGACATTACGTCTTGCAGTGAGGCTTGAAAAAAGGGGCCGATGGCATGAGCATCTATTCAAACTGTATTCGTATAAGCTCATTACGTCAAACAAGCTTATGTCACAAATTTCCAAGTTGTCTTCTGTTAACTCCAGTCAAGACTTCACCTGATATATATGATATTTTAGCTAAAATGGATGGAAATAGAGAATCTCACCCAAGTGTCTTTTGATATCAAATATATCAACACGAGTTGATTAAAGTGGAAAAATTCCGAGGCTTGCCAAGGATTTTTTCCACTTTTATCAACTCGTGTTGATATATTTGATATCAAAAGACAGGAGGGGTTTTTCCACTTTTATCAACTCGTGTTGATATATTTGATATCAAAAGACACGAGGGTGAGATTTTATTTATCATCCAACATCATTCTTTCAACTTTTTCAATGTGTAGACAGTAATTAGCAGTGACTTCAGTGTAAAAAGTACTGCTAACAGCTTCAGTAGCAGAGCCATTAGTGATGTCATTTGATTGTGATGTCATGGTAACCAGTGACATCACAATTGTCTGCAAAGTATTGTGATGTAATTTCATTGCAGTGATATCTACAGTGTAGATATCGCTTGATCTAATCCAAGCGATATCTCCTGTGGGAGCCAGTTTTGGATGATAATTATCATTAAACCACCCGCATGTTATAGGAAATGAGCCGGCCACAGTAACTTGATAATGCCCTCATATTGCTTGACGACGGGCCATTATCACACCAGTTGTTAGGTGACGTCAAAGGATAGGGATAGTGACGTCACAATCAATAGTGACATCATATGGTTTGTTCTATGACGTTTCCATATTTGTAAAAGTGAGTCAGTGACATTCCTGTTGATTGCAGTAAATGTTTCCAAACCAATATTGTTGTTTGTTTTTATTTGATACAAAATTCCATCCATTTTAGCTTTAATAACGGTAACGCTATTTTTCAGGGCATTATCATTTGCAGAACCCCTCGGTCTTTTCAACCGCCCTCCTTCGTCGGGCAGTTAATGGAAGACCTCTGGCTTCTGCAAATGATAATGCCCTGAAAAATGGCATTACCCTTATAATGATGTAGCTTTTAAATAATAGAATTTTGGCCTGAAATCTGTACCAAAATCATACAAAAGAAAACATGTACAATCTAAAGATGCAGGTCCGATGCAACACCAGCCCGCAAGTATTACCTGAGTTGTGAAGTTGAAGCATCCACACCAGGTCTTGTTGCTTCTCCCATCTGCACACCGGTAGTAACACCTGGAAGTACAAACAGCATGCTGAGTTGTTGGACTGATGAGTTGTTGGACTGATGAGTTGTTGGACTGATGAGTTGTTGGACTGATGAGTTGTTGGACTGCTGAGTTGTTGGACTGCTGAGTTGTTGGACTGATGAGTTGTTGGACTGCTGAGTTGTTGGACTGATGAGTTGTTGGACTGCTGAGTTGTTGGACTGCTGAGTTGTTGGACTGCTGAGGTTCGTTTGTTGTTTAACGCCGCACTCAGCAATATTCCGGCTATATGACAGCATATTCCAGCTATATGACAGCGGTCTGTAAACAATCGAGTCTGGACCAGACAATCCAGTGACTGATATCATGTGCATCGATCTACGCAATTGGTATACGATGACATGCATCAACTAAGTCAGCGAGCCTGAACACCCAATCCCGTTAGTCGACTCTTATGACAAGCATATTCGCCTTTTACGGCAAGCATGGGTTGCTGAAGACCTATTCTAACCCAGATCTTTACGGGTCTTGACTTCCGAGGAAGCTGACTTATTCAGGTTACATTTTTATGTAATATAAGTCTGTCTGACTTATGATAAATCAAATCACATAAACATTTACATTACCCATAAGCACGATAAGCAGAGAAAGAATGATCAAAGCAGATTCGAAATCTAATATAAGGCCAATTACAGCCCCGACTGCAAAACTCAAGGCGGTGTAAAGCCTGCCCCACCTGTACCAACACTGTTCCCACTCACCTCTTCTCCGCCGACTGTTTCCCCACGACCACCCTCTGCAGCTCCACAAACTCCCCCGCGTGGTTCGGACAGCACTTGGGCGGCAGACTACGACATATTGGGAAGAACAGGCTTAGTGAGAGTGATGAGACATTGGTCAAGTTTCCTTTAATTCACCTGAACAAAGTTTGAAAGTTCAGCAACATTACAGCCATATCTTTATACTGCCTGAAAATAGTGAGAAGAGACAAACCACTGATTAATAACATTAGTTAGAATTCACTCATTTGGGTATGCTGTGAAAAAGAGTCAAGTCACACATTGTAATCACTATTTAAGTGAGCTCTCAAGGGTTGGTTGGTTGGTTTGTTGTTTAACGTCGCACTCAGCAACATTCCAGCTATATGATGGCAGTCTGTAAATAATCGAGTCTGGACCAGACAATCCAGTGATTTACATCATGAGCATCGATCCACGCAATTGGGATCGATGACATGCATCAACCAAGTCAGCGAGCCTGACCACCTAATCCCGTTAGTCACCTTTTATGACAAGCATGGGTGGCTGAAGACCTATTCTACCTCGGATCTTCACAGGTCGAGCTCTCAAGGGGGCACGGGTGGCCCAGTTGTCTAAGGTTCACAATTCGCTGTGCAGAGTTGCGTCCCTTGGGCACGCCAGAAACCTATGACTGTGGGTTCAAATCCCATTTCACCCCAATTACGTTTCTAGGTTTGTCAGCAACATACCCAGGCCTCAAAGTTGCGACTAAAACAGTTGCCAATGCGACCAAATTTCAATTTGTCTACTGTCTAAAATTCTGAGGTAGCCAAATGACTACCTTCAAAAAAATATCTTGTGGCGACTAAATTCTATTGCTAGACATATGTAGACACAAAAATAAACGTGTCTGCTACTGATTGTACATGCAAATAATTCCTCCTAAAGTTAACAATGAACCGAAATGCATAAATATTAATGTAATTAGTATTTTATTTTAGTTGATAGTTTATTAGATAAGCAAGAATATACCTATATAATATAGTAACATAAATTGCATCATTGTTCGAGTCACAAATGACAAAACTCAAGTACAGCATGTACAGTTTTCACTTATATACAATTCCAAGACTAGTGCCATGACTTGCACATATAATAGTTATTTGATAAAAGATCACTTCAAATGCTTTTGGCTACCTACAATTTTGGCTTGACTTCTTGATTTTACCACTGGCTAACTTGAAAAAAATATTTGTAGCCATATGGCTACTTGGTAAAAATTTAAACTTTGAGGCCTGATACCTGTGCTCATGGGTTTCACCGAAGTGGTGAATGTCTGAGACCTGCATCGTTTCCGGCCTTCCTCCCACATTAAGCTGACACACCGCAATATAACTTGAATACTGTTAAAAGCAGTGTTAAACCCAACTCACTCACTCACTCTCACAATGAGCAAGGGTTACTTTAATTGTTTTACATAGGAAACCATCCTTTAGTAACTGGTGTGTTATACACAGAGTATCGTGATGCACTCAACATTCGGTTATGGTCACAGCCCCACTCAGCCTTAAATCTTCAGGAATTTTAAGATTTGTCCTGAGGATAAGTGGAAATTTTATTCAACTAGTCCTCAGAGTTTGTAACCAGTCCACAATTACAGCCCTCAAATGCTACTTGTCTGAGGAGTAACATCATTGGATTATTACTTGTACTCAGCACATTTTAGTAGTCTCTGGCTTGCAGAACAGCAGGAATTTCACGATACAGGTTGCCAACTGCAGAGTTGGAAGGCAATGATGACTCAATTCGATAACATTTGACAACATATTTATGGATGACGTACAAGCTGGGTTCAGATCAACCAGTCTTTGAAAAATCAAACAAGAATAATTATAAAGAATGAAACCTAAAGTTGAGATATTTGATGGAGATAAACTTACGATGTTTGTTGCACAAAGTCACATTGTCCGTCGGAGTTATCCATGCAAAGGTAGAAGCTCTTGCCTTTGTTGGGGCCCGGCTTTGTGCCGGTCTTCAGAGAACATGGCTTACCTGGACAACATAAATATGTGTGTATTGATACAGAGATTCAATATTCTTTCCCTGTATATGAATATGTAAAGGCGCACCCAAAATACATAATATTTATGTAATGTGGTACAAAGAACTAGGACTGGGACGAGTACAAATTTGCTACCCGGGTACCTGACCCTCCATACCAGACCCTACCTGGGTGCAGTCTGTAGGTCTCAAGAGTTGGGTAAAAAAAAGTTTGGGATTGTATTACTGGAGCCCTCGCAAGAACTATTTAGATACATGCATAAAAAAGTCGGGTCATGCCTACATTAATCCCTCTGTTCTTATACAGGCTTCCAATCAACTTGTCCATATCAATCACTGTATTGTTTTACCAATCATGCCTTATTAATCCTATTAATATACATCAATCAGGCTTTATACTTGAACTTTTTATGTTGTGTAAACATTATCTTGTAAAAATATCAATTATCCACATGTATACAACATCCATACTTCACATTTGTGTTCATTACTTGCTTGATAACAGTGTTAGTATCTACATCGAAACACTGAGTCATTGTAATAAAGAAGTGGTATATCCATAGAACTATCATCTTCCCGAGGCAAGTGAGATAACTGACTATAAAAGTCCAGTTTCCACCCTTGCCGAATTAGGTTGGTATTATGGAGTTACAATTTGGCTGGACTAACGAGTCTATGCATAGTCCAATCAAAATTGTGCAACGAAATTGAAATCCGGTTCATAAACTGTCGTGCAGATTTTGGTCGATTGCAGGATTTGCAAAGCATGTGCACTGCCAATTCGTTGTCAACAGATATTTTCCAAATCTTTTCAGGTTTTTAATCAAGGTGCTCACGTGATTTGATGCATTTTGCGATGTAAGACCCGTTTTATCACAATATAGATCTTGATTATCGAGCAGATCGTCCTGAAGTGGCGCTGCCATTTTGTTTGAAGCAAATGCGAGTGATACGATAGGTGGAATCTGATTGGTCCATAGGAGAGGCTTTGAAAGGACATAACTGGTAATAGCCACTGGTGGTGCTACAATCGAGGCCAGTAATTCCAGTCTAGTTCGGCAAGGGTGGAAACTGGACTTTTAAAGTCAGTTAACTCTCTTGCCTTGGAAAGATGTAGGACTCTATTCCTTGTTCATTATACCAACATGTAATTGCTATTTACAGAAGTGGACATGATCTGCTGCATAGTTTCGTAAATAGTTCAACCGTGATGCAAAATACAGACTTCATAACGGTATAACCGGGTTTTATCTTGACTTACAAAAGTGGGGGTCCAGGGGACCCTATATAATTAAGATCAAGAGGCCTTGTAGGCAATATGCGGGTCCTGTAAAGTAATGAAATGGTGTAGTGTACTGTATGTTTACATTATTACTTTAGAGCCTGGAATGAATCAGTGATCATGTGGACAGGGGTCACGGTTCGTGGGTAAAATAACTGACCACAACTGCTCTTGATGAGCTGTAGGTAAAATGAACATTATTGCTGGCCCCTCCGGAGAAAGTGTATTCTACATTTGCATCCATTATCTATGAACATTTGTGGGTCACGTAATTCACTGGTATAATATCTGCACCAAAATGTAAGAAAGCTTCCTCTGAGATGGGAAACTATTCAGGTAAATGTGTGTATTTTCTAAACAGAACGGACACATGTAAACATGAGAGAGAGGCCGGCATCAATCAGTGATGTATGTCCACATCACGCAAATTGCTCTTTATCAAATGATGCATCAACAAACTTAAATTATGTACAACTAGTAGTACCACATGCAACAGACATGGGAGTGAGTACACCTCGCTCAAATGACGACAAATCTTCCCAAAATATATACGTGTAAATAATATTGTTCCTACTCTTAGTATATTTCTCAGTCTGAAAAAGCTACGTCACTTGACATTAAATAAATAACTTAAATTGGGACTCAAAATATCTGTATTTATAATTTGTAAATTATCATAAAAGACATTAAAACGAATTAAAGTGGTTTCTTCAAAGCGAAAATAGAAATACGTCATTTAAAGCCTATAGGCTGTGGGCCTAATCATGCTAATGTCACTCGATCAACATCCTCAAGTGTGTGTATATAGTGATGTCACCGTGTGTCGATGTCAGAATGTCAGAAGCAAACGTACTGTGTTTTGGACAAGATATGAGTTCCATTGTTTGGGGCAGTTTCAAAGTAGCTTGTTTCGGTCTGGTGGAATTTGTCAACTCAAATGACGCGGTCCAGGAAACGAACTCAAAATTCAATTACTTCCTGGAGTGTCATTTGCTAACCAATGAAAATCGCCGTAAAACCAGTCGCCGTTCATTTCCGGTATAAGAGCTCTTAACAGTGCTCCCCCTTTCTCTCCCCCGATCCGCCGTGGGAAATGAATATGAATGCATCTAAAACCTATACCAGTGCTACAACCACCGCGTGAATGTAGAGTTTTACATTAACGAACTGGTTTCTTCTTGTGCGTCGTCATAGTTGAAAAACAGGCTGACGATGATTGGTGTATTGAAATCATTGATAAGTTCAGTTTCAGTTTACAACTGAATATATTAAATGGGATAGAGTATTTGCTATTATCACAAGATCAAGAAATTTAGAAATGATATGATGCAATATATAAAAATGAATTTCTTAATGTAAACAATGACAGGTATAATTATATGGTACCGAGGTTTCTATAGGATGTGGTTTTTTAAAATATTTTTTTACAGCTCAGTATCCTTTTCGGAACACGGTGGTACCTTTAAAACCCAATCAAGTGTTGTATATTTCTGGTGATACTAAATAAGTATGTTTGTTAATAAGTTGTTGGCCGCACTCGGCAATGTTCCAGTCATTTGACGGCGGCCTTAGACTAACATGTACTCTATGAAATCTTTTATTACACAATTCATGTCTCTCCTCCAAAATTAAAACAATTTATTTTCCTGATGCTGATTGCATGTGGAATAGAGCTGGCCGGAGCTGTCTAGAGCTGCCTAGACTTGCTTTTGTATATTTATCTAAGTTTTGTTTTCATAAAATAAAAAAATTCCACAGTCGTGGTGCAAGACTACGGCGACCTGTCAATAATCAAGTCTGAACCAGACAAACCAGTATTTAAAAGTATGAGCAACGTTCCACACCGTCGGAGACACGTACGATGACAACCAATCAACCTAACCTGACCATCCGATCATTCTACTGAACGACAAACAAAGTTGGAGACCTGTTCTAACCCGGAGTCCCCTCGAGAGGCTCGAGAGGTTATATGAAATTTTATAAGAAATAATTTTACACCCTGGTCGTACACTTGAAATGAAGACCAACAGACGAAGGTTTACATCCTTTGTGTTTTATTCTATATAATAAATAATGATTGCTGAAAAACTGTCTGATTGACAAAAAAGGCGGACCTGAATAGCTGCTGCTAGTGGCGCATATATAATGCAGAAGTATTAAAATAAGCACATGTAAATTCGTTCCTATGTGTTCATTTAAGGCGACATTATAGGTGCCAAGAATAAACATATAAATTTTTTACTTTTAAGATCTAGAGACATGTGTAAACTGGCTGTAAGTTTCATTCATGCAATTTACTAAACGACTAAATATTTCAGTTAATTAACAAATTGACTGAAAAGTCTTTCCGTTTACTTTAATCTGATAACGAATTCCAAAAATTTTGATGTTTAGTTTCAGTACCCAGTGACTGAAAACGGTAGGATTAAAAGAACGAAAGTCGATATCAATTTTGTTTTTTGCTTCTAATTTTAGCATGATTACGGCCTAGTCTATTGTGATTTTCAACCTCTAAATAATGTTTATTCAATCTGTAAAAAAAAGTGACTGAAATATTTTGGCGTTTTGTAAATTGTCCAAGAGAATCGCATTTTAAACACTGACTGTAACATGTATATGGTCTTGAGTGTAAATCTCGTTCTAAATACGGTTCTTAATTTTATACATTACTGGGAGCCCATATAAGATACATATTAAACTCGCGGATCCCTCTTCATACAAAGAAGATTGTGCACTGTTGGAAGGAATTGTGTTTCATTCATTAGTCAGAACACTCTATTATTTCAAGTAAAGCTGTCTTCAATCAGAGACCGTATACCGATCGGCATGTGGTCTCTGCTTCAATTCACGCTCAATCAGAGACCACAAACCATGCTACTTAAAGTATTCATCTTTCAACACAAATCTCAGAAAGGGCTCTGGAGTTTCGCTGCGAGGAGTATTTCAAGTTAAACTGGTACTCGAAATTAAACACGCCGCGAGCCATTGTCACTAAATCTCCCCACAGCGACATATCGTTCCCCCACACACACCATAAGATTTGACATCTAACGGGATAGGTGGTAACACGCGCTGAAACGAGTTTGAGAATTTGACAACGAAAAGACAGGACACCAGTTTAGGCGTAACACGTGCTCACAACTAAGCCAAAGAAACCAATATTTTCCATAGATAAATATGCAATTTACACATGATACACACCCTTTTATTTATGTTATTATGAAGAGTTGAATTTATTTTAATTTAGAATGAAATCTATGGATCTTTTAAGGTAATACATATCTGGGTTTAGAAGATCACAATTATTATATTTTGTTAGAGGTTATAAAATTTCCCGCCATCTGCGTAAACGTGAGTAAAACAGAAAGTTTTTCTCCAAAGAATACAAGTATGCCTGGAGTGGAAGACTGGACAGACAATCCGCTGGATGTTATTCAGAATCTAGTTGGTAAGCCTCTCCTGGTGTAACTAATTCACTATCAGCAGAGTACTGTCTTACATGATCGTTTGGGTAGATACTACTATGGCTTGAGAAACTACCAAGACCCGGGGCAGCATACGCAGGGGTTAATTGCGGTAAATAACATTCTCTATAACATTCACAAAAATAAACACATACATGCAACCATCATATCAACACACAATCAAACACATCACAGTAACACAACAACCAATATCAAATCAATGACTGCATTGTCTGGTCCAGACAAATAAACCCCTTATGTTGTTGTTGTAACAACCAATATCAAATCAATGACTGCATTTTGTTGTTGTTGTTGTTGTTGTTTAAATCTAAATACATATTTGTAATTTATTTTTTATTGCATAGGGTTACGAAATTACTTTAAATTTGGGGTGCAAACTTTATCATCTCAAGAGGTACTAATTCGTTTGTTTTTTGTTTACTCTCCTACAAAGAAGCTAACAGCATGTTTACTTGTGCATATATATTATACTTGTGCATATAGATGGATGGATGGATGCATGATCACATCCCAATGTGTTAATGTCACTGTTGTGTTCAAGTTCAACAGGTTATCTTCACTTTCCGAAAACAAATATGGTGATACGTTTTCTTTAAATTGAATTTATTGTTCAAATTTAACAAGTCTCATTTAGGTTAGATATTAGGCTTTTGTTGAAGCATGTCTCCATGCCGTGTTCCTGTGAAGGTTGTCAAAGATACGGGTCGCAGTGTGGATCCTTATCTCTTGAGGGTGCCAGCCCCCCACACTCTTGGCATCCGGATACTACTTAATTTGACTTGGATTCAATTTAAGAACTCATCAGTGTAGACAGCTGGTACAAATAAAATTATACTGGGAGTTGCATATCGACCACAAGACAATATAAGTATGTCAACAGTTTTATAATTGGTTGTTTGTTGTTTAACACCGCACTCGGCAATATTGAATATTTCTCAAGTTTGTAACATGCTCCCGAATCAACGTGTTCTCATACCTAGCCACAAAACAGTTATATTGAAAGACTTGTTGAGATGTTTATGTGATTATTCCAGACCAACATGGAATATCAGACAACACGGCCATCAGAGACTACTTTGGTAAACGATTGCAGCACAAGAAGGCATTGGCCATGGTAGGTGTTCTTTCCTTGTATGGCATGGACAGGTCAGTCAGTGAAGGAGGGGCACACAGAAAATGGGGACAAACACAATTCACGAAATGGGGACAATTTGTGGAGACCGTTCTTGCTCAGGTGATGTCCCTCCATCATATTGATGGTATACTGCTAAATGTGGTGTCACAGATCGTCAAATGATATGCCCATCAAAATATCATGTTTCAAATGGTGTATTGTTGGTCTCCAGATAATTGTGATTATTTCTCAAATTCTGTAAGACATATTGTTGCCATTATTTTTGTTATTTGGAGGATTGATTGTTTGCCAATGACTTTAAAACAAGAATGGGGCTGGGAGATGTATTTGGACCACACCCTCAGTAGTAGGGGGTGCTTCAAGGAACTTCCCGAGGCAAGAGCCTTACTGACTGCAAAAGTCTAGTTTCCACCCTTGCTGAACTGTGTATGGATTTCGTGTCTCCCTATTGACCAATCAGATTCCACCTCTCACATCACTTGCATTTGCTTCAATCAAAATGGAGGGCGCCCAGTCAAGACGACCTGATCGATAATCAAGATCTATCATGATCTATGTTGTAATAAAACGGATCTTACCCCACAAAGTGCATGGAATCATTTGAGCACCTTGATCAAAAACATTAATGGGTTTCAAAAATACCCAGTAGACATTAACATGCTTTGCAGGTCCTGCAGTCGATCAAAACCTGCAGATTGAAATCGATGTTGTTTACAAACGGTATGTCTAGTTTATTGCACGATTTTGATTGGACTTTGCATAGACTCCTTAATCAAGCCTAAATGCAACTCCGGAATTCCTGCCTAGTTGGCCAGGGGTGGAAACTGGACTGTTACAGTTAGTTAACTCCCTCGCCTTGGGAAGATGTCATCACTGTTAATATAATCCTTACATGTTCTGATTACAGATTCCATCTTTAAACGATGTTGCCCTCCACAACTTGAGGCCCAACAGTCTCGTGAAGTACCGATGTATGATACAGGACATGTTCGACCCCGAGTTTTACCTCGGAGCATACGAGGTCACCGACATGAAGTCCAAACAAACCCAGATGTTGTCAGGCAAATACAAGGACATTGCAGATGCAAGGGTGAGTTTCCCTTGAGATCTTCTATTAGACGGATAAGCCTCCAGTACCCTGGAGTTTTTAACTTGACTGTACATCGTGCATCACTGTACGCCAACAGGGTGCAGCCGCCTCTAGGGCTTGGACGAGTCCAAATTTACTACCCAGGTACCCACCCTATTATTACTTGACGCTACAGGCCTCAAGAGTTGGATACAAATGTCGATTGGGAATAGTTTGAACGTAGCCCTGGTAAAATGTATTTAGATACATGTATAAAATGCTCTGGTCATGCATACAATGAAGTTGACTGAAGTTATATTTATATTTAAGCCTATAAAGGTCAGAAGCAATGGTGCTTAGTCAGAAAGAAATGCGAACATTAGTGACTTGTTGTGTAACCATAGAGTTCCAGATATTTTTTGTTATTAAATAATATATCACGTGACTAACCATGGGTCCGGGTAGTCCTGTGGGTACCCGGGTCCTACTCAGTACCCACCTGACCTGAGTACCCAAGTTACACGTCCCAGCCCTAGCTGCGTCTGTGTCCTCGTGGATACAGTGAGCACGTGGCGTGGAAGGTCAGTGGCCTGGTCCGGGGCCTCTTCAAACCAAAAGATGTTAAAAGTAAAAGCGACTGCCTTTGTGGTCTAGTGGTAGAGCATCCGCCCGGAGTGCGGATGGTCCAGGGTTCGATCACCGTCCACGTCAAACCAAAAGATGTTAAGAGATAGTAATTGTTGTTATCCTGCCTGATGCTCAAGAAAAAGGAGGTAAAGTAAGGACTGGTCGGCTCAGTCAGTATTCTATGTCAGTTTGGGGTATCAATGTTCAACTGTGGCATGGTATGTCTGTGGGTTAGCACTATGGAAGTGCAATAAAGTGCTTGAAAGCTTTGTTGAACCCAGTTTCACCTCCCTTTGCCCCACCCTCATCAACCACTTCACTGTTAAGGCTAGCATGTCCTTGCTGGAATATAATACTGCAGTATAAACAGTGTTCCCGTTTACCGGTATTTACAAGTTTTTTACCGGTAAAATTAGGCTTGGACCCGTAATTCATGTTTCTGCCAGTCCCTTAGGACCAGTAAATAAAGTACCTTATAAATCTGTGATATTCATATAAGTATATTTTTAGAACAAAGTCTGCTTGTCTGTTACCATCAGAGTTTCCCCTTGTCGATTTCTAGTGCGAGGAAATGACATTTTGCTTTGCTTCAAGGTTAAAAATATATTCGTAGCGACTTTGTCTTGAAATAGCAAAACGAAAGATGAGAAAATTGCGACTGAACTCTGTGTGAATAATGTGTAGATCTAACTAAGTTACTTCAGAGATGACATCAATGCATTGAACATGATGTTGAAAGAATTGTAACCAGGTAATTTTCATGGGTTTTTTTATTTGTTGAAAGTTGGGACTGACAAATATTAGGGGGGACTAATAATTTTTACCAGTCCAACAGGACTGGCAGTTTCAAGAGCCAGCGGGAACACTGATAAAACAGCTCACATGTACCTCCACTTTCTTTGAAGCTTAGCTCCTTGCTGGGCTGATCTGTCCAAATTATCTCCCTTTGTCTTGCCATTGATTTCGTTCTATATTTTTAAGTTGACAGTTTGTGTGTGCTAGATTCAAATCTAGCTTACAAAACAAAACAAACGAATATGGTTGGTTTTGTAGTGCTAGCAGACTAGCATGACTTTGGAAGCCAAGAAATACTGCTTGCTTGAAAAATTTATTTGAGTGGAAAAGCTGGAATAAATCCATGAAACATGAGATTAGAAAAGTGTGGCCTTACTAGGACTACTGCATAAATAGATATCAAGAGACACTGATGTAGAATTATCTGACTGGGATGTGTTTGTTTCAGACCCACCAGGAGGTTAACATCGAGTCAGGCAGGAATGTGACGATGGACAGACAGACGTTGTATTGTGTTCCTGTGCCAGGAGAATCGGACTGGGTCAAGGCAATATCCTTTGTCACAAACCTTTATCGTTTAGCGTTTAGATGTCGTGGCATCTGGTTGTATGTAGTGGTGTATGTATGTATGTAGTGGTGTATGTATGTATGTATGTATGTATGTATGTATGTATGTATGTATGTATGTATGTATGTATGTATGTATGTATGTATGTATGTATGTATGTATGTATGTATGTATGTATGTATGTATGTATGTATGTAGTGGTGTATGTATGTATGTATGTAGTGGTGTATGTATGTATGTATGTATGTATGTAGTGGTGTATGTATGTATGTATGTAGTGGTGTATGTATGTAGTGGTGTATGTATGTATGTATGTATGTATGTATGTATGTATGTATGTATGTATGTATGTAGTGGTGTATGTATGTATGTATGTATGTATGTATGTATGTAGTGGTGTATGTATGTAGTGGTGTATGTATGTATGTATGTATGTATGTAGTGGTGTATGTATGTATGTAGTGGTGTATGTATGTATGTATGTATGTAGTGGTGTATGTATGTATGTATGTATGTATGTATGTATGTATGTATGTATGTATGTATGTAGTGGTGTATGTAGTGGTGTATGTTTGTATGTAGTGGTGTATGGATATGGCAGCACACTATTGTATCCCAATGTGAAGCAACTCATGAAGATCCAGGATAGAATAGGATCGATGCCCATGATGTCAATCACTGTACTGTCTGGTCCAGACTCAATTATTTACAGTGCAGCGTTAAACAACAAACAAACAAAAACCCAATTCAAAGCCCACGAGACAAATCGTCAATTTGCAACCTGTAGCGCAATACAAATGTGCAAGTTAAGTCAAGGTCCAGACCCGTGAAGATCCGGGGGAGAATAGGTCTTTAGCAACACATGCTTGCCGTAAAAGGTGACTGACTATGCTTGTCGCAAGAGGCGACTAACGGGATCGGGTGGTCAGGCTCGGGTGTCTTGGTGGAAGCATGTCATCGATCCCAATTGCATGGATGGATGCTCATGATATCAATCACTGGATTGTCTGGTCCAGACTCGATTATTTACACAGACTGCCATCATATAGCTGGAATATTGCTGAGTGTGGTGTAAAATAACAAACCAACCAACCAACCTTAAATCCAGCCCTGTTATTGACATCGATATCAGTTGGATATGCTGCTCTGATGCCTTCACTAACTTGTGCCGAGAATTTATAATCCCCAATGTTGATTTGCCAATTAGGAAGTTCACCTTTCTTTGTGGGTTAATGGCTACTGCTGAGGTCATGTATTACTGTCCGTGCTTGAATTAGCTGCCGGCCCGCTATCCCGTGGCTCGAAACATTCTGTCAGGATAGGCGAATTGTATCTTTACCTGCCCGAATGTAGTGCACTATTTACAGGTCATTTTAGGCTAAAAAAATTAGTTTTCTTGGTTCTCAGGCACCGCCGCATCATCACAAAGTCTGCTGTACGTTTCGTTTTTATTTCCATTCTCAAAAATAAAAATCCTTAAATATTCGAACACACGACTCGGGTAGTGAAATGTTACAACACTTAAAAACCATGGATCCAAAATTACTTCCCTTCGCACTGTGCATCTTGTGTTATGGTCATGGCGGCATTAGGAGTTTGTGTGTTTGTTTTGCCGTTTGCAAATTTGGTCAATGAAAACATAATATTTACGATAAGACATCACTAAACATGATCATGATGATGATTTACAAATTCAATGGTATTTGTGTACTGTATGCCGGACGATGTTTCATAAGCAGAAATTAAAACTACATGTGTATTTTTTCTTGTAAAATATGCCAGAGATAGCAATCAGCTGTTCACACGTTTTCTCCCCTCTCTATGGGTGTTTTAGTTTAGAAAATACTTAAAGTCATGGCCAGTATCAAAACTGAAAAGAAATTTCAATACAGTGATAGGAAGACCGAAGACTTTTGTATCTCTAACGACTGATGTTCATTTCAAGGTGAGTTCATGGTTAGTTGATGTGATTTGCCATTAAGTTCATACACGATTTCACAAATATTAATGTAAACAAAATTCAATGAAATCTTGGATGAAACTAATATGATGGAGTACAAATGTTAGTCCAGATACACAGTGATCACTTTTATAGCCAGATAGTGTAATAACAGGACTAACTGGCATACTTTGGCACACTTGATAGAAAAATCCATTTCTTTCCTTGATCGTAATGTCCGTAGCAAGTATAATATCAAATGTGAAATATTTGAAACCTTAACACACAACAAGGTTATGCCAGCCAAAATGTGCAGACGCCTGGAGCCTCCACCTCTAACCCACATGGAAGGTCAAAGAGAGGTCGCGACGAGGACAGGGATCAAGATGTAGCGGATGTTGGTGATCAACCAATGAATGACATCGGTGCAAATGAGGCTGGAGCAGCTAATGGGGGCGTTGCCCCTAGTGATACTGAGCCGAAAAGGAATAGAACAGCGCCATCTGCTGGTGAGATGTTACAATACGGCGACAAGACGATTTTATACATGGAAGGGTAGTCTACATCAGAGATGCCAGCTTTGTCTATTGCTGATAACTCTTAAAACAATCATGATTTCTTACAGTCTCATTGCAGCTTTATATATCTAGGTTTATTTAATGGAGAGAGACTACATTACAAATTTATGTTAGTCTTCACATTTTTTATTTCCACTATCACATTTTTAGTGTAATTTAGAATGTAGATATTCAGAAAAATTAAAAGATGATTAAATTTTGTTTTTTGTAGGTGCTGCTCCGTCATCTTCTGTGGATCTCAACTATCCCCTCCCCGGGGAAACAGGCCTGGCTTGTCTTGTGAAGGTGGGTGTGTCTGGTGAAAGTGGGTGTGTCCGGTGAAGGTGGGTGTGTCTGATGAAGTTGGGTGTGTCTGGTCAAAATGGGTGTGTCTTGTGAAGATGGTAGTGTCTGGCGAAAGAGTGTGTGTCTTGCAAAGGTGGGTGTGTCTTGCAAAGGTGGTTGTGTCTTGCAAAGGTGGGTGTGTCTTGCAAAGGTGGTTGTGTCTGGTGAAGATGGGTGTGTCTGGTGAAAGATGGTGTGTCTTGTGAAGGTAGGTGTGTCTTGTGAAAGTGGGTGTGTCTGGTGAATGTGGGTGTGTCTGGTGAATGTGGGGATGTATTCACTGATGTATCTAGTGCAATGTTTTTTCATTTATTATTTTGGGAAGATTTCTTATCAAACTTATAAATGTTCTATTTCAGATCTATGATGATATTGATAGTTTCAAAGTCAATGACAGTGTAGAGTTTATTGGCATCCTGTCTGTGGATCCATCCATGGCCCAGTTCAACGTCAAACCTGAGTAAGATTGAGATTTGAGTAATTTTTTTTATAAGAAACTCTTAAGGGCTATTGAAATAGTTCAGTATCTACTTTGATACGCAAAATGTTACAACAAACTAAGTGTAACATTGAAAATGTTTTGTAATTTCAGCAAGAATAACTGTTCCATAAAAAAATGGGATTTAATCATCAGCTAAAAGGGTTTCACCTAAGTCGTAAACATCAGAAACTTGCTTCACTGAGTTCTTCCCTCCCACGTCAACTTGTCGGGCAGGCAGATGACTGAAACACTGGTCAAAGCTTAAACCGAGCCCTCTCGCTAAGGAAAATAAGATTTAGAACTGAAGTGTTTCCATGGTTACAGAGGAATGGAGGAAGTCCACCCTGAGTTTGAGACGGAGGCTGAGAGAAACGCCCACGCACCACCACCATCCCTCGTCCCCCGACTTCACGCTATCCTGTCCCGGAAACTGGCCCACAACAACCCACACCTGCCCCCAGTCATCACAGACCCTGACTTTGTACAGGGTAGGCAGCTTCATGTCACACAACTTCTCTGTTATAGGCAGTTAGATTACAGGGTGTTGTGCCAGTTGTCAGTAGCGGGTCCTGTAGATCTGGACATTGTAAATAATTCCTTGTGTTTACTTGAGAATCTCACCCAGTGTCTTGCAAGATCAGATATATCTAGACATGTTGATAAAAGTTAGAAATATGCAAGGTCTGCCAAGGATATTTTTACGTTTATCGACAAGTCTTGATATATTTGAACTTGGAAGACACAAGTTTGAGATTTCTATTTATCATCCAAAACCATTCTTTCAACTTTATCTGTTTGTAATCTGTAGTAAACAGTGTCTTGAGCATAAATAAGACAGCAAACTAGTTTCTGAGGCAGAGACAGCAGTGATGTCATTTCTTTGTGACATAATTACCGACATCACGATGATGTCACAATGGTTAGCAAAGCATTGTGAAGCAGTTTCATTATCTCACACAAGTGACATCTCCAGTGGAAGCCAGTACAGGATGATGTTTCTTTACGTAATGTCAATTTATCATTTGATCTATACCGAGAGACCCAGGTTAGAAGACTTCTTTCTATCAGGTGGCAGGGTCTGCAGGGGATGATTAACAACAAATTTGTATGTAGCCAGCAGGGCTTGCTCCTTTCAAAAGTTACTGGCCCTTCTCAAAACTAACTGGCCCAAAACTAAGTGTTTGGAAGCCATGACCAAGTTTCCAAGGGGACTCCAAAAATTTTAGAACTCCACACCTGAAATTGTCCTTTCCTGCACTTGAGATTAAATCTTGGCATACATTTGCCTCATTTCGTGGCGATTTTATGAACAAATAAACATGTTGTAACTGCACAGAACATTACAAAATGGCCGCCTGTTGGTTCATTCTACGAAGATGATCTTTGAGTTAACCATGCACACGACCTCATCCAACCCCTCATCATAATTACATGATTCACGAGCAGTGTCCAATTAAAAAATTAAACATACACAGAGAAGGGGTGAAATTTTGGCTAGCCAGCCGGGGCATCGACTTTACGTTTCAGCAAGCCCTTTGTAGTTTTAACTGGCCATGGGCCAACGGGCCAGCAGTTAAATCGATCCCTCGTCTGTTATTTCATTGTATGACATCACTGTAAAGAAAGAAATGATACTTGAGCTGTTTATTGTAGGATTGCTGGGAGGGTTATTCGGATGTTGAAAATTTGTTGACTGTGTAAGTAGTTGGTATGTATTGTTGACATTTCAGCCCTGACCACTGTGCAGTCCGAAATATCCAGAATCAGGTCGGAGCTTCTCTCTATCCTGGAACATGCTGTCTTCGGAGACTCCCTCAGTGCTGAGTATCTGCTGTGTCATCTCATCTCCAGTGTGTGAGTGTCTAGTGGGGAGACGGATTGTCTCATGGGGGTGGGGGAGCGTCTCATGGAGGTGGGGGAATGTCTTTGGGGAGTGGGTACCTGATGTGTCATCTCAAGTGTGTATTTGGGAGGCGGGGCATCTTCCAGGGCTTGGGGAGCATCTCATGGGGGTGGGGGAGCATCTCATGGGGGTAGGGGAGCATCTCATGGTAGTAGGAGTGCATCTCATGGGTGTGGGGGAGCATCTCATGGGGGGTAGGGGAGCATCTCATGGGGGTGGGGGAGCATCTCATGGGGGTGGGGAGCATCTCATGGGTGTGGGAGAGCATCTCATGGGGGTTGGGGAGCATCTTACGGGGGTGGGGCAGCATCTCATGGGGGTGGGGGAGCCTCTTATGGGTGTGGGGGAGCCTCTTATGGGTGTGGGGGAGCATCTCATGGGTGTGGGGGAGCATCTCATGGGGCTTGGGGAGCATCTCATGGGGTGGGGAGCATCTCATGGGTGTGGGGGAGCATCTCATGGGGGTTGGAGAGCATCTCATGGGGGTGGGGGAGCATCTCATGGGTGTGGGGGAGCATCTCATGGGGGTTGGAGAGCATCTCATGGGTGTGGGGGAGCATCTCATGGGTGTAGGGGAGCATCTCATGAGGGTGAGGTGAGCATCTCATGGGTGTGGGGGAGCATCTCATGGGGGGGGAGGGGAAATGTCTTTGGGGTGTGAGTACTTGATGTGTCATCTCAAGTGTGTCAGTGTAGTTGGGAGGCGGAGCATCTCATGGGGGTCGGGGAGCATCTCATGGGGGCAGGGAAGCATCTCATGGGGCTGGGGGAGCATTTCAAGGGGGTAGAGCAGCATATCTTTGGGTGGGGGAGCATCTCATCTCACCCCAATGTCTTTGGGGAGTGAGTCACCTCCAGTTTGTGTGTCTCATTGAGAGGCGGATTGTCTCATAAGGCTGGGGGGTGAGGTGTGTATCTTGGTATCCAAATATTGATAGTCCTCATTGACTAGTAGGACCCAATTCTGAACCAGTTTCCAATTCTTTAATTTTCCTACAGATAGGAAAGAAATAAGACATAGAAATAGAAAATGTATCTCCCATTAATGTCTTGAGACAAACTCTGAGACCCATGAAATAATATTTACACTTGTCCTCTGGACTAGTCTGTAAAATATCGAAATTCAAAGGTTTGTGGATATGTTTCAGTTACAACCGGGCGGACATGATGCCCCTGGGGAAGATGAGCCTGAACATCAGTGGGTGCCCCGCCCCCCGCGACTACAGTCAGCTGGTGCATTGTCTCGTGTCAGGGCTCGTCACGCAGGTAGGTCATCTATAGTGTTAGGGCTCTATCTATAGTGTCAGGGCTCGTCACGCAGGTAGGTCATCTATAGTGTCAGGGCTCGTCACGCAGGTAGGTCATCTATAGTGTCAGGGCTCGTCACGCAGGTAGGTCATCTATAGTGTCAGGGCTCGTCACGCAGGTAGGTCATCTATAGTGTCAGGGCTCGTCACGCAGGTAGGTCATCTGTAGTGTCAGGGCTCGTCACGCAGGTAGGTCATCTGTAGTGTCAGGGCTTGTTACACAGGTAGGTCATCTATAGTGTCAGGGCTCGTCACACAGGTAGGTCATCTGTAGTGTCAGGGCTTGTTACACAGGTAGGTCATCTATAGTGTCAGGGCTCGTCACGCAGGTAGGTCATCTGTAGTGTCAGGGCTCGTCACGCAGGTAGGTCATCTATAGTGTCAGGGCTCGTCACACAGGTAGGTCATCTATAGTGTCAGGGCTCGTCACGTAGGTAGGTCATCTATAGTGTCAGGGCTTGTTACACAGGTAGGTCATCTATAGTGTCAGGGCTCGTCACGCAGGTAGGTCATCTATAGTGTCAGGGCTCGTCACACAGGTAGGTCATCTATAGTGTCAGGGCTCGTCACGCAGGTAGGTCATCTATAGTGTCAGGGCTCGTCATGCAGGTAGGTCATCTATAGTGTCAGGGCTCGTCATGCAGGTAGGTCATCTATAGTGTCAGCTCTTCACGCAGGTAGGTCATCTATAGTGTCAGGGCTTGTTACACAGGTAGGTCATCTATAGTGTCAGGGCTCGTCACGCAGGTAGGTCATCTATAGTTTCAGGGCTTGTTACACAGGTAGGTCATCTATAGTGTCAGAGCTCTTCACGCAGGTAGGTCATCTATAGTTTCAGGGCTTGTTACACAGGTAGGTCATCTATAGTGTCAGGGCTTGTCACGCAGGTAGGTCATCTATAGTGTCAGGGCTCTTCACGCAGGTAGGTCATCTATAGTTTCAGGGCTTGTTACACAGGTAGATCATCTATAGTGTCAGGGCTTGTCACGCAGGTAGGTCATCTATAGT